>NC_087275.1:3022683-3372683 GCF_015220805.1 Pogoniulus pusillus
GGTGAGCTACAGGTGGTCTTAAGCCAGCAGTGGGGACAGAGGAAGGGTGTATGCCTGCTTTGGAGATCTGTGTGGTGCATATATATGATGTTGTTGTAGGTAGGCATGCATTTCTCCCCTCTCGAGTCTAAAGTCCCACAGAAGCCAGGGTGCAGGGAGGCTGCTCCCCCGAACTAAGTTCCTAATTCTCTGATGGTTGCAGGCCTGAGGTTTGGCACAGCTGGGAGACAGGTTAATATCTGATATAAAGGGATGCTAAACTAGAAAGAATGCCACAACAATCTCTCCTCCTCCAGGCCAAATTTCTTAACCTTTTAGGAATCATAGAATCATAGAATCATAGAATCAACCAGGTTGGAAGAGACCTCCAAGATCATCCAGTCCAACCTATCACCCAGCCCTATCCAATCAACCAGACCATGGCACTAAGTGCCTCAGCCAGTCTTTTCTTGAAGACCCCCAGGGACAGTGCCTCCACCACCTCCCTGGGCAGCCCATTCCAATGGGAAATCACTCTGTCTGTGAAGAACTTCTTCCTAACATCCAGCCTATACCTACCCTGGCACAACTTGAGACTGTGTCCCCTTGTTCTATTGCTGGTTGCCTGGCAGAAGAGGCCACCCCCCACCTGGCTACAATGCCCCTTCAGGTAGTTGTAGACAGTAATAAGATCACCCCTGAGCCTCCTCTTCTCCAGGCTAAACAGGCCCAGCTCCCTCAGCCTCTCCTCATAGGATTTGTGCTCCAGGCCCCTCACCAGCTTTGTTGCCCTTCTCTGGACATGTTCCAGCACCTCAACATCTTTCTTGAATTGAGGGGCCCAGAACTGGACAGAGTACTCAAGGTGTGGCCTTACCAGTGCTGAGTACAGGGGAAGAATAACCTCCCTTGTCCTACTGGCCACACTGTTCCTGATGCAGGCCAGGATGCCATTGGCTCTCTTGGCCACCTGGGCACACTGCTGGCTCATCTTCAGCTTACTATCAATCAGTACCCCCAGGTCCCTTTCCTCCTGGCTGCTCTCCAGCCACTCAGTCCCCAGCCTATAGCACTGCTTGGGGTTGTTGTGGCCAAAGTGCAGAACCCTGCACTTGGCCTTGTTAAATCTCATCCCATTGGCCTCTGCCCACCCATCCAGCCTGGCCAGGTCCCTCTGCAGGGCTCTCCTACCTTCCAACAGATCAACACCTGCTCCTAACTTGGTGTCATCTGCAAACTTACTGATGCTGGACTCAATCCCCTCGTCCAGATCATCAATAAAGATATTGAACAGGACTGGGCCCAGCACTGATCCCTGGGGAACACCACTAGTGACAGCTGCCAACTGGATGTGGCACCATTCACCACCACTCTCTGAGCTCTGCCATCCAGCCAGTTCTTGATCCAGCACAGAGTGAATCTGTCCAAACCATGAGCTGCCAGCTTGGCTAGGAGCTTCTTGTGGCAGACTGTGTCAAAGGCTTTGCTGAAGTCCAGGTAGACTACATCCACAGCCTGCCCCACATTCACCAGGCAGGAACCTGATCATAAAAGGAGATCAGGTTGGTGAGCAATGATATACAATAAACAGAAGAGTTTCTGGAAGAAGGCTTTTCTTTTCCAAGCCAACAGGGAATGTTCAACTACACTTCCCTGTGTTCCTTTCATCTCTTTCACACTGTCCAGCTTTAGACTTCCTCCTGCAGCAGGATTCATGAAGGCAGCTCCCTTGTGCCCATGCAGAGAGATCATGGTGTATGTGAACCATAATCACCTGGATTCCTTACAGAAATGTGCTCTTTTCCTCTCCAGAAGGCTCGTTAGAGCGTGCAGCCTTGTCAAACTCAGAGTTCATAAGGAAAGGATTTCACAGAGCTTCATCTCTCCCATCCTGCAGGTCCTCTGACCGTTCACACCTCTCCCATTCCCACAAACTTAAAGCAAACAAGCAAAGCAAATCATCCTCCCGGTGATGTGTCTCCTCCATTCCAACACTGAGAGCCTTTTACACCCACTTTGCACAGGTGTACAGGAGTGCAGAATTTGCTGTTACCTGGTGAGTGAGCAGGAATTGGAAGAGGGAAGCTTGATCTCCCCTTGTGGTATTGCAAGGCCAGCAGCACCAAGGAAGTGATTGTTGCCCTCTCTACTCAGCACTGGTGAGACCAGACATTGAGCATGGGCTTCAGTTTTGGACCCCTTGCTCCAAGAAGGGTGTTTGAGGAGCCAAGGCATCTCCAGAGAAGGCAACAAAGGTGGGGAAGGGTCTGGAGAATTGGGCTAGGGAGGAGCAGCTGAGAGAACTGGGGGTTTTAAGCCTGGAGGAGGCTGAAGAGACCTCCTTGCTCTCTGTCACTTCCTGAAAGGAGGTTACAGTGAGGTAAGGTTGGGCTCTCTCCTTAATATATCATAGAATCAGCCAGGTTGGAAGAGACCTCCAAGCTCATCCAGTCCAACCTAGCACCCAGCCCTGCCAATCAACCAGACCATGGCACTAAGTGCCCCAGCCAGGCTTGGCTTCAACACCTCCAGGGATCCAGGATGCGACTCCACCACCTCCCTGGGCAGCCCATTCCAATGCCAATCACTCTCTCTGACAACAACTTCCTAACAACATCCAGCCTATACTTTCCCCTGCCACAACTTGAGACTGTGTCCCCTTGTTCTCTTGCTGGTTGCCTGGCAGCAGAGCCCAACCCCACCTGGCTACAGCCTCCCTTCAGGGAGTTGTAGACAGCAATGAGCTCTGCCCTGAGCCTCCTCTGCTGCAGGCTGCACACCCCCAGCTCCCTCAGCCTCTCCTCACAGGGCTCTGCTCCAGGCCCCTCCCCAGCTTCCTTGCTGCCCTTCTCTGGACACCTTCCAGCACCTCAACATCTCTCTTGGATTGAGGAGCCCAGAACTGGACACAGTAGTCAAGGTGTGGCCTGAGCAGTGCTGAGCCCAGGGGCAGAAGAACCTCCCTTGTCCTGCTGCCCACACTGCTCCCGATCCAGCCCAGGATGCCATTGGCTCTGCTGCCCACCTGGGCACACTGCTGGCTCATCTGCAGCTCCTCTCTACCAGCACCCCCAGCTCCCTCTCTGCCTGGCTGCTCTCAGCCACTCTGGCCCCAGCCTGTAGTGCTGCTTGGGGTTGTTGTGGCCAAAGTGTAGAACCCTACACTTGGCCTTGTTCAATCTCATCCCATTGGCCTCTGCCCACCCATCCAGCCTGGCCAGGTCCCTCTGCAGGGCTCTGCTACCCTCCAACAGCTCCACAGCTGCCCCTAGCTTAGTGTCATCTGCAAACGTTCTGGTGCTGGACTCAGTCCCCTGGTCCATATCACCAATACAGATATTGAACAGCACTGATCCCTGGGGCACACCACTAGTGACAGCTGCCAGCTGGATGTGGCACCATTCACCACCACTCTCTGGGCCTGGCCTTCCAGCCTAGTTCCTGACCCATTTCAGAGCGACAGGTGATATTAGGTGATAGGATGAGAGGAAACAGCCCCAAGTTGCAGCAGGGGAGGTTTAGATTGGATGTGAGGAACAATCTCTACCCCACAATGGTTGTCAAGCCCCAGAGGAGGCTGCCCAGGGCAGGGGTGGAGTGCCCATCCACAGTAGAGATAGAGAGAAAACCTCTGAAGGAGTTAGTGGAGCTTCCCTACTGGAAGGTTATCACACTGAAAGAGGGAAATCTTGCCTTAGCAGACAAGAAATTTGTGATGCAATATTGCTAGAGATAAAATAGCCCAGAAATTGGGAAAAAAAAGAGAACATTTTGCATGGCCCAAATGTGCCATATCAAAGTAACTAGAGAAGGAACCTTGACTGCAGAAGCAGTGGTGTACTGACTGCAGATGCATGTAGATCCTTTCCATGCAAGGAGCCTACAAAAAAGCTGGGGTGGGACTTTTCAGGCTTAGGGAGTGCCAGGACTGGGGGGAATGGTGCAAAGTGGAGGTGGAGAGTGAGGCTGGAGGTGGGGAGGTGAGGCTGGGTGAGGAGGAAGTTGTTGAGCAGGAGAGTGGTGAGAGGCTGGAATGGGTTGCCCAGGGAGGGGGTTGGAGGCCCCATGGCTGGAGGTGTGTTTAAGGCCAGGCTGGATGAGGTTGTGGGCAGCCCTGGGCATGGCAGGGGAGTTGGATCTGGATGGTGCTTGTGGTCCCTTCCAACCCTGACTGATTCTGTGATTCTGTTCTAAGGGGAGAGTGCATTCCTGATCCTAGGTGTAGTGCCTGTTGGCAGATCCTTCTTTGTGGTGACGGATTTTCTTGAGCATTAGTGACTGAAAATGCTTAACCTGCTGTTGCAATTGAGGTGAAACTTGTTTCACGTGGAAAGAGTGTGACTGAGGAAGAGGCTCTGCTTCAGGGTGTGAGTGGATGGTCAGGAGCAAGGTGTAACTTCAGAAGAGGTTATGCCTCCAGCCTTCACACGCTACGCTTCCGTGTCACCATCTTGCCTGCCCTCCATCCATCTTCAAAAGTCTGTTCCTCAGATGTTTCCATCTCCTCCACTTGTGCCAATTCAGGATGGAATTTACACTGGAGCTGACCTGGCTTGAAGGATTTGTTCTTGTCAGTAAAGACTTTATAAAAAGTTGGTCCTTCTAAACAGCACCTGTGAATGTGGCTACATAAACAGTTTAACTGGAACAAGTGAGCAGCACTAACTGCGAGAGAGCACAGCAAGAACCCTTACACTGGGTTTGCAGCAAAGGGACTAGTGGAACAGAGCCTCAGCCCTACCTGTTCTTAATGTCTCTTGCATGAGTAGCTCCACTGTGTTTCAGTGGGACTCTACATACACATGTAAAACCGTTGCAGGGCCAGGGCCTGAAAGAGAATAAAAGCTACGATTGGGATGTGCCATGCTCTGAAGCTATGTGGAGAGTGGAATGCAGATCAATCAGAGAATCATAGAATCAGTCAGGGTTGGAAGGGACCACAAGGATCAGCCAGTTCCAACCCCCCTGCCATGCCCAGGAACACCCTAACCTAGAGCAGGCTGCACACAGCCTCAGCCAGCCTGGCCTCAACACCTCCAGCCATGGGGCCTCAACCACCTCCCTGGGCAACCCATTCCAGCCTCTCACCACTCTCCTGCTCAACAACTTCCTCCTCACCTCCAGCCTCACTCTCCCCACCTCCACCTTTGCTCCATTCCCCCCACTCCTGCCATTCCCTGACAGCCTAAAAAGTCCTTTCCCAGCTTTTTTGAGCCCCTTCAGATGCTGGAAGGCCACAAGAAGGTCACCTGGGAGCCTCCTCTGCTCCAGCCTGCACAGCCCCAACTCTTTCAGTCTGTGCTCACAGCAGAGCTGCTGCAGCCTCTCAGCATCCTCCTGGCCCTGCTCTGGACACTCTCCAGCATCTCCACATCCCTCTTGAATGGGGGCTCCAGAGCTGGATGCAGTACTCCAGGTGGGGTCTCAGCAGAGTGCAGCAGGGGGAGAATCCCCTCCCTGGCCCTGCTGGCCACACTTCTGCTGCTGCAGCCCAGGCTCTGCTTGGCTTTCTTTGCTGCAAGTGCACACTGCTGGCTCCTGTTGAGCTTCTCCTCCAGCAGCACCCCCAGGTCCCTCTCCTCAGGGCTGCTCTCCAGCCACTCACTGTCCAGCCTGGATTTGTGCTTGGCATTGCCCCGACCCAGCTGCAGGACCTTGCACTGTTTCTTGTTGAACCTCCTGAGCTTGGCTTGTGCCCACCTCTGCAGCCTGTCCTGGTCCTCTGGCTGGATCCCTTTTTGCTTGCTGAGCTGTCTTGTCTGCTCTGCTCTGCAGAACTGGAGTGCATGTAGCAACTTTTCCTGGGCTTGGTTTGCCCTTACTAGAAGAAGATCCTGCTTTTGAAAAGAAGGCCTGGTCTTCTGTCTCTGCCACAGCAGGCAGTTGTGAGGAGATTGCATGCAGTAATACTTCCAAGATGTTCTTGGGATTTGCTGGGGTGCTGCAAAGAGCTGGGACATCTGGCTTTTCTGGGGCAGCTTTTACGAGCTTGGCTGAAGAACAAGGCTGAGGATGGGGATGCTCTCAAGGTTAGCAGTGGCAGGCCCATGGTCTGGTGCTCCACTGCCTCAAATCCTGCCTTGCAACCTGCCGTTGCAGTTAGATCATTCGAAAGCCTGTTGTCAGTTCCCATGGTAAAACATTTCAAGGACAACAGGAGGGATTTCTCAGATGAGAATCCCTGCCTTGGGAATTCACTGCTTGTGGCAGTTTGCTGTGGTGGATTCCCAAAGGTGGTGGGTGAAGTAGCGACTTAACTCTTGAGAGTGAAGCAAAAACACCTTGATAGTTGCTATCCGGAGCCCCAGAGGGAGGAAGGAAGAGACATGAAGCCGTTGGAGGGGAGAGGCTCGGTGTGGTTATTTGAGACCGCTGCCTGCAGAGTTGCACAGTCATTTATAACTGTTTGAGACGTGGGGGGATGGGGTCGGGGGGATGGGAGAAGAGTTGGAAGAACCACAGCATCTGCAAACTGGTAGTGTTTTATGCTCCTTTCCCCCCGATCTAACTTCTCAAGGGAAGACAGTGAAGTAGTAGGTCAGAGGAGGGGGGAGAGCAGAAAAGCAGACTGCTAGCAGCTCGTATTTTATCGCTGCTGTTGCTCGTGTCCAGGCTGGAGCACGGTAGGGTTTTCAGAGGTACCTTCAGGAAACGCAGATTGGGTGCCTGGCTTCCTTAGGCTCTTTAGGAAAATCCCAGCCTCTCTGCTGCCCAAGGGAAGCAGTTTGCTTTTAAGCAGACCACCATGGTCCCTGGTGACAGTGAGAGCAGGACTAGGCCTTTGCTCTAATGCACTGCAAGGCAGATCTGTTCCTTACACTGTGTTTTGTTGCGTAGTTGTCTACTCTATACGGCTGCTGCTGTTGCAGCCTTTCCTGGGCTAGTCCACTCAGCTCCCTCTGGTGTGGGGCAAGTAGTAGGCATGACATTAAGATCATAAGACCCACAGCAATGTAAAAATAGCAGAGGTTTATGTGTCAGGTAAAGAAGCAGGCTGAAACGGTGGCAAAGTACGTGGTGGTTCAAATGGAGCTAACCAGTCAGGTTTCACCATCACTCCAGCTTTGTAAGGTGCTGCTGTGATCTGAGGAAAGGCACAGGTAGGGCTAGTGTCAGTGGATGAGTTGGAAGGACCTTCTGGAGACCAGTGGGTTCTACTTTGGGGTTGTGGAGTCTGAGAACTTGTAGACCAAGAGACTGGTAAGGGAGAGAAGCAAGCAAGAGGCTTCGGTGGGCTGGAAGTCCGCACAGGGAAATGCTTAAGGGGTCTGGTTTCCAAATCAGAAGGGATTGAAACTGGCTGTTAAGAAGTGTCTCCCTGAAGGAAGAGTATCTATCTAGGGTAGAAGGTCTGAAGTAACTCCTGTTGCAGTGCTTGGGGAACTGTAGAGTTCCTTAAGGATCTTACCAAGTGGGCAGGGACCAGGGGAGAAGAGAGGTACAAATTTCCCATTGGAATGGGCTGCCCAGGGAGGTGGTGGAGTAGCTGTCCCTGGAGGTGTTCAAGAAAAGCCTGGATGAGGCACTCAGTGCCATGGTCTGCTTGACTGGCCAGGGCTGGGTGCTAGGTTGGACTGGATGAGCTTGGAGGTCTCTTCCAACCTGGTTGATTCTATGATTCTATGAAAAAGAGGAAAAGCCTCTTGGGGACTGAGGGTTATGTGGAGAGGTGAGGTGGATTAAATGGTCAGAGGGCTGTCCCGTGTGAATGCTCAGTGCTGAAATACAAAGAGTTGGGTTATTTAAGAGTGGAAATGGAGCAGAGTGAAGAGTTGGTCCTTTGAAGTCAAAGGGAGAGGGAGAGAACACTTGGTGTTGTTTTGGCAAAACAGGTTCTTCAGGCATGGCAGATATGCAAAACCGATCAGCCTGCTTTCTCTCCTTGGACTGCAGCAGCTCTCTGTGCCACTGGCGGTTTGGAAAGCTCTTCCTCACAGCCCACGAGATCCCTCCATTCAGGAACGTTTTGTGGCAGTAAAGAAGGATTAGTGGATGTTGAAAATGCTCTTTTCACAGAGCAAGTCACCGTCTGAAAAGGCAGAGGATTGCTGCAGATCTTCAACGCTCTTAACTCTGGGCTGGTTTCAAACCACATTGACGATTAATCCCCCGAGCATGGAGCGTTTGTTCAGGATAGGGCCCTTGAGCATATTTAGGAGTTGATGGGTTGTGTCTGTCGGTGCCGTCTGGTTCTTCCCTGGTCGGCTGCAGGCTGGTGCTTAGCCCAGAGTTTTGCCCCTTCCGAAAAGGCCCTCAGCTCTCAGAGCAGCTCCGTTAATGCGCTGGCAGCTGGTGGGCAGGCACTGGGTAGCAGAAGCGTGCTTCTGGAGGAGAAGCTCCCTCCCGCTTTCCTCTTGCCTTCTCAGTGGACAGCCATCCCCTTTCTGCTTCAGATTTACGGGGAAGGGAAATTCCGCGCTTGGTGTGAGCGGGCTGAATGTGCAGCGCCCTGTGGTGCTGCCCACCCGCCAGCCGGCGCCTCGGCGCTGGGCCTCTTTCGGGAGGATGACCCAGCACTGGTGACTGCAATGCACAGTGCCCACCCAGCACTGGTGACTGCAATGCACAGTGCCCACCTTGATGACTTTCCCGGCGCGTCGAAGACCTTCCCTTCCACGGGGCACCCGGCGAAGGTGCCTCGGTGCAAACCACCCTGCCAGCCGCGGTGCCCCTAGGCGCCTCTGGTGCTAAGAGGAGGAGGACTGGCAGGGGACCCGCTGAGCCGGGCAGCCCCCGGGAACCGCGCAAGGCCGCAGGGCTGAGTGGCGGGCGCCGCCCCCCCGCGGGGCCCGCACCGTTTCCGTTAGGGGTGCCGTTAGGGGGGCCCCGCGCCCACGGGGTCTCACGCCGGCCCCTCCCCGCCTCCACCGGGTGCCTCCCCTGCGGCTGCGGGCACCGGGGCGCCTGCAGCCCCCGCCTCCCGGCTCCGCCCGGGGAGCGGGAAGGCAGAAGGGGGGTGGGATGCTGCCGGTGCTCAGCTCCGCTGGGGCGAGTTAACCGAGCGGCCGTGCGCGGGAGGGGCGGTCCCTTTAAGAAACGCCCTGGGCGCGAGGTCTCTTTAAAAGGGGAGGAGGGGTGGGGCCGCCCCGAGGCCGGGGGGCGGCTATGTTAATGGCGGGGGCGGCGCCGCGGCGAGCGCGGCGGGGTGGGTGGCGCTTGTCACGGTCCCGGGGGGCGCTCGGTGCGGCCGGCCTGTCTCTTTAAGAGCCTGGCTGCTACCACTGTGTAGGCGAGGGCGGGAGGAGCGAGTCTGCGAGGGGGAAGGGAGGCAGTCCCCGCCCGCTGGCTGAGGAGGGGAGGGGCGGGGCGGAGGGCCGGTCGAGACCACTGCCCGGAGCGGGGAGTAAGAGAGGCGGTCCCGCTGGCGGGAGTGAGTAGGGGACAGTACCATTCCTGGGGCGGGGCGCGCGCGACGGGCGGTACCATTCCTCTCTCCGGGTTGCGGGACGCGGCGGGAGGGGGGAGGCTGGGGGGGGTGTGAACGGTGTGGAGAAAACGGGGGGGGGGCGTGTGTGTGTGGAACGGACGGGGGGAGCGGGCGAGAGGGGCTGCATGGGTGGTACCATGTGTGCGGGAAGGAGAGGGGGGGAGGCGCTGGCGGACAATGGAGCCTGTGTGTGTTTGCGGGAGGGGGAAGGACCCGCCGTTGCCGGGGGGAGCCGCTGCGCCGCCCCCTCCCGCCTGGGGCTGAGAGGAGCTTCGGCCCCCGCCTCTCCCCCACGGCCCGGCGGTGAGTGAGGGGGAGGCGGCGCGGCGGGCACCGGGCGACCACCGGCACCGGCCGCCGCCCGCTCAAAGTTTGAGAGTTGGGGAAGGCTCGGGGGCCGGAGGGGACGCCGCCGACGGCGGAGGGGAGCGCAGCCCCTGGGACCGCAGCGCCCCGGCGGCTTTGCTGGCCGTCCCCGGGCGCCTGGGATTCGCTCGGCTCCGCGGCGTGCCGCGCTGGCTGCGCGGAGGGGTGTGGGGTGCCCTGAGGGTGTGCTGCGTGGCGGGAGGTGGAGGATGCTCTGAGGTGCGCGGGGTGCCCCGAGGCTGCGCTCCCTGGAGGGCCCTGTAGAAGCTGTGCCCCAAGTGAAAGGGGGGGGGGGGAGGGGGTGGCGCTCCGTGGTGCGGAGGATGCCCTGGGGGCTGCACTCCTCTGGAGGGATGTGTGGTGTGTAGGGGATGCTCTAGGGGCACTGCTCTCCGGGGAGGTGTGTGGCGTGCAGGCGATGCTCTAGGGCTGTGCTTTACGGAGCGATGTGTGGGGTGCAGGGGTCGCCCTGGAGGCCGTGCTCTGTGGAGGACCAAGTGAGGTGCTTTGGGGTGCACGGGAAGCCCTGGAGATCGTGCTGTATGGAGGGGCATATGGGGTGCTGTGCACTGCATTGTGGTGTCGGGGTTGCCCTGGGGGCTGTGCTGTATGGAGGGGTTTATGGATCACTGTGGCTTGTCGGAGGTGCCATGGAGGTTGTGACGTGCGGACGAACGTGTTGGGGTGCCCTTGCCTGCGTTTGTGGTGCATGGCATGCTTTAAGGGCTGTGCTACGTGGATGTGTCTGTGGGATGCCCTGTGGTTCGAGGCATGCACTGGGGCATCTGCAGTGGAGAGGTCCGTGTGGGGTGCACCGAGCTGCGCTGGGGTGCCCGGGGCGGCCACGTGGCTGTGTGGTGTGGAAGAGCCTGGGCTGAGGTGAGCTGCAGCATTGGGGTGCTTTGGAGGGCACGACGTATCGGTAGGTGAGTGGAGTGCTCTGCACTGTGGTGAGGTGAGCTGATGTGCCTGGGGTGCCCTGAAGGATGTGCTGTATGGAGAGGACTGTATTGGGTGGATTAGAGAGGTTTTTAATCCCAGTGAGTAACTGGGACATTGGATAACAGGGGCTGCAACACTAGGGTCATGATGCTGGGATTTGGGGGTGTGGGAGAGAAAAGCTGGTGCAAGTGGGATGAGAAGTAGGCATGTGAACTCCATGGTGAGGCTGAAGGAAGAGGGGCTGGGGCACAAAGGGCTACAGCAGGGATGCAGGGAATGGAGTATGAGGTGAAGCATGCAGGGGGGCATGGGAGGTGAGATGTTAGGTCATCTGGGATGTGCTGCGAGGAAGGGATGGGGGGCTCCCTTGCAGGAAGACCTCCCTTCAGGAAGGGATGTGGAGAGGTGGATGACGTGTGGAGTATGAGGTAAGCTGGGGAGAAATAAGTTGGTACACAAGAAGATGGTCATAGTGATGAGAGGATGTGAGAAACTGGGACTTGAGTGGTTGGGAGAAAGGGATGTGGGAGTTGAACTGTAGTATGGGGAAGCACTGTGAGCCAGAATATGGGGTGATAACTGTTTTCAGCAGAGAAGAGATGGTGCATGTGGTTGTAAAGTCAATTGTGGGTGTCCAGTGTAGGTAGTTTAGGGGAGCAGGCATCTTGGGAAGCTAAGCAAGTAGTGTGGAACTGGAATGTGAGATAGTTGTGCAAGAGGAGTTTGTGGGCTACTAAGAGTGTGGGAAGGAGCCGTCTACGTAGGGATTGTGGGGAAGAGCAGTATCTGACAAGGCAGGGGAAATGTGTTTGTTTGCAAGTGTTTCTGCTAGGCAGAGAAGAGGCACTGCATGTATGTGCCTGAGGGAGTCCGTGCCCTGGCCTGCTGCAGAGGGGTCTGTGGGAGGCTGTCTGAGGGATGGGAGAAGCTACATCTGTAGAGGTACTGGAAGTTCGTCAGATTAAATGTTGGACAACAGGAGAAAACCAACCAGCATTGGAGACTCCAAATGCTTAAGAAAATGATGGGACAGGTGGATGCATGCAAGTGGTGAGGCTCTGCTTCTAGGATGAGAGCATGCTGTATTTGGAGAAGAGGAGACTGTGAGGTGACCTCATCAGTGCTTATAAATCTGTAAAGGCTGAGTGCCAGGAGGCTGGAGCCAAGCTCTGCTGGGTGATGCCCAGTGACAGGACAAGGGGCAATGGGTGGAAGCTGAGGCAGAGGAAGTTTCATTTAAACATGAGCAATATTTTCACTGTGAGGGGTGACAGAACAGGCTGCCAGGGAAGTTGTGGAGTCTCCTCTCTGGAGATACTCCAAACCTGCCTGCAGGCGTTGCGGTGTGATTCCGGTATAGGTGATCCTGCTCCGGCAGGGGGTTGGCCTGGATGAGCTTTCGAGGTCACTTCCAGCCCCTGACTTGAGGTCACTTCCAGCCCCTGACTTTCTATGATTTGTCGTCCAACTTTCTGTTCCTTGGACCACTGGTTAGATGCCCTGAGCTATGTGACTAAAAAGACCTGGCAATTCAGTCTCGGGGATGTGAAAGGTGGATGTTGCACTAGGAGCTAGACAAAACACGAGGAATGCAGATGGGAAGGATCTGATGTGACAGTCCAATCGTGGATTGTTATTTGGATATAAAATATCAAGGTGGGACGATTACCTGGTTAATGGTTTAACTAAACAAATTGAGGAGCCAGGAAGTAGTCATGCAGCAAAGAAAGTGTGGAATAATAATTGACAGTAGAGAGCTGATCATGGAACAGTTCAAAGCCCACCAACGTGAAAGGGAAAATGCTTTACTCTCCAGGTGCCAAAGCTGATTTGGGCTGTTGAAACTGGCTGGAAATACCACAAACCCCACTTTCTGGAGAGGAGCATGAAGTCTTGTAGCTCTTGCCTTGCAAAGCAACATCTCCTTAGTTTGGGCCTTAGTACAGAGAAGAAAACATTGTGCCAAGTCAAGTTTGTCTCATTAAGCCTCCCTCTTGGTGACCAGTTGCTATAACTGTCAAAGGACAGCTGGAGAAAACGTGGGAGACAGCTCTTTCAGTTTTGCGGGTTCCACTAACATTTGTTTTCCTTGAAAGTGCTTTGTTCTCTGTTTCTTTGTGAAAAGCATACCCAGGCATCAGGGTGCTCTGAAAGCATCTTTAAATGTATCAAGCTTTAAAAGCAGGAGGAAAAAGATGATGTAGGTTATTTTAATCTTTTATTTTTTCCTTCTGTTTGTTGGAAGATAATGTTTGGTGAGGATCATAGAATCAGCCAGGTTGGAAGAGACATTCAAGCTCATCCAGCCCAACCTAGCACCCAGCCCTATCCAGTCATCTAGACCATGGCACTTAGTGCCTCATCCAGGCTTTTCTTGAAGGGGAAGAAATCCTCCCATGAAATCAAATATCACAAAATAATTGCGCCTATGGAATGGAAGAATGAACACATTAAACAGCTTTTTTTCCTCTCTTTTTTATTTACCTCTCTGCCGTTTAATATTTGGTCCTTGATGCCAGCTTGCTCCCTACAGTGAGGTGTTAAGGTGTTGCAGAGGTGCATTTAAACAGAGGCTAAGGCAGGTTTGTGTTCATCCCGTGCTAGCAGAAGTGCACATGCCCCTATCCTGCTCTGCTTTCTCCTGGAGGCACAGGAGTTGCTTTGGTGAGCTCTAGCCATTTTGGCCAAGTTGGCAGGATGGCTGTGCCGTGTGGGTTGTTGCATGCGTGTGGGTGTTTTCCTCGTTGTGTTTTTTTTTGGAGCAGTGATCTCCAAAGAGATAATTTTTAATGAATGGTCCTTTTTTTTTTTTTTCTTTCTTTCTTTCTTCCTCGAAGCATAAAAATGTCTCAAGGGCTTATATTCTTTCCTTGTCTCCCTTGCTGGCCCCTCCTCAAACAACAAAAGAATGGCAGCTTTCTTTTTCTAAGATGGAGTTAGCAGCGATGTCAGTTTTGGGATTTGGGAATTTTCCCAGTGGGGTGGGGTGAGGTTTTTTTTTGGTTGATGTGTGTCTTTGGATTCTTTTTCGTCCTGGGAGGTGTGGAGTTTTTTCCCCTTTCTTTTTGTTTTGGTTGTTTGTGGAGGTGTTTTAGTGTTGGGTGATTTAATTTTTTGGGGGGTGTGGGGTTTTTGTGTGTGTTGTGAAGAGAGGTCTGGGGATCTTGGGTCTCACTGCACTGTTGTGAACTCTTAACACCTTAATTGAAGGGGTGGAGATGCTGAATCGCTAACAAAGCCTCCATTATCCAAAATGTTTAATCAATCATTGACGTAAATAAGTGTGAACAAAACCAAACAAAAAAAAATCCCACCCGAAACAAGTTTTTGTCTAAGGCCCCCTCCCATTCAGCTGCTCATCTTTGGTCAGGTTAACTTAGAAATTCGTTTGGGGGGATGTAATTTGTGTCTATAGATGCTTCATTTTGACAACGTTTGGTTCAAGTTCTCTTGCTGACTTCCCAGTGTAGTTTTCCCAACACAGATCATGAGCATCATAGATGGCAGTACAGATGTTTCAGGAGAAACTGACCTACTCCGGTGTGAGGGAGAGTAGCTTAGGATTGTGGCAGTACTGTTAAACCCACCTTTTTTTGTGGGTCTGTTTAGTGTTTTTTTGGTGGGTTTTGGGATGGTGGTTTGCTTTCCTCTCTTGTGTCAGTTACAATCATAGAATCAGTCAGGGTTGGGGAGGACCACAAGGATCAGCCAGTTCCAACCCCCCTGCCATGCCCAGGACACCCTCCCTAGAGCAGGCTGCACACAGCCTCAGCCAGCCTGGCCTCAAAACACCTCCAGCCATGGGGCCTCAACCCTTCCCTGGGCAACCCATTCCCGCCTCTCACTCTCCTCCTGCTCAACAACTTCCTCCTAACCTCCAGCCTGAACCTACCCACCTCCAGCTTTGCTCCATTCCCCCCAGTCCTGTCACTCCCTGACAGCCTCAAAAGTCCCTCACCAGCTTTTTTTGGAGGTCCCCTTCATATCTGGAAGGCACAAGAAAGGTCACCTGGGAGCCTCCTCTGCTCCAGCCTGCACAGCCCCAACTCTTTCAGTCTGTGCTCACAGCAGAGCTGCTGCAGCCTCTGAGCATCCTCCTGGCCCTGCTCTGGACACACTCCAGCATCCTCCACATCCCTCTTGTAATGGGGCTCCAGAACTGAAAGCAGTACTCCAGATGGGTTAGTTTGTTTATTGGTCAACACAGTCTTGTAAGTGAGGCAGGACCTGAATTTTAATGTGAAAGAAAATAAATAGGTTCCCCTTCATACAGCCGGAAACTTTGTAGGTCTCTTCTTCAGTATGTTATCAATACAAAGGGTGTGGACTCTTTCTTCCCTGTGCTTCCCTCTCCTCCCCCTCCCCCATCTTGCATTTCATCTTTACAATCGTGCACTTGGATTGTTTTCAGTTGGGGTTAGTCCACAGCCAGAGAAACACATTTGTCACACAATATCCAAATATAGCAACTAAGGCAACTATAAGCCACAAGGCTAAAAGATTAACATACAGCATCTTTTCTGAGGAGTTTTTGTGTTTGTGGTGGGAGTACCTTTGATCCACACTCGCTCACGATTTCAAAGGCTTGCTACTCTGTAATGTGTTGACTTCCCATCCCTATTTCTACATGCTTCTGGATCTCTTTTTTTCCCCCCTCTTTGAGATCTCATGTGCTGTGTCAATTCTGTTCCCTTGCCAGCTGTGCTTACGAATTTTGTTGTCTTTTATAAATTCAATGAGAGAAAAAAGCCCAACACAAGAAGTTGAACCTGTGGAGCCATTTACACTGCTGTCTGTATTCAAGCCAGTTCCATCTTAAATGTCAGCTGTGTTACCTGGTAGGATATGATCTCTTCTGCTTACCACAATTTCTCAGGGGTGATGCAGGGAGCCTTCATAAACTCCTTCTATTTAGTTCCCTTGGCCTTGGACTGCACAGAATCTCTATGCCTTGGTAGGTCTGTGTTCTGTTTACACAGACATGAAGTCCTTTAACCCAGCAAGGTTTACTATAGGCTTGGAATTCCTGCTCACAAGCTCTGCTGGTGTCCCTCTAGTCTTCCTGCTCGCAAAATGAAGGTGTTAACTCAGGTTGTCAGAGCAATTTGTGCATGGAAGGAGATTTCATTAGTGAGTTTTAGTCTGAGCACGCTCTGCCTATGCTATGTAGGATGATTTTCTTCTTGTACCTTTACTCATCTGTTAGGATTTTTTTTCTGTTCAAGAGTTTAAACCTTTTGAGCGGGACCTCCTTGTGGCAGGGACTGGATAAGTACAGAAGAGAGACTTTTATTCGAGTTAGGACTTTTGCATAAGCTTGAAGAAACAGAGTAGAAAAACCTGACCCATCTACTGGGAAATTCCTGAAGAGTTGCCTTTAAGGCTGTATCATAGAATCAACCAGTTGGAAGAGACCTCCAAGCTCAGCCAGTCCGTCCTAGCACCCAGCCCTGGCCAATCACCAGACCATGGCACTAAGTGCCCCAGCCAGGCTTTGCCTGAACACCTCCAGGCACAGTGACTCCACCACCTCCCTGGGCAGCCCATTCCAATGCCAGTCACTCTCTCTGACAACAACTTCCTAACAACATCCAGCCTAGACCTTCCCTGCCACAACTGGAAACTGTGTCCCCTTGTTCTGTTGCTGCTTGCCTGGCAGAAGAGCCCAACCCCACCTGGCTACAGCCTCCCTGCAGGGGAGTTATAGACAGCAATGAGCTCTGCCCTGAGCCTCCTCTTCTGCAGACTGCACACCCCCAGCTCCCTCAGCCTCTCCTCACAGGGCTGTGCTCCAGGCCCCTCCCCAGCCTTGCTGCCCTTCTCTGGACACCTTCCAGCACCTCAACATCTCTCTTGACTTGAGGAGCTCAGAACTGGGCACAGCACTCGAGGTGTGGCCTGAGCAGTGCTGAGTACAGGGGGCAGAAGAACCTCCCTTGTCCTGCTGGCCACACTGCTCCTGATCCATTTGGCTCTGCTGCCCACCTGGCACACTGCTGGCTCATGTTCAGCCTGCTATCTCCCAGTATAGCCTTAAAAACTCAAGCTATACAACAATAGCAAAACATAAGGTGATATTTGAATGTATGCTGAATCCAAATGAACTATGCCAATGTTGACTTCATGGTTTTTGCAGAAATAGGGCTTTCTTTTGTCACTATACCTGTACCTATAGTCCTAGCAACCATTTGTTAGTATTTCTGTCAGCATTTCTTCTCTGTTCTAGGTTTGGCTTTTGAGGAGTCCTTGATGCTTGCCCATTTTGATTCTGCACCACCCGTCTGTATGTGCTGGTACTGTTGCTGGAGCAGCTGTATGCTAAAGCAGATCAAGGAACTGATCTGGCAAAAAAAAACCCCTCATTCTACTTGGGCTGCATCAGTTTGCCAAGCTGGTTCACTGTTTGGCCACACAAACGGTTGTAACAGGCACATCACAGTGTGTGCAGGGGTGTAAGTAAGTATTGGTAGCAGCAGTTTTTCAAGCTGGCATTGCTGCCGAAGGAGTGCTCATCTGGTTACACCTCTAAGACACTGCTAAGCTTGCTAAATGTGCTTTACACCCTATTTGTTGCAGCTTCCCTTGCTTGAGAACACTTCCTTCAGCTTACCTGGTCCTTCCTGCCAAGATGTTTGTCTCTCTGAACACATGCAATGTATAGAAAAGGGGAGCTCCCCTCTTAAGAGGCTTTAAACAGGGCAATGAAAAGAGTGTGGTGGTTTAGTGCTGGAAAAGTTTTTGCTGCTTCAAGACTGTCTGATTATACAGAACATGTAGTGTAAATTGATGATAGGCTATTTAGTATGGTTGCATTAAGCAGTGAAATTCATGCTGTGAGAATCATCAGGAGCAAGAATTCAACAGAGTTAAAAAGAATCATATGTCTGTAGGAATAGGAGAATATTCAGTTATCATCATCAGTGAGAGTAGAAAATTTGGAAGAGGTATGTAAGCCTGTGGTCTAAACCTTGATTTTTTATTGTGTTCTAACAGATGTGCTTCTATATTGGGAAAGAGAGGGAGGGAATGCCTTGTTTTGCCTGGGTTTGCTTGCAGGATTCTCACCACACTTCTCTGACTGACTGAGACCACTGTGTGAGATGTGCTGCTGAACTCCATGGGCTTCTTGTTGCCTCCCAATGACCCATCCTGAAATCTGGTTGAGCTACCAAACTGTGAAGTTTGTGAGCTGCTGCTGCCTGACTTTTTACATTTGTTTTGCTCTTACTTCTGTGAGCTGGTGAGGGGCCTGGAGCACAAATCCTATGAGGAGAGGTCTGAGGGAGCTGGGCCTGTTTATAAAGCCTGGAGAAGAGGAGGCTCAGGGTGATCTTATACTGTCTATAACTACCTGAAAGGGCATTGTAGCCAGGTGGGGGTTGGCCTCTCTCCCAGGTAACCAGCAATAGAACAAGGGGACACAGTCTCAAGTTGTGCTAGGTAAGTATAGGCTGGATGTTAGGAAGAAGTTCTTCACAGAGAGAGTGATTGGCATTGGAATGGGCTGCCCAGGGAGGTGGTGGAGGCACTGTCCCTGGGGGTCTTCAAGAAAAGACTGGCTGAGGCACTCAGTGCCATGGTCTGGTTGACTGGATAGGGCTGGGTGATAGGTTGGACTGGATGATCTTGGAGGTCTCTTCCAACCTGGTTGATTCTATGATTCTATGATTCTACTTGCTCTTCAGCAGAACCAGATCTCAGCACTAGTTGCATTTATTCTAAAGACTTCTGAAATTGCTGTTTACTGTATTTGAAGAATGAAGGTTATCTCTTTGAAGGAGATAGATAGAATCATAGAATCAACCAGGCTGGAAGAGACCTCCAAGATGATCCAGTCCAACCTAGCACCCAGCCCTATCCAGTCAACTAGCCCATGGCACCGAGTGCCTCAGACAGTCTTTTCTTGAAGATGTGCTCCCAGAATCCTCTTCTCCCCTTTTTTTTCCCTTGAAAGGTGAACTCCTTCATAGAATAGAATCAACCAGGTTGGAAGAGACCCAAGATCATCCAATCCACGTATCCATCCAGTCCAACCTATCCAACCAAGAGCATCCAGTCCAGCCTTATCCAATCAACTAGACCATGGCACTAAGTTCCTCATCCAGTCTTGAACACCTCCAGGGATGGTGACTCCACCACCTCCCCTGGGTAGCCCATTTCAATGACAAATCATTCTCTCTGTGATGAACTTCCTCCTGAATCAAGCCCATACCTCCCCCTGCCACAGCTTGAGACTGTCCCCTTTCTGTTGCTGGTGCCTGAGAGAAGAGACCAAACCCACCTGGCTTTTCTTGTTTGCCCTCTAAGAAGACAACAAACAAGAAGAGAAGGGAGATGAAAGTGGAACTGTAAGGTGGTTGGCTCTTTGCTTGTTTATAAAACCTGGGGCAGAATCGATGGAGTCTGTTTGCAGGAAGGAAAATTGAAAGTATGCTTTACCAGTCACATAATTCTTTCAACAAAGCAGGGCTGGGGAGGTGGTGGAGCAGCATCCTCTGAGAGTTCACTGAAAATTGGGTGCTGTAGTCTTGAAAACAATCCTCATTTCGAGTGCTTCTTAGTGGTGCAGGCTATGATAAAGAAGTGCTACAGTAGATGCAATAAATAACTGCATACAGAACCGAGGGAGAGCTTTCTCCTTCTCTATTGGCTTGAGAGCAGTTGTGCCTCTGTGCATGGCACCCATAGCCACACAGCTGTGCCTGCTCAACGTCTAGCATGTGCAGTTACTCTGAGCTGGTTGTCCTGTTACCATGGCCTTTAGGCCTCTTAAAAAGGCAGTGCCACTGTGTTCTTGCACTTAACGTACTGGTGGAGCTTTCTGAACAGTAGCAAAACAAAGAGCTTTAAATTGCTGACCTGTCTTGTCACTTGGTGGTCTGCATGTTCCTGTTGTTGGTTGTCCATGCATTTTGAGCAAAGGGTGCAGATATCTTTTCACTTTATCAGTAGAGTGGCTGGGGTCCATGGGCTCTTTTAAAACCAGGTCAGGTTTGATTTGGTGGTGAACTTGAGCACAGAACCTGGCTCTTAATTTGTCTGCTATTTATCTGCTTGACCATGATACTTCTGCTCTCCAAATTGCGTTCAATCTGTGAGTCTGCTAGCGTGTGCTGCACAAAGCATTCTTACCCACCCTGGCAGTGTGTGCAGCTATGCAACACCTGAAGGCAAATTCTGGTTCAGGGGCACTGCCAAAAACACTATGTAAGATAAAGCTGTAGACCCGGGAAGAAGGGGACCTGGGGGTACTGGTAGATAGTGCACTGAACATGAGGCAGTAGTGTGTGCAGGTGGCCAAGAGAGCCAATGGCATCCTGGGCTGGCTCAGGAGCAGTGTGGCAGCAGGACAAGGGAGGTTCTTCTGCCCCTGTGCTCAGCACTGCTCAGGCCACAGCTTGATGCTTTGCCCAGTTCTGGGCTCCTCAATTCAAGAGAGATGTTGAGGTGCTGGAAGGTGTCCAGAGAGGGCAGCAAGGCTGGGAGGGGCCTGGAGCAGAGCCCTGTGAGGAGAGGCTGAGGGAGCTGGGGGTGTGCAGCCTGCAGAAGAGGAGGCTCAGGGCAGAACCTCATTGCTGTCTACAGCTGCCTGAAGGGAGCTGTAGCCAGGTGGGGTTGGGTTCTGCTGCCAGGCAAGCAGCAACAGAACAAGGGGACACAGTTTGAAGCTGTGGCAGGGGAGGTCTAGGCTGGATGTTGTTAGAAGTTGTTGTCAGAGAGAGTGATTGGCATTGGAATGGGCTGCCCAGGGAGGTGGTGGAGTTGCCGTTCCTGGAGGTGTTCTGCCAGCCTGGCTGGGGCACTTAGTGCCATGGTCTGGTTGATTGGCTGGGTGCTAGGTTGGGCTGGCTGAGCTTGAGGTCTCTCCCAACCTGCTTGATTCTATAATTGATTCTATGATTCAAGTTTCTCGTGCCTATGCATTCTGTATCTTACTAAACAGACTTCTTCAGATGTCTTGATATCACTGTTGTGCTGCCTGTTGAAGTTGCAGTATTTACCTACATATCAATCTGGTTTGTTTGGTGATGGATAGAAATGTGTGTTATTTGTAGTGTAATCCAAAGCTGTAGCCTGCCAAGGTGTGCAGCCACTGCTTCTAAAGTGACAGCTGTTATGATTCAGAGTTCAGATGATCTTATGCATGGAGAGACTCGTGGAAGTTTTCCTAGTGCAGTTGAAGCTTTCACCACTTTTTACATGTATGTATGAGAAGATAGTAAAGAATTTCAGGCCAAATGGCTTGACAGTTTGATGACAAGAACATCATAGAATCAGTTACATTGGAAGAGACCTCCAAGCTCAGCCAGTCCAACCCAGCACCCAGCCCTGGCCAATCAACCAGACCATGGCCTAAGTGCCCCAGCCAGGCTTGGCTTCAACACCTCCAGGACAGTGACTCCACCACCTCCCTGGGCAGCCCATTGCAATGCCATCACTCTCTCTGACAACAACTTCCTCCTAACATCCAGCCTAGACCTCCCCTGGCACCACCTGAGACTGTCCCCCTTGTTCTATTGCTGGTTGCCTGGCAGAAGAGCCCCAACCCCACGTGGCTGCAGCCTCCCCTTCAGGTAGTTGCAGACAGCAATGAGCTCTGCCTGAGCCTCCTCTGCTGCAGGCTGCACACCCCCAGCTCCCTCAGCCTCTCCTCACAGGGCTCTGCTCCAGGCCCCTCCCCAGCCTTGCTGCTCTTCTCTGACATGTTCCAGCACCTCAACATCTCTCTTGACTGAGGAGCCAGAACTGGACACAGCACTCAAGGTGTGTCCTGAGCAGTGCTGAGCACAGGGGCAGAATAAATTAACCTTCTCGTGGTCCTGGATGGAAAGTTGAAACTGTCAGGCACATAGCCCCCACGCAGCAGAAATGCTTCTGACTGTTCTGGTGAAAGTTAGCTTTCATTTGACAGTTCTGAGTCTTTGAAAGTAGTGCTGTGTTTATACCACCCAGTGAATACTTGAAGTAGGCTGGACTTGCTGTACGTGCATGGCTAAGTAGAAGGATATTAAAGATGCACATCTGGAGCCGAGCGAGGGAGGTTCCTGCAGCAGTCAGAGTTGCATGCTCTTCTTACTTGTATAAGATCATGTCAAAGCAGTAGGTTGATAATAGACCTGGTGATACAGTTGCTTAATTTCTTGTCAAAATAACGTTTTTAGATGCAGTGTTTTGAGATCTTTTAGGTGACCTCACGTTATTTATCAAATGTCAGTTTTTCATCGCAGCAGCTTTGATACAATCATGTAGCATTGTGAGGTGCTGTGTACATGCAGTCTTGGCTTGCTGGAGCTCTTTGAAGTGCCTTACTCCTTAGAAAAGTCATTGCTCTATTAAAGATCCTACATTTAATGATTAGGAACCAGTATGTGGAAGAACAGTGTGCCCAGGTGGCCAAGAGAGCCAGTGGCATCCTGGCCTGCATCAGGAATGGTGTGGCCAGCAGGAGCAGGGAGGTCATTCTGCCCCTGTACTCTGCACTGGTTAGACCACACCTTGAGTGCTGTGTTCAGTTCTGGGCCCCCCAGTTTAGGAGGACATTGAGATGCTTGAGCGTGTCCAGAGAAGGGCCACAAGGCTGGGGAGAGGCCTTGAGCACAGCCCTACGAGGAGAGGCTGAGGGAGCTGGGATTGGTTAGCCTGGAGAAGAGGAGGCTCAGGGAGACCTTATTGCTGTCTACAACTACCTGAGGGGAGGTTGTGGCCAGGAGGAGGTTGCTCTCTTCTCTCAGGTGGCCAGCACCAGAACAAGAGGACACAGCCTCAGGCTGTGCCAGGGGAAATTTAGGCTGGAGGTGAGGAGAAAGTTCTTCCCTGAGAGAGTCATTGGACACTGGAATGGGCTGCCCGGGGAGGTGGTGGAGTCGCCGTCCCTGGAGCTGTTCAAGGCAGGACTGGACGTGGCACTTGGTGCCATGGTCTGGCCTTGAGCTCTGTGGTAAAGGGTTGGACTTGATGATCTGTGAGGTCTCTTCCAACCTGGTGATACTGTGATAACTGCACTGTGTTGCTGAAGTTGTGCTGTATCTAATGTGAACCTAAATCCAAAGAATGAGATTTCAGTGCAGCAGGAACACCATATTCCTTGACACCCATCTTACCCAGCAGTAAGTTGCATGGAATATAGTAATTCTCCAGCTGTTCTCCACATGTGAATGCCTGCTTTGCAGTGCTGAGCTCCCCAGGTGTGAACACCTGGTGCTATAAATAGCAGGAGGACTCAGGTAAGGAAGAGGAGCAGAAGGAATAGCTGGTTGTGACAGTCCTGAATGAAAACTGGTTCCACAGGCAGTGCTGGAAGATAGCAGTGCTCAGGGGAGCTTTGAAGAGCTGCTTGTTTGGATCAGAGAGACCAGACACCCCTTAAGGTGAAGGTTAAGATGGAGGCAGGGGTGTGGGTCACCCCCAGCAGTGGGTGTTGTCCCCGTGCAGTGTATTGGGTAGTAGCTGCTTGGTGCTGGAGTGTGTTTTCTGTGAAGAATGTCTGTCCAGTGCTGACCCATTCCAGCCCCACTTAGCTTATGGGAAACTGACAGGCTTCTAGCCTGAGGAGTTATGCCTGAGGATGGTTTTTTTTGCCTTTTTTCCTGGAAGCCTAGTGAAGGAGTGCTGAAATGAAAAGAAAAAGCACTTGTTTTCTCCTGTGCTGGGCTGATAGGTAGCTTATTCCTTCCAAACCGTCTGCTTAAACAGTGTATCATTGCTGCATGTTGAAGAACAAACTGTCTTCTCAGCCCTGTCTTCCCATCCATTATTTCCACATCCTTCCCCCTCCCTCTGCAGATTAGTTTCTAAATAATGGGTTACTGGCAGGCTTGATACAAATATCTTTCACTGATAGTGGTTCATGTTGATGACCCCAGTTAAATTTACAAAAAAAATAAGCCCAGAGAAGTGAAACACAGAGCAGGGGCCAGGAGGGTGCTCAGAGGCTGCAGCAGTCCTTCTCTGAGCACAGACTGAAAGAGTTGGGGCTGTGCAGGCTGGAGCAGAGGAGGCTCCCAGGGGACCTTCTTGTGGCCTGCCAGGATATGAAGGAGGCTACAAAAAAAGCTGGGGAGGGACTTTTTAGGCTGTCAGGGAATGCAGGAGTGGGGGTAATGGAGCAAAGGTGGAGGTGGGGAGAGTGAGGCTGGAGGTGAGGAGGAAGTTGTTGAGCAGGAGAGTGGTGAGAGGCTGGAATGGGTTGCCCAGGGAGGTGGTTGAGGCCCCATGGCTGGAGTGTTTGAGGCCAGGCTGGCTGAGGCTGTGTGCAGCCTGCTCTAGGGTAGGGTGTCCCTGGGCACGGCAGGGGGGTTGGAACTGGCTGATCCTTGTGCTCCCTTCCAACCCTGATTGATTCCAATTCTGTGAAAGTAGATCACCTCTAACAGGTTCAGCTGCCTCTCAGAAACTAGTTAAGTTTGACAGAAGGTAAACCTACAGAGCCACTGGAATGGGCTGCCCAGGGAGGTGGTGGAGTCGCCGTGCCTGAGGTGTTCAAGCAAAGAGTGGATGAGGCATTTAGTGCCATGATCTGGTTTAACTGGCTAAGGCTGGGTGCCAGGTTGGACTGGCTGAGCTTCAGTCTCTTCCAGCCTGGTTGATTCTGTGATTCTATGGAAAGCAGCTCACAGAAAACTCTGTTGTTATCTGCTGTACTCCTGCATGTAATACTGGGTGAAGATGGGGCTGTAAACTATTAAAGCAATGTATTAAGCTGCAGAAGCCTGTCAAATATTAGGGAAACACTGTTGAAATATTTCTTGAAAAATCTGTTATCAGTAGAGCTTTGGATATTTTTATCAGTGCTAACAACTAGAGGAACTCTGGAGCAGACTGGCTGTTGCTACAGGTAAGCTCCATGTGAAGTGCTCACCACTCCACCTTGTAACATACATAAACTGCTCCCAGCACTGCCAGCAGAGGTGGAGCTGAACTGATGTTGGCCCTGTGCTAAGGCTGAGTGGAGGTCAGCAGCACATCATGGTGCACTACAGGTTATGGCACAGTTCATAGAATCATAGAATCAGCCAGGTTGGAAGAGACCCCCAAGCTCAGCCAGTCCAACCTAGCACCCAGCCCTGGCCAAGCAACCAGACCATGGCACTAAGTGCCCCAGCCAGGCTTGGCTTCACACCTCCAGGATGGTGACTCCACCACTCCCTGGGCAGCCCATTCCAATGCCAATCACTCTCTCTGACAACAACTTCCTAACAACATCCAGCCTAGACCTGCCCTGGCACAACTTGAGGCTGTGTCCCCTTGTTCCGTTGCTTGATGCCTGGCAGCAGAGCCCAACCCCACCTATCTACAGCCTCCCTACAGGTAGTTGTAGACAGCAATGAGCTCTGCCCTGAGCCTCCTCTTCTGCAGGCTGCACACCCCCAGCTCCCTCAGCCTCTCCTCACAGGGCTCTGCTGAGGGCCCCTCCCCAGCCTTGCTGCCCTTCTCTGGACACCTTCCAGCACCTCAACATCTCTCTTGAATGGAGGAGCCCAGAACTGGACACAGCACTCGAGTGTGTGGCCTGAGCAGTGCTGAGCACAGGGGCAGAAGAACCTCCCTTGTCCTGCTGCCCACACTGCTCTTGAGCCAGCCCAGGATGCCACTGGCTCTGCTGCCCACCTGGGCACTGCTGCCTCATCTTCAGCTCCTCTCTCCCAGCACCCCCAGCTCCCTCTCTGCTGGCTGCTCTCAGCCACTCTGGCCCCAGCCTGTAGTGCTGCTTGGGGTTGTTTTGGCTAAAGTGCAGAACCCTGCACTTGGCCTTGTTCAGTCTCATCCCATTGGCCTCTGCCCATCCATCCAAGCCTAATACCTTAGCAGCAGTCTGGGCAGCCTGCTCCTGTAAATTTGTTGGTGGCAATGGTGTGGGCAGCGAGGGGGAAGTGTTCATGGCATTCCTGCACAGAAGCTGATAGCTTTGGCTTTGAGGTTTACTGGGGTTTTAATTTGGACCTTTTCCAAACTGATTGTGGTGGTTTGGGTGCTATCTGACCCCCCCCACCCCCACACTTTGGAAATCACCCAGAGTGGCTCTGGAAGTTTGAATGAAGCTATACTTACAGCTTAGCACAACATACAAGCAGATACTGACGATACATACAGCTGTGTTCAGAAGTATACAAGGTAAAAGGTAACACAGAAACACAGCAGCCCTCCCAGAAACCTGAGTCCTTAGCAGGGGCCCCAACTGCCCTTCCATCTTCTCCCACCCCTCTACCTTACCCTAGGTGTTGCCTTGAGCCCCACGGAAGAATGGAGGGTTAGACAGGGTGGTGAGGAAGTAGATGGATTAATGAGAGAGACAGAGGGTGAGGTTAGAGACAAATGCAGCCCAGAGCCCAGGCAGTGCCTGAATGCCTTATCTATGTTTTTACTCTTGTTCTTATACATCTCAGCAAGCCTCTGAGTGAAGCAGACATCACCATTGTTCTGCTTTCACAACCTGGAATCTAGTTCTCACATTCTAAACATTCTATCTGGCTTTGAACTAGCACACTGATTTCTGCAACTGTGTCAGACTTTGCCATGAGATGGTTTGAGTCCTAAGTGGACCAAGTAGGTCAAAGGTTGTGGTGTTGTTTTTTTAGTGTAATAACTGGAAATTGAAAGGGACTTCAAATGTCTGGCTGCATACACCTTCAGTCTACTCAGCAGTGTGCATAAGCATGTGTCTCCTCCATTACCTTGAGGAAGGAGCTGTGAAAGACTTGTACAAAATCAGAAACTGGATGGGACAGCTATTCATCCCCAGTGTGTTAAAAATACACTGAAGTGGTAGATGCCTGCAGAAGAGGGGGCTCAGGGCAGACCTCATTGTTGGCTACAACTCCCTGAAAGGAGGCTGTAGCCAGGTGGGGTTGGGCTCTTCTGCCAGGCAAGCAGCAACAGAACAAGGGGACACAGTCTCAAGCTGTGGTGGGGGAGGTCTAGGCTGGATGTTGTTAGGAAGTTGTTGCCAGAGAGAGTGATTGGCATTGGAATGGGCTGCCCAGGGAGGTGGTGAGGTTGCTGGCCCTGGAGGTGCTCAGGCAAAGCCTGGCTGGGGCACTTAGTGCCATGGTCTGGTTGATTGTCTAGGGCTGAGTGCTAGGTTGGCCTGGACGATCTTGGAGGTCTCTTCCAACCTGGTTGGTTCTATGACTCTATGCACTAAATATAATTCAATAAGCATATAGCTGTCTCTTTGACAGTGTTAGTAACAGCTATTACAAGTGAGTTAGGTGTGTAGTGAGCAATTAGAGCACTTGAAAAAGATTGTTTTAGAATGATGTTTGTAAATAGCTAAAAAGAATAATTAAATGGCCTTTGCATCATGGCTACTGTTGTTTATCCATGTGCTTGTCAAAGGGAGCAAGAGAGTAGTCGTTGGAGGTATCATTGCCTGAGAGCAAAGGGATGGTTACATGAGAAATGTCCTAAACCATTTTATTCTCTGATCTTTGGGGTTGTATTGTCAGTGATTGCCTTGAGTACACTTTGTAAGGATGAAGAGGAAAAAGTCAGAACTTTCTGTGGCTGGCTGTGTTTTGAATGAACTTCAGGAGAGACTGGTTCTTCAGGAAATATCCTGTGTGGTGACAGGAGCTGGAAACAGTGGAAGAAAGAGTATGCATGTGAATGGGCAGGCACAGGTAGTCTCAGCAGAGCTACATTTATATGTGCTGCATACTGAATTTGCACTAGGGCAGTCCAGGATATTGTTATAGTTACTGGAGCCTTATCATGTAGTCCTAAATTTATTATAGTTTCTGGGAGCCTTATCCTGTAGTCCTAAATTCTTAAATTGGAGCTACTTGAAGGAATAGTTTTTCCTTGTAATACCATAGCCTTGCCAGATCATTCCGTGTCAATGTGCTTGTAGGTCATGAATGTGTTAATTTTAAGTGAGCCTTTCTTTGCTGAGCCCCCTTCTCTGTGCTTCAAGGTGTGGAAGTAGTTTACAGGCAATAACCTGCCCGTGTTTTGGAAGTTAACAGAGAGATGTATGCACACCACGTTGCAGAGGAGTTTATTTTCTCAGTGGAGGTTGTAATGAGCCTGCTGAAGATTGTGTGGTCCCCACATGCATGTAACAAAATGAATTTAGGTGGGAAGCTCTGAATTCTGTTGTTTGGTTGAGATTCACTTCTGGTACAAGACCATAGAATCAACCAGGATGAAAGAGACCTCCAAGCTCAGCCAGTCCAACCTAGCACCCAGCCCTGCCCAATCAACCAGACCATGGCACTAAGTGCCCCAGCCAGGCTTGGCTTCAACACCTCCAGGGACAGTGACTCCACCACCTCCCTGGGCAGCCCATTCCAATGCCAATCACTCTCTCTGTGAAGAGCTTCCTCCTAACATCCAGCCTGGACCTCCCCCGGCACAATTTGGTGGCTGTGGGGAGGCCTGTGGATGTGCTCTATCTGGACTTCAGCAAGGCCTTTGGCACTGTCCCCCACAGCAAACTGCTGGCTAAGCTGTCAGCCCATGGCTTGGATGGCAACACTCTGTGCTGGGTTAGGAACTGGCTGGAGGGCTGGACCCAGAGAGTGGTGGTGAATGGTGCCACATCCAGCTGGCAGCTGTCACTAGTGATGTCCCTCAGGGATCTGTGCTGGGCCCCATCCTCTTTAACATCTTCATAGATGATCTGGATGAGGGCATGGAGTCAGTCATCAGCAAGTGTGCAGATGACACCAAGCTGGGGGCAGATGTGGCTGGGTTGGAGGGCAGAAGGGCTCTGCAGCAGGACCTTGACCACCTGGACAGATGGGCAGAGTCCAAGGGGATGGCTTCAATAGCTCCAAGTGCAGGGTGCTGCACTTTGGCCACAGCAACCCCATGCAGAGATACAGGCTGGGGTCGGAGTGGCTGAGAGCAGCCAGACAGAGAGGGATCTGGGGGTGCTGATTGATACCCACCTGAACATGAGCCAGCAGTGTGCCCAGGTGGCCAAGAGAGCCAGTGGCATCCTGGCCTGCATCAGGAATGGTGTGGCCAGCAGGAGCAGGGAGGTCATTCTGCCCTGTACTCTGCACTGGTTAGACCACACCTTGAGTGCTGTGTTCAGTTCTGGGCCCCCAGTTTAGGAGGGACATTGAGATGCTTGAGCGTGTCCAGAGAAGGGCAACGAGGGCTGGGGAGAGGCCTTGAGCACAGCCCTATGAGGAGAGCTGAGGGAGCTGGGATTGGTTAGCCTGGAGAAGAGGAGGCTCAGGGGTGACCTTATTGCTGTCTACAACTACCTGAGGGGAGGCTGTAGCCACGTGGGGTTGGTCTCTTCTGCCAGGCAAGCAGCAATAGAACAAGGGGACACAGACTCAATTTGTAGCAGGGGAAGTCTAGGCTGGATGTTAGGAGGAAGTTGTTGTCAGAGAGTGTGATTGGCATTGGAATGGGCTGCCCAGGGAGGTGGTGGAGTCACCATCCCTGGAGGTGTTCAAGAAAAGCCTGGCTGAGGCACTTAGTGCCATGGTCTGGTTGACTGGCCAGGGCTGGGTGCTAGGTTTGGACTGCCTGAGCTTGGAGGTCTCATCGAATCTGGTTGATTCTGTGATAATGCTGAAGTACTGAAAGAGGAAAAGCAGAGGATGAAGCAACAAGAATACTGAACTTCTTCACACATATATCCTTTTATCGTTGAACTCTGCTCACTTTAATGCTGTTGTCTCCTTTTTTTCTTCTTTTTTACCTGAAACTTGCCATGTCTTCAGTCACACATTCATCTTAAATGAGGAGTCCAGAATACCTGGCTGATTCTGTGACAGGGTGGCATCTTTTACCTGCCTTATTGAAAGCTGGTGGTTCCAGTAACTAGCTGTGTTGCAAGCACATGCTCTATACATTCGTGGGAAAGGATGAGGATAACATCTGCTAAAAGGCAGGGACAGGTTAAAAGGTTTATTTCACAGCCCTTAGCAGGGGCTCTATCTAGCAGATGGGACTGGCTCAGAGGTTTGAAGTGTCCTGTGCCCTTGCATCCTCAAGTATCATGGGGAGAGAGGTGTGGGGTGTTCAGTACTTGTTAATTTATCTGTTTGCTTTTATACAGCCTTAAGGGGAGGCTGATGGTTCAATAAAAGCATTGAATAACACTTCCTGCATCCTCCTTGTTTCCCAGTTGCACACCTTTATCGATGAGGTGTGTAATCAAACACTTTATTAAACAGCAGCTTATTAAGATGTGAAATGTGCTGTTTGGCTGCAGGTGTGCAAAACTGCTACTGCAGCATGTGATGAATGCCAGTGGTAACTTTTGGTGTGTGGTTGGATGAGGGTCAGAGTAATAGGATGTGACCTTCCCAGTAGAACTGCACTGGAGAAGTGTGTCGGCTGATTTGTTGGCTTATCTCACCTCTCAGGTCTCATGGGGAATCCACTGGTGGCTGGGGAGAGACTGTTTACAAGGTCTTGTAATGACAGGATGGGGAGTAATGGGTTAGACTAGATGCTAGGAAGAAGTGCTTTGCAGTGAGGGTGGTGAGACACTGGCACAGGTTGCCCAGAGAGGTTGTGGATCACAGAAACACCAATGTAATCACATCTTTGATCACATTCAGTGCTTCTGTGATCCACAACTTCTCTGAAGGTGTCCATGACCAGGTTGGATGAGGCCTTGAGTGACCTGGTGGGAAGTGTCCCTGCCTATGGTGAGAGGTTGGAACTGGATGATCTTTGAGGTTCCTTCCAACCTAAACCATTCTATGCAAAGGTTTGCTTCCTGGTGGCTGTCATGATAAGCAGTTGCTCTAACTGCTTCTGCCACTGGTGCTGCTGTTCTTGGTCCCTCCTGAAGCTATTGCTCTTCCCAGAGCAGTCTTACTCCACTCTCCTTTCTTGCCCATTCTGCTGTCACAGCTACAGTTCAGGGTGCCAGCTCAGCTTGCATTCAGAGTTACCATTTGTTTTCTGTACCAGCAGATCTCTAGCCTTTTTTCCCATGCTGATTTTGGTCTCTTACCACCCTCAGTCCAGCATGGATTGGCTCTCTGAAAGACCACAGGGGAAAAATGGGCTCTTTCTTGTACACAGAGAAAGGTTTCTTGCCTTTAATGCTTCATGTCACACTAAGGCCACAAGTTTCATACTTTTATCTATTTGGTATGCCTTTATTTCATCTCTCCACATTCTCCCTCTCAAAGGAGGACAAAAGACTGAAGTGACTCAGTGATAACTGCAGCTGTTCCTGCTGCAGTAGCCATAATGCTATATACCTTCAAGTACCTTACCACTTGTCACTATCAAGCTTCTGCAGTTTAAAGGCATGAAGTAGGAATTAACTAGTTCATAGAGTGATTTGCATTGGAATGGGCTGCCCAGGGAGGTGGTGGAGTCACTATCCCTGGAGGTGTTCAAGAAAAGCCTGGATGAGGCACTTAGTGCCATGGTCTGGTTGATTGGACTGGCTGAGCTTGGAGGTCTCTTCCAACCTGGTTCATTCTATGATTCTGTGATTTTGCCTTAAATGTTGCTTATATAGTTAGAGAATCATAGAATCAAGCAGGTTGGAAGAGACCTCCAAGCTCATCCAGCCCAGCCTAGCACCCAGCCCTGGCCAATCCACCAGACCATGGCACTAAGTGCCTCATCCAGGCTTTTCTTGGACGATGATCCCACCATGTCCCCGGGCAGCCCATTCTGATGTTTGGATGGGTTGGTGATTTGCTTGTTTGCTTCTGGTTTACTGTTGGGGTTGGTTTGTTTGTTTTGTAATGTGGTGACTATTTCATAGAAGTGTGGGGGTGATTCATCAATACTTACCAAAACTAAACCAAGACATGCAGTTGTCTTTAATTACTCCGTGGTAGCTGCTTGTGTACTTGCTCTCACCCTTTTGCTCTGAAACTCACTGTGCACCCTCACTCTCTTGCACTGACTGTGGGCTAAGACAGGTGAGCAGCAGAAACAGTAAGCTAGGGGAAGGGGATGGAGTTCCACTGCAGTAAGTGTCTGGGTAACCTTAAAGACAGATAGAGTCTGCTTACTGCTGTCTACAACTACCTGAAGGGAGGCTGTAGCCAGGTGGGGGTTGGGCTCTGCTGCCAGGCAAGCAGCAGCAGAACAAGGGGACACAGTCTCAAGCTGTGTCAGGGGAGGTCTAGGCTGGATGTTGTTAGGAAGTTGTTGCCAGAGAGAGTGATTGGCATTGGAATGGGCTGCCCAGGGAGGTGGTGGAGTGGCTGTGGCTGGAGGTGTTGAAGCCAAGCCTGGCTGGGGCACTTAGTGCCATGGTCTGGTTGCTTGGGCAGGGCTGGGTGCTAGGTTGGGCTGGCTGAGCTTGGACTCTTCCAACCTGGTTGATTCTATGATTTGTGTCCCTCTTGCAGTTCTCAGCTGCAGGCTCTAAGGCTGTCATCTTCTGGTTCTTTGCCAAGTCGGGCTTGAACATTTCACGCAGTAGAGCTGTGGCTGTTTGCTGTGACAGATTCTCTGCGTCCTGTTGGGTGCTGGTGTAACATGTTTCTCCCTTTCTGCGTCCTGTTGGGTGCTGGTGTAACATGTTTCTCCCTTTCTGCGTCCTGTTGGGTGCTGGTGTAACATGTTTCTCCCTTTCTGCGTCCTGTTGGGTGCTGGTGTAACATGTTTCTCCCTTTCTGCGTCCTGTTGGGTGCTGGTGTAACATGTTTCTCCCTTTCTGCATCCTGTTGGGTGCTGGTGTAACATGTTTCTCCCTTTCTGCATCCTGTTTGGTGCTGGTGTAACATGTTTCTCCCTTTCTGCGTCCTGTTGGGTGCTGGTGTAACATGTTTCTCCCTTTCTGCATCCTGTTTGGTGCTGGTGTAACATGTTTTCTCCCTTTCTGCGTCCTGTTGGGTGCTGGTGTAACATGTTTCTCCCTTTCTGCGTCCTGTTGGGTGCTGGTGTAACATGTTTCTCCCTTTCTGCATCCTGTTGGGTGCTGGTGTAACATGTTTCTCCCTTTCTGCATCCTGTTGGGTGCTGGTGTAACATGTTTCTCCCTTCTGCGTCCTGTTGGGTGCTGGTGTAACATGTTTCTCCCTTTCTGCGTCCTGTTGGGTGCTGGTGTAACATGTTTCTCCCTTTCTGCGTCCTGTTGGGTGCTGGTGTAACATGTTTCTCCCTTTCAAGGGAAAAGGTGATTTCTGTCGCTACTTTAGTACAGGTGTGTCAGTATTGGCACTGGCATAGCTTAGCTTGTATTATTTCATGGGGTGGGGTGGGGGAAAGGGGGAAAGGAGACATAACCAGGTAATTGGATTCAGGAAAGATTGTGCTACTGTGGTAGGTTTTACTGGCTGAAGCAGCTTGTTGCGATAGGTGTTTGTTTCAGCTTCTGTCTGCAGGTGTGACTTGGCGAGATAAGGATGGTCTATCGCATTGATGATTTCATTGTTTGATTTGGCTGGACTGGGTGGAGAATGTAGCTACATTGTTTGGGACTAGCTTTGTAGGTTGGCTTTGTTGAAGTGGATTGCATGGCAGTGCATTGCTACATTATTAAGGTGAAGCTGCAGTAGATAAGAGTTGGAGAGTGTTGGAGGAGAGAGAGTATGTAGTTTCACAATGCGTAACTAATTGAGCCTCACAACAGCTCCTGTGTTCCTGTTGGAGATCTGGGCAGCAGAATGCACTGGGATTACACAGGAAACCTCTGTAGTGATTTCACTTAGCAATTGTGTTAACTGCAGGGTTGTCCACGGTGTGTAAAAGGCTGAGAGTGCTCTGAAAAACCATGCTGGCCCCAACAATGTGAATGTTGTTTGGATGCTTACTGTCCTTGCAGCCTCCCCAGTTTTCACAGGAAATAAGGGAGAAGCTGGCAGATACCTGCTCTGTCTTTCCTGACCTCAGATTTACCATGAAGCCATTCCTTGGAGTCCATGTTTAAGCCATTCCTTGGAGTCCATGTTTAAGCCATTCCTTGAGTCCATGTTTTCTTGTGTTAGTGAACTTCCAGGCATTTAAACTTGCTTTAAAATGTGACTGAACATTCATTGATGCAGGGTTGCCTCCATCACTGAAAATGTGCTGGTCAGTTCTTATGCTGTTAACTCCTTTAACCTGATAGGAAATAACCATAGTGCAAGGTGAGACTTAACCCCTCTATTTTGACCAAACTTGCAAATAGGTCTTGCTTGGGAATGTTTGCAGTTGGATTCCCTTCTTGTATTGTAGCACAATGATGTGAAGTAGGAGCTGCCAGAAGAGCAGATAGTGTTTCTTCCTTCTAAAACCTGCCCGGTTTTCCCCTAGATGTTATTGCTTGGCTTTCTTGGTGCTTGCTGTTATGATTTGTATGTTGTCTGGTTGTGGAGGAGGTTGTATCCTGCAAAGCACAGGGGGGTTGGCAGAAGTTGCTGGGCACATAGTGAGGGGAAGGCAAGCCTTTGAAGAAAGATGGGTGCAGAAAAAGGGAGGTTACATGTCTGAGCTTAGTGCCAGCTTCTCTGAGCACAGATGAGCTCATGGGATTCCAGCTAACTCAAGTATGGAGTGCTAAAGCAGGTCTGAGCTATTTCCCCTCCCTGTGCAGTGTGTGTTCAGACTCTTCCAGTCTGATGGCAGCGCTTTTGAATCTGATGAGTCTCACCAATCTGAGCAGAGGATTCCCTGTTCAGTGTCTCAAAGCAAGTTTTGATTGCTCTGCTTGTGTGTGTATGCATGGGAGGTCCCATGCTTGGCTCTGCATTCTTGTTGATAAAATTCTTCCTCTCTCTCCTTTATCTAGGTGATCTTTTCTTGTGGAGACGAGTAGTTCGCAACTCATGGCCTCCACAATGAGTACTGCAGTGTCGTGACACCAGAGTTCTTGGTAAGCTTCCACTTGGAAAGGGCCTTTCACAGTCCCACAAATGCATGTCCATCTCTTGTTTCTGCAGTTAAGGTTTAAAGTGATTTTAAGCTGCGGCCAAGTGGTTTGAGGCCACTTTTCGCCTGTTCTCACCTCCTTTGTGCTCCTAGTGGCGTTGATGCTGTTACTGATCAGGGGACTACTCCAGCTGAAAAGAGATTCCAGCTGTTTCTCCAAGAGGAGTTCCCATTCAGGTCTTGCCCTGATGTAATCAGGAGAGAGGTGGTGGCAGTGAGCAAGCAGGAGAACTATCCCTTTTCTCTGCAGCTGTTGCCTAGCATATCTTAAAGCAGTGCTGAAAATACAGACTTGGATGCAGCTTGCCAAAATGGCTTGAAAGTGGCTTGGCCATTCACTGTCAGTGACACTATCTCCAATTTTAAAGCAATGATAAAGGCTTTTGCTATGCCAGGTGGATTCCAGCTGCAAAAATACATTTCTCTAGAGCTTTTCCATTATTGAACCCTGGATTCTCAGACATAGAGAAGTGCATTTGGAAAAATCATGATGCATCCCATTTCCCATTATAAAAGATGGTGCATTCCCAATGTGCAGAAATGAGAAGCTGAGGAAGCTGAGTTGCTATTGTTCCACCAATGAATATATTGATGTATCATTTATAGCTGTCTCTGGTAAGAAGAAATTTAAACTCAGGTTGGAAAACACAGTTCCACTGCAGAGTGCATCAATCCTAATAGATGGAGGATACATGTATATAGGATAATACAGAATTAAGGTGAAATAATTGAAAGTGCTGGGTTTGTTTGGTTTGGTGGTGGGTTTTTTTGTTTGTTTTGTTTGTTGGTTGTCCCTGTAAAGTACTCAGAAGTTTGGTAAAGTCAGAAATATTGTGCAGGGAGTGTGATCCTGCTTGTATTCTTTACATTCTCTCATTGCACTGTGCAGGACTGGGAGTCTGAGAAAATGGTTGTCAGTGGCAGTGATTGGTATTGGAATGGACTGCCCAGGGAGGTGGTGGAGTCACTGTCCCTAGAGGGAGGTGTTGAAGCCAAGCCTGGATGAGGCACTTAGTGCCATGGTCTGGTTGATTGGGCAGGGCTGGGTGCTAGGTTGGACTGGCTGAGCTTGGAGGTCTCTTCTAACCTGCTTGATTCTATGATAATAAAAGGTAACATGATGACAACAGGATGATATTTAACAAGGCCAAGTGCAGGGTTCTGCACTTTGGCCACAACAACCCCAAGCAGCACTATAGGCTGGGGACTGAGTGGCTGGAAAGCAGCCAGGCAGAAAGGGACCAGGGGGTACTGATAGATAGTAGGCTGAAGATGAGGCAGCAGTGTGCCCAGGTGACCAAGAGAGCCAATGGCATCCTGGCCTGCATCAGGAGCAGTGTGGCCAGCAGGACAAGGGAGGTTATCTTCCCCTGTACTCAACACTGGTCAGGCCATACCTTGAGTGCTGTGTCCAGTTCTGGGCTCCTCAATTCAAGAGAGATGTTGAGGTGCTGGAAGGTGTCCAGAGAAGGGCAGCAAGGCTGGGGAGGGGCCTGGAACACAACCCCATGAGAGAGGCTGAGGGAGCTGGGGGTGTGCAGCCTGCAGAAGAGGAGGCTCAGAGCAGACCTCATTGCTGTCCACAACTCCCTGAAGGAGGCTGTAGCCAGGTGGGGTTGGGCTCTGCTGCCAGGCAAGCAGCAACAGAACAAGGGGACAGAGTCTCAAGTTGTGGCAGGGGGAGTTCTAGGCTGGATGTTGTTAGGAAGTTGTTGGCAGAGAGAGTGATTGGCATTGGAATGGGCTGCCCAGGTTGGTGGTGGAGTGGCTGTGCCTGGAGGTGTTGAAGCCAAGCCCTGGCTGGGGCACTTAGTGCCATGGTCTGGATGACTGGATAGGGCTGGGTGCTGGGTTGGACTGGATGATCTTGGAGGTCTCTTCGAATCTGGTTGATTCTGTGATAATGCTGAAGTATTGAAAGAGGAAAAGCAGAGGATGAAGCAACAAGAATACTGAACTTTCACACATATATCCTTTTATCGTTGAACTCTGCTCACTTTAATGCTGTTGTCTCCTTTTTTTCTTCTTTTTTTACCTGAAACTTGCCATGTCTTCAGTCACACATTCATCTTAAATGAGGAGTCCAGAATACATGTACTTCTACAGATGCATGCGTCTCTTTTGAAAGGTGGAGTTAGGTGCTGTTGATAATCATAGAGTCAGCCAGGTTGGAAGAGACCTCCAAGATCATTCACTCCAACCTATCACCCAGCCCTATCCAATCAACTAGATCACAGCACTAAGTACAGTGTTATTGTCAAAACAAATACAGGAGCCAGATTAGCGTACAAAGGTGGTGCAGTTTAGAAACTTCTGCAGATGTTCTCTGATTTCAGTTGCTGCTGTACAGATTAATTACAGCATAAGAGTAATAACAATAGTGATAGATTAACCTGAACATTGTTCTCAAAACCAGTGGATAACCAGTTGGTGGCTCTGGAGAGGCTTGTGGATTCTCTGGAGTGTGTGGCCCAGACTGGAGTTCATCTTTATTGTGCCTAATAGGAGGCATTAAAAATGAGACCTTTATGGGAGAAACGTTTCATAGGATCAAGCAGGTTGGAAGAGAGCTCCAAGCTCAGCCAGCTCAACCTAGCACCCAGCCCTGGCCAATCAACCAGACCATGGCACTAAGTGCCCCAGCCAGGCTTAGCTTCAACACCTCCAGGCACGGCGACTCCACCACCTCGCTGGGCAGCCCATTCCAATGCCAATCACTCTCTCTGACAACAACTTCCTAACAACATCCAGCCTAGACTTCCCCTGGCACAACTTGAGACTGTGTTCTCTTGTTCTGTTGCTGATTGCCTGGGAGAAGAGCCCAACCCCACTTGGCTACAGCCTCCCTTCAGGTAGTTGTAGACAACAATCTGCTCTGCCCTGAGCCTCCTCTTCTGCAGGCTGCACACTCCCAGCCCCCGAGCCTTTCCTCATAGGGCTGTGCTCCAGGTGGGGGTTGGGCTCTTCTGCCAGGCAACCAGCAACAGAACAAGGGGACACAGTCTCAAGTTGTGCCTGGGAAAGTATAGGCTGGATGTTAGGAGGAAGTTCTTCCCAGAGAGAGTGATTTCCCATTGGAATGGGCTGCCCAGGGAGGTGGTGGAGGCAACATCCCTGGAGGTCTTCAGGAAAAGCCTGGATGGGGCACTTAGTGCCATGGTCTGGTTGATTGGCTAGGGCTGGGTGCTAGGTTGGACTGGATGATCTTGGAGGTCTCTTCCAACCTGGTTGATTCTATGATTCTTTGGGTTTGTGTTGCACAGGGGCGATGAGAATATGGAGCAAGTTGGTGTCTGGTAGTCACAACAGAAGAGACATTTACTAGAGAGGAGAATTTTCAGGGCTGATGCAATGTGCACAACTGTGGTGTGGAGCACTGTCAGGCTCAAGTACAGCAGTGCAGTTGCTGTGTGTGTAACTGCACAACCTCACATGAAGATTTATTTGGGGAACTGGAAAGCTGTACTGCTCAGTACTACAAGTTATTGATAACTCTCCTTGGCCAGAGCTGGTCATGTAGTGCCTGTGTTTCTTAATCCTCTGGTGTCAGCATATAAGCAAACCATTTTTGTTTTCTAAAAGCAATTTGACAGTAGTTTCTTCCCAAAAATGTAGACACTCCCAGTCCAGTGAGATTTATTATGTTTCATTTGATGTGCACAGGAAGAAACTGCTTCTTTGGTGCCGAGAAGGAATACAGGGAGTATTTACATTTGAATAATATTTAACTAGCAATGCTTAATACATTAACAATAAATCTTGGTTAGATTCTAAATTAAGTGGATTTGCATCTGAGTAGGTGAGATGAACAGGAGAGATTTTGTTGAGACATAAACAAGACAGGAATTAGTTCCAAAATAATTTAGCCCAAAGGATGTAAACAGTAATGTTCAATAGTTTCCTCCTCCAGAAACAGTTTTATATGCCTTATTGCGTGCATCGTGTGTGTTGTTTCTAAGAAAGAAGCTGCAGAAGTGCTTGTTTGGGGGGGTTGAAATTGAGAGGGATAGTTCTGTAGTGATCTTTTGGCCTTTCTAATAGATTTGTGTGGCTAAGCTGGTATTTTCAGAGTAATCACAGCATAACTGGTGCTTACAGGTCGTCAGGAAGGCATTCTGTTTTATTTTCCTCCTTTTGTGCAGCCCTTAGCACACATCACTGAACATATGTCTGGCTGTATTGGACCGAGGAGACAGAGAAGATTTGAGCAGAGGATGCTCTTAAGAAATATCAGATTACAGCCACTCGGGGGAATTCTGGATAGCGATAGCTAAGTCATGGTGGAGATTCGTAACTTTGGCTTCCTACTGACTTGTCCTGAGATCACAGAACCATAGAAGCAGCCAGGTTGGAGGAGACCTCCAAGATCATCCACTCCAGCCTAGCACCCAGCCCTATCCAATCACACTGTCTGCCACGAGAAGCTCCTAGCCAAGCTGGCAGCTCATGGTTTGGACAGATTCACTCTATGCTGGATCAAGAACTGGCTGGATGGCAGAGCCCAGAGAGTGGTGGTGAATGGTGCCACATCCAGCTGGCAGATATCACTAGTGGTATGCCCCAAGGATCAGTGATGGGCACAGTCCTGTTCAGTATCTTTACTGATGATCTGGATGAGGGGATTGAGTCCAGCATCAGTAAGTTTGCAGATGACACCAAGCTAGGAGCAGGTGTGGAGCTGTTGGAAGGTAGGAGAGCCCTGCAGAGGGACCTGGCCAGGCTGCATGGGTGGGCAGAGGCCAATGGGATGAGATTGAACAAGGCCAAGTGCAGGGTTCTGCACTTTGTCCACAACAACCCCAAGCAGTGCTACAGGCTGGGGATGGAGTGGCTGGAAAGCAGCCAGGCAGAGAGGGACCTGGGGGTACTGATAGATAGTAGGCTGAAGATGAGGCAGCAGTGTGCCCAGGTGGCCAAGAGAGCCAATGGCATCCTGGCCTGGATCAGGAACAGTGTGGCCAGTAGGACAAGGGAGGTTATTCTGCCCCTGTACTCAGCACTGATCAGGCCACACCTTGAGTGCTGTGTTCAGTTCTGGGCTCCTCAGTTCAAGAGAGATGTTGAGGTGCTGGAAGGTGTCCAGAGAAGGGCAACAAAGCTGGGGTGGGGCCTGGAGCAGAGCCCTGTGAGGAGAGGCTGAGGGAGCTGGGGGTGTGCAGCCTGCTGAAGAGGAGGCTCAGGGCAGAGCTCATTGCTGTCCACAACTACCTGAAGGGAGGCTGTAGCCAGGTGGGGTTGGCCTCTTCTGCCAGGCAAGCAGCAAGAGAACAAGGGGACACAGCCTTAAGTTGTGCCGGGGAAAGTATAGGCTGGATGTTAGGAGGAAGTTCTTCACAGAGAGTGATTGGCATTGGAATGGGTTGCCCAGGGAGGTGGTGGAGGCACCGTCCCTGGAGGTGTTGAAGCCAAGCCTGGCTGGGGCACTCAGTGCCATGGTCTGGTTGCTTGGGCAGGGCTGGGTGCTAGGTTGGACTGGCTGAGCTTGGAGGTCTCTTCCAACCTGGTTGATTCTATGATGATTCTAGACCATGGCACTACGTGCCCCATCCAGTCTGTTCTTGAACACCTCCAGGGACGGTGACTCCACCACCTCCCTGGGCAGACGTTTTCAAGATGGGAACGGATGCAGAATCAAAGTGTTCAGATAGGAGGCCCTTGCCCGTTCTGTTGACTCCAGAGTGATTAGCTTTGGCTCAAGGGAAGCCAGCCTGACTGCTTGTAAGCTGAATGGCCAGCCAGGGCCGCCTCCGTTTGGAAATCCTGGGAGATCTGAAAGCTATTCTCTTGTGTCCGCCGGGTAGCGGGAGAAGAATGGCCACTTGCTGCTGCTGGGCGAGTCACTGGTGTTCTGTTCTCTGGTGGGGTGTCTTTAACAGCGTGCCCTGGAGATGCGAGAGTCCCCCTGGGCGGCAGGAGGCACGCGTCTAGAGAATGCTGGAGCTGCCGGAGGGAAGCGCCCAGGGCAAAGCCAGAGAGGAGCCAAGAGGAAAAAGGCAAGCGGGCAGCCGGCGCTGAGAGAAGCGGGCGCTAGGAAGCGCTTCGACGCTGCCTCTGGCGGCACGCTCCCCAGGGGGACTTGACGAGAGCCCATCTGCGTCTGTGTGAGACTGTGAGCTCAGGATTCCTGTCAATGCATTCCAGTAACCCCAAAGTGAGGAACTCCCCGTCAGGCAACGCACAGAGGTAAGGAGGAGAGCCTGCAGCGGTGTGCGATGGTGTCCCCGCTCTGCTGCGGGGTTAGGCAAGGGTGGGTGCCTAACACAACGACTTGCTGCTCCTCGTTTGTGTTCCTCTCAGACCTGCTGAGTACCTGAGAGCTGACAAGCCTCCACGTTTGCTAGGCTCAGGGTGAGCTGAAGGCTGTAAACCTGCGAGGTGCAGATCCTCCCTTCCTCACACCCTCCTCCCTCCCACCAGGTGTCTGAATAGGCTGTAGGAGAGTAAACATGCTATTTTGTGTGTGTTGGTGTTTTTTTCCCCTCTTCTCTTCTCCCTCTTCTAATTATCTGTTTCCCCAAGGGGTAGTGGGGCTGCAGAAGGTCTCTGTCTGTACTTTCACACAAAATGCTTCCTCCATATTACTGGCCTGAGCAGTCTGAAGAACTGATCAGCTGTGTACTGAGATCTTCTGCATCATTCACCTGCCAGTGCAGCAGGTCAGCATCTCTCCTCCACTAATTTGGAAAGGGAAAAACATGGAAGCAAAGCACTGTCCAGGGACTTAGTGGTCTGATTGACAGCATTCTTGAGCACGATTATTTACTCCTAGAGGTCATCTGGAGCTTAAGAGTAATTTACAGGGAATGCTTCTGAGTCATATGTCTGTCCGAAGGAGGAAATAGCTTTTGTGAGCCCCAGTGAGGATGGTAGCAAGCGCTGGCTGTTGGAAGTGGCAGTGCTGATGGGAGAGTACAACGTGTGAGATCCAATAGCAATGGATTAACTGGAGGGTGAAGAGGAAGGGGTGGTTAATACATCTGCAAAAACAAGAGCAGCAAAATATTTTTAGGATTGCAATGTGCTGAATGGAAGAGGGAGTGAAAGGCTCCGAATCTCCTTTGGTAAATGAAAGCAGCTTCCTCTGCCCCATTTTGCAGGAGTGTGCAGCGAGATGGTATCCTTCCCTTTCCTTATTCAGAGGCAGGTTGTAGCTGGTTTAATTGTTTTCACGGTCAGAGGTTTGTGTTTTCCTGGCAGCTCGCCCCAATGTATGATGAATGCTGCAGTAATGCTGGGTTTTCCTTGTGCTCCCTGTAGAACTGGATAGGGAGGTGCAAGGGAGGATGGTACAGAGTGGGGGTCTGCTGTCATCAGAGCTGCAGCATGTAGTTGGGGTCCAGGAGAGTGGTGAGGTGAACTTTTATTGTGCCTTGTTTGTTTACTCTGAGCTGGTCTTGGTGTGAGGCGCTTCTCTGTGCACATAGAAACCGCTGTCTTTATTGACAGAAGCCCCAGAGGTAGGTCCTCATGTGACAGCAGTTCCTGGGATCTGGCAGGTCTGTAGCTTGCCCTGGTGCCTTCTTGAGCAATGAGATGCCATCTTGGATAATAACCCTTTCAGGGCATGTTCAAAGAAGCAGCTGCATGACTCTAAGCTTGCAGGCGTTTGTTTTATTTGTCAGCAGTTGTCTTAGCTTGCAAAGGTGGCAGTGATTATTGCTGCTCCTCTCTAATTTGTTGCTACAGGGTTGGATGAATGCGTGGTGTGATTTGTCACTTTCTGTTTTCCTTTTCTTTTGCTTCTCTCTGTGTCCCCAGTAGCCCCAAATCAAAGCAGGAGGTGATGGTCCGTCCCCCTACAGTGATGTCCCCGTCTGGCAACCCTCAGCTGGATCCCAAATTCTCTAACCAGGGCAAACAAGGGGGGCTCCACCAGCCAGTCCCAGCCCTCTCCCTGTGACCCTAAAAGTGGAGGTCACCCTCCCAAAGTGCTCCCTGGCCCAGGTGGGAGCATGGGGCTGAAGAATGGCTCTGGAAATGGTGCCAAGGGGAAGGGGAAGAGAGAGAGGAGCATTTCAGCGGACTCATTTGAACAGAGGGAAGCTGGGACTCCTAACGATGACCCTGAAATCAAAGGTACGTTTGTGCAAGTACTTGTGCAAGTACAGACAGTTAGTCTGAGTCCTCTGTGAGATGGAGGATTGCTATGCAAGGGTGAGCAAAGTATTTCTTGTCTGGGGTTCTGTAAGTTTCAGTCAAAGAAGTCTAAAGGTCTTGAGAACAGCCAAAGAGGAGACGCTATTGTAGCTGGCATCATTAAATGCCCTATTCACGGTTAAGGTGCAGATCTGACTGATGGGAAAGTTCCTTTGCAACCCTGAAACACTCCTAAAGGATTTGGAAGTGCAAATGCAGCCTGATGGTTTCCCTCTGGCCTTCCAGGAACTGCTCTGTTGTAACTGGGGTTCTGAACAATATGCAGTCTTGTTTTGTCAACACACGTATAACCTGTTACACCCTGACTGGTAACACAAGCTGGAGAGCTGGGTTTTCTGTGTTCTGAATGGTGCCACATCCAGCTGGCAGCTGGCACTAGTGGTGTTCCCCAAGGATCAGTGCAGGGGCCAGTCCTGTTCAGTATCTTTATTGATGATCTGGAGCAGGGGATTGAGTTCAGCATCAATAAGTCTGGAGATGACACCAAGCTAGGAGCAGGTGTGAAGCTGTTGGGAGGGTAGGAGAGCCCTGCAGAGGTACCTGTCCAGGCTGGATGGGTGGGCAGAGGCCAATGGGATGAGATTGAACAAGGCCAAGTGCAGGGTTCTGCACTTTGGCCCCAACAACCCCAAGCAGCACTCCAGGCTGGGGCCAGAGTGGCTGAGAGCAGGCAGGCAGAGAGGGAGCTGGGGGTGCTGGGAGAGAGGAGCTGAAGCTGAGGCAGCAGTGCCCAGGTGGGCAGCAGAGCATCCTGGCTCAGGAGCAGTGTGGGCAGCAGGTCAAGGGAGGTTCTTCTGCCCCTGTGCTCAACACTGTTCAGGGCACACCTTGAGTGTGCTGTGTCCAGTTCTGGGCTCCTCCATTGCAGAGAGATGTTGAGGTGCTGGAAGGTGTTGAGAGAAGGGCAGCAAGGCTGGGGAGGGTCCTGTATCAGAGCCCTGTGAGGAGAGGCTGAGGGAGCTGGGGGTGTGCAGCCTGCAGAAGAGGAGGCTCAGGAGTAACCTCATTGGTGTTTACAGCTACCTGAAAGGAGGCTGTAGCCAAGTGGGGTTGGGCTCTTTTGCCAGGCAAGCAGCAACAGAAGAAGGGGACACAGTCTCAAGGTGTGCTAGGCAGGGGAGGTCTAGGCTGGATGTTGTTAGGAAGTTGTTGTCAGAGTGAGTGATTGGCATTGGAATGGGCTGCCCAGGGAGGTGGTGGAGTTGCCATGCCTGGATGTGTTCAAGAGAAGACTGCATGAGGCACTTGTTGCCAATGTCTGGTCGATTGGCTAGGGCTGGGTGCTAGGTTGGGCTGGCTGAGCTTGGAGGTCTCTTCCAACCTGGTTGATTCTGTGATTGCCTCTGTGCAGCAGTGCTGAAGTGGACTTGCACGCAGTTGTCCATCTGTGCTTTGTTGTCTGTTTGCTAGGTCACGTGGCTGAAGGGAGGAAAAAAGTGACCTTTTGCACTGACTGTTCTCCTTGGGGGCAGACTTCTTTATATTTGATCATTTTAGTGGAAGGTTTTCCTGCTGCTCTGTGTGGCATTGGGAGCTACCACTTGCCTTGGAGAGGGACAAGATGAGGTTTTGCTCTCGGTGGTGCCTGAGGGGCAGCGTGGCATTAAGAGGGCAGATGTGTGGTGTAATGGAAGAATCACCTTTAGTGGTGCCTGAGGGAGAAGTGGGAAGTTTCAGAGAAAAAGCTCTGATCACTTTCCAGAAGTAGTTTCCAAAGAGCCACCAAGGTACTGATGCTTGTCTTTTTCTTCCTTCTACCCTTTTAGACTGCAATTCTGCTGATCATGTGAAGTCTCAGGAGTCTCAGCACACACCACACTCCATGACTCCTTCAAATGCTTCAGCCCCAAGGTCTTCCACACCTTCCCATGGTCTGACTGCCTCTTTGGAGCCAGCAAGTGGACAGAAGACTCCATCCAAAGTGGTTTATGTGTTTTCTACTGAGATGGCCAACAAGTAAGTAGGTTGATGCTTGAATGTCTTCAGCAAGTCGAGCTTATATTTATGTTCTCTTTTGTAAGAGATTCTCAAGTGTGCTTTCTCCAAGTGTATTCTTGTAGCAAATAGCCATTACTTGTTTTGGGGATGCTAAAGGAGCTGGAGTGAATCATAGAATCAACCAGGTTGGAAGAGACCTCCAATATCATCCAGCCCAACCTATCACCCAGCCCTATCCAATCAACTACACCATGGCACTAAGTGCCTCATCCAGTCTTTTCTTGAAGACCCCCAGGGACGGTGCCTCCACCACCTCCCTGGGCAGCCCATTCCAATGCCAATCACTCTCTCTGTGAAGAACTTCTTCCTAACATCCAGCCTATACCTACCCTGGCACAACTTGAGACTGTGTCCCCTTGTTCTATTGCTGGTTACCTGGGAGAAGAGGCCACCCCCCCATCTGGCTACAATGTCCCTTCAGGTAGTTGTAGACAGTAATAAGATCACCCCTGAGCCTCCTCTTCTCCAGGCTAAACAGGCCCAGCTCCCTCAACCTCTCCTCATAGGATTTGTGCTCCAGGCCCCTCACCAGCTTTGTTGCCCTTCTCTGGACATGTTCCAGCACCTCAACATCCTTCTTGAACGTATGTCACTACTCTTGCCCTCTGAGAAGTGATTTCTTTTCCCCTTAAATTCTTTTTGTTTTTGCAAATGGTGGTAGATGCTGTTTTGCAATCAATGCAGTGAGTAGTAACCAGGATGCCATGACCCCTGAATGCTGATTTGTTTCTGGATGTAAACATTTACTGCTCATCTAGAGTGAAACACAAGGTTAGGTCTCTTCCTTCTGCCAGCTGCAGGCTAGAAGGGAGGGCAGGTAAGAAAAAAACTGATTCTTGGCTTCAACTGGATATGTGCATCTCTCTGTTTTCACAGGGCTGCAGAAGCTGTGCTGAAGGGACAGGTGGAAACCATTGTGTCCTTTCATATCCAGAACATCTCAAACAGCAAGGCGGAACGAAACACTGTACCCTTGGTAGGGAATACCTGCATGTGGGTGAGAAGGGAAATGGTAAATGTTTCTGTGTGATTCAGAGAGATGAATGATTATTTATACTTTGAAGTAAGTTTTCGGGTGGAAGAGTCGTTGTTCTAGCCGCCTACAAACTAAAGTCTTGGATCATCCAAAGAGGAGCTGGAGTCTTGCAGTGTTTCCTCTGTTTCCAGCCTGTTGCTCGTACAGAGCTATCTCAGAGGCAAGGGTACCTGCTGTAACACTTAGGCAAGATAGGTTTCTGCATTGCTGTAATAGCTGCGTGAAGGCTCCCCTTCCTTGTGAAGTGTGAGCCATTGGGACTGAGGCTGGACCTTTCATTCGCGCCGCTGCTCGTGTGACGTGGCTGTAAAAACAGAGTGACAGCATGTGCCTTTCTCTTGCAGAACCCCCAGATCACTGCACTTCGGACTGAACCCAAGCCCTTGCCACAGACCCAGCCCTCTGCTGCCCAGGACCAGAACCCTCCCCAGAATGCCAAAATGCAGCCGACTCCACCTGTGTCAGCACCGGTATCCAAATCCACTGGCCCTCCGTGTCCTATAGATCAGGACAGTCCCAGCGTGGAAAGCAAAGTGATGTCTGTGGGCAGCCCTGCAAACTCTACCCCGTTGCAGACAGAAGGCTTCGGGCAGAGTTCAACCCCCAATAATCGAGCAGTGAGTCCAGTTTCTCAAGGTAGCAATAGTTCTGCTGCAGACGCCAAAGGTCCTCCCCAGCAGGGGTCTGGCGGGGAGGCCCCCAGCTTGGGCGAGAATCCCGACGGCCTGTCGCAGGAGCAGCTGGAGCATCGGGAGCGCTCGCTGCAGACCCTGAGGGACATCCAGCGCATGCTCTTTCCTGACGAGAAGGAGTTCACGGGGGGGCAGAGTGGGGGGCCGCCCCCCGCTGCTGCCGTGCTGGATGGGCCCCAGAAGAAACCCGAAGGGCCCATACAGGCCATGATGGCTCAATCCCAAAGTTTAGGCAAAGGGTCAGGGTCTCGGACAGATGGAGGGGCTCCGTTTGGCCCTCAAGGACACAGGGACATGCCTTTTTCCCCAGATGAAATGGGGCCACCACCCATGAACTCCCAGTCGGGACCCATAGGTCCAGACCACCTGGACCACATGACTCCCGAGCAGGTGGCCTGGCTCAAGCTGCAGCAGGAGTTCTACGAGGAGAAGAGAAGAAAGCAAGAACAGGTGGTTGTGCAGCAGTGTTCTCTGCAGGACATGATGATCCATCAGCACGGGCCTCGTGGGGTGGTCCGAGGCCCCCCCCCTCCCTACCAGATGACCCCTGGGGAGGGATGGGGACCTGGGGGCCCGGAGCCCTTCCCCGAAGGCATGAACATGTCACACTCTCTGCCCCCCAGGGGAATGGCGCCTCATCCCAACGTGCCTGGGAGCCAGATGCGCCTGCCGGGTTTTGCGGGGATGATGACTCCTGACATGGAAGGCCCCAGCGTCCCAAATCCTGCCTCCCGGCCTGGACTTTCAGGTGTTAGTTGGCCAGACGACGTGCCAAAAATTCCAGATGGACGAAACTTCCCTCCTGGACAGGGTGTCTTCAGTGGCCCTGGCCGAGGGGAGCGGTTCCCCAATCCGCAGGGTCTGCCTGAAGAGCTCTATCAGCAGCAGCTGGCTGAGAAACAGATGGGCCTCCCTCCTGGCTTGAGCATGGAAGGCATCAGGCCTGGCATGGAGATAAACAGAATGATGCCCTCCCAAAGACACATGGAGCCTGGGAACAATCCCATCTTCCCTCGCATGCCAGTGGAAGGGCCGATGAGCCCCTCCAGGGGAGACTTTCCAAAAGGAATACCCCCCCAGATGGCCGCTGGCAGGGAGCTGGAGTTTGGAATGGGACCCAGCAGCATGAAGGGGGACATGGGCATGAATGTCAGCATGGGCTCCAACCCACCCCTGGTCCCTCAGAAGCTGAGGGAGGCAGGAGTCGGGCCCGAAGAGATGATGAAACTGCGCCCTGGTGTCTCGGAGATGCTTTCCTCCCAGCAGAAGATGGTGCCGCTGCCGTTCGGGGAGCACCCGCAGCAGGAGTATGGCATGGGCCCCAGGCCTTTCCTTCCCATGTCTCAGGGCCCAGGAGTCGGCCTCCGGAACCTCAGAGAACAGATTGGGCCTGACCAAAGGACTAACAACCGGCTCAGCCACATGCCGCCACTACCTCTCAATCCCGCCAGTAACCCCAACAGCCTCAACACTGCTCCCCCCGCGCAGCGCAGCCTCGGCCGAAAACCCCTGGATATCTCCACAGCCGGTCAGGTGCATTCACCAGGAATCAACCCCCTCAAGTCCCCCACCATGCGCCAGGTCCAGTCTCCCATGATGGGCTCTCCCTCGGGGAACCTCAAGTCCCCTCAGACGCCCTCCCAGCTGGCAGGAATGCTTGCAGGCCCCACTGCCGCAGCTGCCGCTGCCTCCATTAAGTCCCCTCCCGTCTTGGGGTCTGCTGCTGCTTCTCCTGTCCACCTCAAGTCTCCATCTCTCCCTGCACCTTCTCCTGGATGGACTTCATCTCCAAAGCCTCCTTTGCAGAGCCCTGGGATACCCCCAAACCACAAAGCGTCTCTCACCATGTCTTCTCCAGCCATGCTGGGGACTGTGGAGTCTGGTGAGTGCCGCCTCTGCCAGCCAGGCTGGCTCTGGAGCTTGCGTTGGGTTGCTGCAGAGCCTGCAGCCAGGGCGGGGAGGCGGTTTCCTGCCGTGGCAGGAGCTGGAGGGCGCTTTGCGGGGTGCCGAGGGTCTGGTGGATGCCTGCGTGGCCGAAGCACGAGTGCTTTTGCTCTTGTGTTTTGTGGGCTTGCCCCACGGTGGCCGCCTGTGTGTCCAGGCGAGCGGGCTGGTCACTCGGGACCTGAAGGAGTGTGGGGTCAGGAGGTGGGACAAGATTGGCTGTGTTAGTGGGAGAAAGCTCTCTCGGGAGGGGTTTTGGCCTCTGCCGTAGCCTGGTACCGAAACAGCTTTGAGCCGAAAGGCTCCCGCAGAGACATGTGCAGTGCAGTGTGCCAGCTGCGTAGCTAGCTATGGCTCAGGTGTGGTTAGTTCTAGGTTCTGAACCTGGCTCTTTCTAGGATTCCTGCCACAGACAGTGAGATGTGCTAGCGTTTGTTCTGGCTTCAACCGTTTTGGAGAGAGCTAAACGCCACTGCCTGTGGCATTCGGTACCGTGCCTGCGACCTTGGGCTGCAGGTGCTGGGAGCACCCTGTCTGCGCTTGAGCGTGCCTGGCTCGCTGGTGGCATGCTTCTGCCTCTGCTTACCGCTCCGAGCCTTCCCCGGCTCGGCGCCTTCCTGCCCGGCGCCGCTCGGCGGAGGAGCCGTTTGCCCATGTTGCCCTCTAGTGCCGCTGCGGGTAACGGCGGCGGCCGGGCCGTGGCTGCCGGGCCGCAGTGCTGGCCGTGGCCGGGAGGGTAACCGCTTGCACCAGCCATCAGGATTGCTGGCCGGGACCCGCTTCCAGGGAAGGGAACCGTGGTGCTAGTGCCCACTGGGGCTGCTGAGGCCATGCCCGCCGTGAGCCCAAGTGCTACGAGTCGGAACCAAGTGGTTTAGTGTGTGCCTGCCGTTGTGTTCGATTGGCACGCAGCTACTCCAGAGGGTAAACGTGTCAGCAGTGCAGGGTTGTTCTGTTCCCCGGTGTGATCCCCGGTGTGGAGAACAGTGGGGTGGGAGGGAGCAAGGATGTGCACTGAGGAGCACGTAGTGAATTTTCAGTGACAGTACAACTGGTCTAGCATTTTCCCTTCACACGTGGTCTAAGTGGCATGAGATTCATCGGTGAAGAACAAAGGAGACCGGAGAGGGGTTTAAGTTGTCTCTAGTTTTGGGAGACTAAAGGATGATGTTAAGTTACTAGGAGCAGAGAATGCTTCTTCAACTGCAGTGAACAGTAAATGTGTGTATATAAAACCTGAAAGGAAACATAAACAGAGAGTTTTACTCCTAGCTGGTGATGCAGTGTGTCAGAAATCTGCCTGCGTGTCTTGGCATAGTACCTGCTGCAGCTTTCGTGTTTGTGTGATGCCTCCTAAAGAAAAAAGGAGCTGACATTTGGTGGCTGCAGGGGCTATTAATTGACTTACAGGTTTTTCTTTGTGTGGCTAGTGTGTGGAAGGTGAATAGCAGGATTTTCTGCCTTGCTTGGTAATTCTTGTGGATTTGTAGAGGCTCAACGTAGTTTCAGTAGGAGTGCAGAATCCAGGATAAACCATCTTGGTCAATAGGCAGAAAGAGACCTGGGGGTACTGGGAGATAGTAGCTGAACATGAGCCAGCAGTGTGTCCAGGAGGGCAGAGAGCCAATGGCATCCTGGCCTGGATCAGGGAGAGTGTAGCCAGCAGGACCAGGGAGGTTCTTCTGCCCCTGTACTCAGCACTGATCAGGCCACACCTTGAGTGCTGTGTCCAGTTCTGGGCTCCTCAATTCAAGAGAGATGTTGAGGTGCTGGAAGGTGTCCAGAGAAGGGCGGTAAGGCTGGTGAGTGGCCCTCAGCAGAGCCCTGTGAGGAGAGGCTGAGGGAGCTGGGGGTGTGCAGCCTGAAGCAGAGGAGGCTCAGGGCAGAGCTCATTGCTGTCTACAACTACCTGAAGGGAGGCTGTAGCCAGGTGGGGTTGGGCTCTGCTGCCAGGCAACCAGCAACAGAAGAAGGGGACACAGCCTGAAGTTGTGTCAGGGCAGGTCTAGGCTGGATGTTGTTAGGAAGTTGTTGCCAGAGAGAGTGATTGGCATTGGAATGGGCTGCCCAGGGAGGTGGTGGAGTTGTCATCTCTGGAGGTGTTCTTGCCAAGCCTGGCTGAGGCACTTAGTGCCATGGTCTGGTTGCTTGGCCAGGGCTGGGTGCTAGGTTGGACTGGGTGAGCTTGGAGGTCTCTTCCGACCTGGTCAATTCTATGATAGGCTTATTTTTCTGGTTCCCACAGTCAGTGGGCATTGACTGTGTAGTAAGATAGTCTCTTTCAATAACTGAGATTTCTAGTTTTTGAGATTTCGGGGGGAAAAGGGTAGGACTTAAGTGGAAACAAAACCCAAGTTTTTTCTTTCTTTTTATTTTCTTAAGGTGGTCCACCTCCTTCCACAGCCAGCCAGTCTGCTCCTGTGACTCTCCCTGGGAATCTTCCCTCTAGCAGCCCTTACACAATGCCTCCAGAGCCAACCCTTTCACAGAATCCCCTCTCTATTATGATGTCCAGGATGTCCAAATTTGCCATGCCCAGCTCTACACCGCTCTACCATGATGCCATCAAAACTGTGGCCAGCTCAGATGATGATTCACCTCCAGCACGCTCCCCAAACTTGCCACCTATGAACAGTGTACCAGGTAAGAAACTCAACAAAGCACAAACCCAAGCTGTCAGTGAGGGCAGTGCTTTTGGAAGCTTCATCAAATGTGGATAGTGGGAGGGTAAAAACTCTTGAAGAACATATAGCTGTGGATTTATTTTTGACAAAGGCAGTTGCAGGTCTTCTGAAACAGGGAGACAGAAATTTTCCTTGCAGTCTTTTATTTTCCAGTCTGAAAAGTGTCTCTTTGTTCAGAAAGTGTCTACTTTGGGAAACCCTGATGTATGGGAGAGCTTTCCACTTAGGCAGACAGGAATTCTGTGGGTGAAAGCTGCTTGCTCAAATAAGGGTCAGACCCATCTGACCGTTCTGCTCCTGTCTTAAAGCAGTGTCTGAGAAGCTTCACTGAGTGTTTTTTTTTCTTTCACATTAAAAAGATCACAGGATGTTAGGGGTTGGAAGGTACCTCTGTAGGTTATCCAACCTCTCCCCCACCAGCACAGGACCATAGAATCTAGCACAAGTCACACAGGAACACATCCAGACAGGGCTGGGAAGTCTCCACAGATGGAGACTCTACAACCTCTCTGGGCAGCCTGTGCCAGTGCTCTGTGACCCTTATGGTAAAGAAGTCCTCACGTGAACACTGCATTGGTCATTTCCAAAAGTTTAAGTCGTTTTACAGTGGATTCATTCTTGGTGCTTAGCAAATCCACTTGACAGGAACTGCTTTTACCTTCAGATTTGCAGCCCATCCTGCCCACACCCCCTTTGGCTACATGACTTGTGAGCTGGCCTTCTCCTGGGTTTTGTGGATTGCCTTAGTTATGGGACAGAGTGTTAGAATGAGTTCTCAAAACCTAGAGCTTTTCATGTAGGGAACATGTAATGGCAGGTGACCTCACTCAGGGCTGAGGGGGAACTGTCCTGTTCTCTACCTGGGAGGGCTAAAGGAAAAGTAAAATCAAACGTTGTGCTTCTTGGACCGTCTTGTATGAGAAAGCCAATCCTTGCTATTCCTGGGCGTACACTTAAGACAAAAACAGGCTTTACCCCCTCCACCCAGTTGGATTAGCGTAGTTGAAAGAGGAGATGTGTGGATGTTTGGTAGGAGTGGCAGCCTGGGATGAGTTCTTGGTGAGCATACCTGTGGCTGTTGTGTTTCGTTCGGTAACGGTCAGAGTGGCTGAGACGCCTGCAGAAGCGGCTAACTGAATACCTTCACAACGACAGCTCACTGACCTTACTGATTGCCACCTCCTTGGTCACACGAGGGTTACCTCATTTGGTGGTTCTTGACTGCTGAAAGGAGGTTTGGTCCCTTCCCAGTGGACAAGTGTCCATGTACCCTTGATCTGTCACAGACGTGTTTGTTACCATCTGCATTGTCTGGGTTGCCTGGTAAGTAGTGAAGGGGTGAGCTGAGTTGAGATTCTACTTAGAAGAGCAGAGTTCAGTCACTTTTGATGGGTCAGTGGCAAGTTTAGAGAGGCAGCTGGGCAGGTGGCATCAGTTTTCTGGTTAAAAGGACATCTTCCAGAGCCACTGCTGAGGGTTTTGTTCCGAGCACTGTTACGTGCCTGTGCGCCCAGAGTCGATAACCCTGCAGCGAGCTCTCTGATAGCTTTATTGATTACTGTTGGCTGTTACCTAAATGTGATTCCTTATTTCTTCTCTAGGAATGGGCATTAATTCTCAGAATCCTCGAATTTCAGGTCCAAACCCAGTGGGTCCAATGCCAACCCTTAGCCCAATGGGAATGACCCAGCCTCTTTCCCATAACAACCAGATGCCCTCTCCAAATGCTATGGGACCCAATATACCTCCTCACGGGGTCCCCGTCGGACCTGGGCTGATGTCACACAACCCAATGATGGGGCACGGTTCACAGGAGTCTCCAATGGTACCTCAAGGACGCCTGGGCTTCCCACAGGGGTTCCCTCCCGTACAGTCTCCTCCACAGCAGGTGCCATTTCCACACAACGGGCCCAGTGGCGGACAAGGCAACTTCCCAGCGGGAATGGGCTTCCACGGAGAAGGACCTCTGGGGCGCCCTACCAACCTGCCCCAAAGCTCGACAGATGCAGCACTTTGCAAGCCTGGAGGCCCCGGCGGCCCGGACTCCTTCACCGTCCTGGGAAACAACATGCCTTCGGTGTTCACCGACCCCGAGCTGCAGGAGGTGATTCGCCCCGGCGCCGCGGGCATCCCCGAGTTTGACCTCTCCAGGATCATCCCCTCGGAGAAGCCTAGCCAGACACTACAGTATTTCCCTCGCGGGGAGGTGCCAGGCCGCAAGCAGCCTCAGGGGCCAGGGCCTGGCTTCTCCCACATGCAAGGGATGATCGCAGAGCAGACGCCGAGGATGGGGCTAACGTTGCCTGGCATGGGGGGCCCCGGCCCGGTGGGAACTGCGGATATCCCTCTTGGCACAGCTCCGTCCATGCCGGGCCATAACCCGATGAGACCGCCTGCCTTCCTGCAGCAGGGCATGATGGCGCCGCACCACCGCATGATGTCACCAGCACAGACGGCCATGCCTGGCCAGCCCACACTCATCAGCAACCCCGTGGCTGCTGTGGGCATGATCCCAGGCAAGGACCGAGCCCCCGCAGGGCTCTACAGCCACCCGGGCCCTGTGGGGTCGCCTGGTATGATGATGTCAATGCAGGGCATGATGGGACCCCAACAAAACATCATGATTCCCCCCCAGATGAGGCCCCGAGGTATGGCTGCTGACGTTGGCATGGGAGGATTTAGCCAAGGCCCTGGAAACCCAGGGAACATGATGTTTTAAGCTGCTACCCTAAGACTGGACGTTGTGATCCTTGTCAAGATGAGATTCCAAGTCCTGAGGGCTCTTTTGGGAGCTCCAGGAGTACAGTTTGGCCATGCAATAGGTGAAAAGAGACCAGAGGACGCTTGGGAAATCTCGAATGTATGGAATTAACCTGAAGAAGAAAAACAAAACAACGAAACAAAAACAAACCAATACTCATTGGAACAGGTTGTTTGTTGGGTTTTGTTTTCTTTTTGGTTCGTTAGGGTTTGGTTGTTTGGTTTTTGTTTTTTGTTTTTTGTTTTTTTTTTTTCCTGTTGTTGCTTTTTTTCGTCGTTGTTGTTGTTGTTGTTTTTAAGATTTATTTTTTAAGGAGTTATTTTTTTTGTGGACTTTGGGTATTCCCCCCCCCCGGTGGCACCTGCTTTGAGAACCTGTAGCTGTCTTTTTGGGACTTGCCATTTGTCACAAGTTGCACCATTCTCTGTATGTTTACGTCCTTCGGACTGGCTTCTCCCAGGACTCTTCGGTTGGTTTTGGGGTTGTTTTGTTGGGGTTTTTTTTGTTTGTTTCTTTTGGTTGTTTGTTTGTTGGTTTTGGTTTTTTTTTTTTTTTTGGTGTACTGTACTATATTGTAAAAGGGATTTTAGCAGAGACTTTTAGTCTTTTGGGGTGAGAGGAGAATGGGATTCTAGGCTGTTTACTTTAGGTGGAGAATCCATCTTCAGAACCTTCGGACTATTTTCCTTCAACTCCAATGTATAGAAAAACCAAACTACGACCTCAGAGCAGAGTATTAATGAAAAGCACAAAAAAAGGAACTTAAGTTCAGTGAGGGGAATCTTTTAAAAGAAATAAATAATAAGTTAAGGACATATTTTTCAAATTATGGCGTGCTGTCCAGCACCTTCTTGTCTCTCCCTCCCACTCTTTATTAAATAGGCTTCTCTCTCTCTCTCTCTCTCTCTCTCTCCATCCCCCTTCTGTCTCCTCCTATGGCAGCTGCAATACATTGTGTTATTTTGGGGAGTAAATCTAGGAGAGCCTCTCCTCGCGTGGGGACTCTTCCCACTTTTAGGAAGGGGCTGGACTTGGACACTGTTACATCCTACAGTAGTCTCTCTCACTGTTTCCTGTTCTCCTTTTCTTAGAAACCCCAAGTGATTTTGTTCATGTGGGAGTGGAACAGACACTAAAAGTTATCCAGGATTTTTTTTGTGGTTCTTTTGTTTTTTCCTCCCCAGCGTAAAACGTTCTGTGTAACCTCCATGAAATTTGGTACAAAACCACTCGCCAGGGCTGTGGTGTCAGAAAAATAAAATATATTGTTTCTTACAAAAATCAACTGTCTTCTTTGTCCAGTCCACTTGTTTCTGTCTGCAGCAGACAGCTGCTCAGGTGAATGCTCTCTCGTGTCCTGGTGTCCAGGTGGGGTAGGCTTCGGCCGCTGCTAGACGTCTGCTCTGTAGGCAGCTGTGTGCTCCTTGCAAGGCTCTTCTTGTTCACTTAATCCTGGACTGAGCTTGTTTACCTTTGGAGTGAGGTCTTATCTCAGAATGCCCCAGGGACAACACAAACCCTATGAGGAGAGGCTGAGGGAGCTGGGGACGTGCAGCCTGCAGAAGAGGAGGCTCAGGGCAGAGCTCATTGCTGTCTACAACTACCTGAAGGGAGGCTGTAGCCAGGTGGGGTTGCTCTCCTCTCTCAGGCAAGCAGCAACAGAACAAGGGGACACAGTGTGAAGTTGTGCCAGGGCAGGTCTAGGCTGGATGTTGTTAGGAAGTTGTTGTCAGAGAGAGTGATTGGCATTGGAATGGGCTGCCCAGGGAGGTGATGGAGTCACTGTGCCTGGAGGTGTTGAAGCCAAGCCTGGCTGGGGCACTTAGTGCCGTGGTTTAATTGATTATCTAGGGCTGAGTGCTAGGTTGCACTGGCTGATCTTGGAGGTCTCTTGCTACCTGGTTGATCCTATGATATATATATATATATATAACAGTCTTCCTCAATTTGTTGAGGGGCAAAAAAACAGATGAAACTTATTGTCACTACCACTTGCTCTTGAGTGCTTTGTGACGCTACAGCGGTACGCAGTTGGGAGCTTTCCCTAAGCACCTCTGTCTGTCTGCTGGGTTGTGTCATCTTGGGGGCTTTGGCTTGGGTAGGGTGTCTGACAGTGAGCCTCAGAGGCTGAGGTGGTGGGGAATGCATGAAGGTAATAGTTAAATGGAGCCCCCATTACAAGAAGGATGTGGAGATGCTGGAGTGTGTCCAGAGCAGGGCCAGGAGGATGCTCAGAGGCTGCAGCAGCTCTGCTGTGAGCACAGCCTGAAAGAGTTGGGGCTGTGCAGGCTGGAGCAGAGGAGGCTCCCAGGTGACCTTCTTGTGGCCTTCCAGCATCTGAAGGGGGTTACAAAAAAGCTGGGGAGGGACTTTTGAGGGTGTGAGGGAGTGGCAGGAGTGGGGGGAATGGAGCAAAGCTGGAGGTGGGGAGAGTGAGGCTGGAGGTGAGGAGGAAGTTGTTGAGCAGGAGAGTGGTGAGAGGCTGGACTGGGTTGCCCAGGGAGGTGGTTGAAGCCCCATGGCTGGAGGTGTTTGAGGCCAGGCTGGCTGAGGCTGTGTGCAGCCTGCTCTAGGGTAGGGTGTCCCTGCCTGTGGCAGGGGGATTGGAACTAGATGATGCTTGTGTTCCCTTCCAACCCTGACTGATTCTGTGATTCTAAATAACAAAGGTGAGAGAGAAATCAAGGAGCGGATTTCTCTCAAGACAACCCTGCTGGGTAAATTGTTGCTTTGCTGCAGTTCTCACTGATCACTTCCTAATCCCCTGACTTTCCAAACTTGCTTTTGGAGAGAATTTCAGCCAGAAGGCTTTGTGGTTTTGTCTGGAGAGTGAAAGACTGGGTACTGAAAAAGGGACTGGGAGTTAAGCCCAGTTCCTTGACACCAAGAACAGGTAGAGGTTGGTCCGTATGGGCTCTGTGGCTATTTGCTCATCTGATCCCCCCTGCACTGTATATGCAGTGTGTAATCTGTGTTCTTCCTTCCACTTACTGCTGCTTGCATTTTTGTCAGTGAGTAGTTTGCTCAAAGGGATTAGCTATTAGTGCAGAACTTCAAAGGGGTTGGCTGTTAGTGCAAAACTTCACCTGGAGAATGAGGATCTGTAATATGCTTGTGTGTGTTTTTCATAGTTAATGGATCCTTAGGTGAAAGAAGAGCTGCTGTGGGTGGCTGGTGGAAGGGCAGTTGCTGTGGGTGGCTGGTGGAAGGGCAGTTGCTGTAGGTGGCTGGTGGAAGGGCAGTTGCTCTAAGTGGCTGGTGGAAGGGCATTTGCTCTAAGTGGCTGGTGGAAGGGCAGTTGCTGTGGGTGGCTGGTGGAAGGGCAGTTGCTGGAAGGGCAGTTGCTGTGGGTGGCTGGTGGAAGGGCAGTTGCTGGAAGGGCAGTTGCTGTAGGTGGCTGGTGGAAGGGCAGTTGCTGTGGGTGGCTGGTGGAAGGGCAGTTGCTGTGGGTGGCTGGTGGAAGGGCAGTTGCTGTAGGTGGCTGGTGGAAGGGCAGTTTCTGTAGGTGGCTGGTGGAAGGGCAGTTTCTGTAGGTGGCTGGTGGAAGGGCAGTTGCTGTGGGTGGCTGGTGGAAGGGCAGTTGCTGTGGGTAGCTGGTGGAAGGGCAGTTGCTGTGGGTGGCTGGTGGAAGGACAGTTGCTGTGGGTGGCTGGTGGAAGGACAGTTGCTCTGGGTGGCTGGTGGAAGGGCAGTTGCTCTAAGTGGCTGGTGGAAGGGCAGTTGCTGTAGGTGGCTGGTGGAAGGGCAGTTGCTCTAAGTGGCTGGTGGAAGGGCAGTTGCTGTAGGTGGCTGGTGGAAGGGCAGTTGCTCTAAGTGGCTGGTGGAAGGGCAGTTGCTCTAAGTGGCTGATGGAAGGGCAGTTGCTGTGGGTGGCTGGTGGAAGGGCAGTTGCTGTAGGTGGCTGGTGGAAGGGCAGTTGCTGTGGGTGGCTGGTGGAAGGGCAGTTGCTGTAGGTGGCTGGTGGAAGGGCAGTTGCTCTAAGTGGCTGGTGGAAGGGCAGTTGCTGTAGGTGGCTGGTGGAAGGGCAGTTGCTGTGGGTGGCTGGTGGAAGGGCAGTTGCTCTAAGTGGCTGGTGGAAGGGCAGTTGCTCTAAGTGGCTGATGGAAGGGCAGTTGCTGTGGGTGGCTGGTGGAAGGGCAGTTGCTGTAGGTGGCTGGTGGAAGGGCAGTTGCTGTGGGTGGCTGGTGGAAGGGCAGTTGCTGTAGGTGGCTGGTGGAAGGGCAGTTGCTGTGGGTGGCTGGTGGAAGGGCAGTTGCTGTAGGTGGCTGGTGGAAGGGCAGTTGCTGTGGGTGGCTGGTGGAAGGACAGTTGCTGTGGGTGGCTGGTGGAAGGGCAGTTGCTGTGGGTGGCTGGTGGAAGGGCAGTTGCTGTGGGTGGCTGGTGGAAGGACAGTTGCTCTAAGTGGCTGGTGGAAGGACAGTTGCTGTGGGTGGCTGGTGGAAGGGCAGTTGCTGTAGGTGGCTGGTGGAAGGGCAGTTGCTGTAGGTGGCTGGTGGAAGGACAGTTGCTCTAAGTGGCTGGTGGAAGGGCAGTTGCTCTAAGTGGCTGGTGGAAGGACAGTTGCTGTAGGTGGCTGGTGGAAGGGCAGTTGCTGTAGGTGGCTGGTGGAAGGACAGTTGCTCTAAGTGGCTGGTGGAAGGACAGTTGCTCTAAGTGGCTGGTGGAAGGGCAGTTGCTCTAAGTGGCTGGTGGAAGGACAGTTGCTCTAAGTGGCTGGTGGAAGGGCAGTTGCTCTAAGTGGCTGGTGGAAGGACAGTTGCTCTAAGTGGCTGGTGGAAGGGCAGTTGCTCTAAGTGGCTGGTGGAAGGGCAGTTGCTGTAGGTGGCTGGTGGAAGGGCAGTTGCTGGAAGGGCAGTTGCTCTAAGTGGCTGGTGGAAGGGCAGTTGCTGTAGGTGGCTGGTGGAAGGGCAGTTGCTGGAAGGGCAGTTGCTCTAAGTGGCTGGTGGAAGGGCAGTTGCTGTGGGTGGCTGGTGGAAGGGCAGTTGCTCTAAGTGGCTGGTGGAAGGGCAGTTGCTCTAAGTGGCTGGCTCACCAAAGGTTCCTTGCTTCTGTTACAAGTGCAGCCCTGCACTCTCTGAGGCAGGCAAGTCTCAAAGCCTTCTGCTGCCTGCTTCTGAATTCACCTTTGTGCTGTCATGCAAATTTAGGGTGATTTTGGTTGAGAATTACTCTTTTGACAAAGTGTAGGATGTATGTTGTGGTGCTGAGCAAGGTGCCTGCAGCACAGGCTTGTCAAGGTCTCAGGAGGAGCCGACAGTGACAGAGTCAGCGTTGTTGCTGTAGAGCGGAGTTACCTCTTTCAACGGCTGCACAGCGCTTCCAGGACCTCGCACAGGAACTGTTACAGTGCAACCTTTTTAAGTGCTGCCACAGGTCCTGACTGGTTTTACTCTGTGGAACAAAGCAAGCATCTTGCTTGACACAGAAATAACCTGGGGTGGGCGTTGGCTTTCTTTTTAAGTCTTTCTCAGGGCCTCCTCTGCCTGGTGAGAGATTCTGAATAGCAGAAGATTCCAAGTGTCTGATTTCCTCCAGTCAAAGCCACCTGGTAGTGAAAGTAGACATTTTAAAGATGCTGGATAATTAAAGTTCCTTCTGTGTCTGTCTAAATGCTGGCATTTGGTATCCTAAGAAGCTTTTGCCTACAGAAGATGTGGAAGGTGTGGATTCTCCTACGTGCACGTGGAGGCTCTGGTGTTGCCTGGTTTGCACCTGCTCATAGATGCTAAGTCCTTAGCTGGCTCCAGACAGGAAAAAACAACTCAGATGTAGATTAAAAATCCTTTTGCTCTGATTCTACTTCTTCCCCCCCCCCCCCCCCTTTTTTTTTCTTTGCTTGACAAATCAAAACAGATTTCTAGCTGCCAGCCTTGCAGATTCACTTTGGGATGTGTAAGTCAGGCTCTGTTCTCTGCTTATTTACAATCAATAGTAGCTGTGACTCAGCTCTGGTAGTCATGGTGCAGTTGAAGGCAGAAATTCAGGCTGCCATTTTTAGTTCCCCCCCCCTCTTTTTTAAACTTTCAAATCCTCCTCCTCCACCTTTGTTTGAAAGAATGAAATAGATTTTATTCATACATGCTTGGCTGCTCTTCCTCTCTAGTAACATGGGAGGAAACAGTCTGCTGTTCAAATTATCTCATCCCAGATGGCTGCGCAGCCGGAGTGCAGAGAGACTTAAAAGGTAAACCCAGCAGATGGTGAACTTCTGAAATGCAAAGTAATGTGCCTGCTAAATCAGAAGTTTAAAATGCTGGAAATGTGTTTGTTTGAAAGGATTAGGCTCCTGCAAACAGGTCATCTGTGGAAGGGACTGGCAGTTTCAGCACTGTCCCAAGAAAGTCTAGCTTTGTACCTGTGGCATAGCCTAGCTAATCTACTGAGGAACATGACAAGTAGCCAGCCTTAAGCATTTAACCCTGGCCTCTTAGTGGTATCTAAAGGGTAACACTTTTGAACTGGACACAGTACTGACCACCTCAGCAATGGTCAGGCCACACCTTGAGTGCTGTGTTCAGTTGTGGGATCCTCAATTCAAGAGAGATGTTCAGGTGCTGGAAGGTGTCCAGAGAAGGGCAGCAAGACTGGGGAGGGGCCTGGAGCAGAGCCCTGTGAGGAAAGGCTGAGGGAGCTGGGGGTGTGCAGCCTGCAGCAGAGGAGGCTCAGGGCAGAGCTCATTGCTGTCTGCAGCTGCCTGCAGGGAGGCTGTAGCCAGGTGGGGTTGGGCTCTGCTGCCAGGCAGCCAGCAACAGAACAAGGGGGCACAGTCCCAAGCTGTGCCAGGGCAGGTTCAGGCTGGCTGTTAGGAGGAAGTTGTTGTCAGAGAGAGTGATTGGCATTGGAATGGGCTGCCCGGGGAGGTGGTGGAGTCGCCGTCCCTGGAGCTGTTCAAGGCAGGACTGGACGTGGCACTTGGTGCCATGGTCTGGCCTTGAGCTCTGTGGTAAAGGGTTGGACTTGATGATCTGTGAGGTCTCTTCCAGCCCTGATGATACTGTGATACTGTGATACTGTATTCAAGCCAAGCCTGGCTGGGGCACTTAGTGCCATGGTCTGGTTGCTTGTCTAGGGCTGGGTGCTAGGTTGGGCTGGCTGAGCTTGGAGGTCTCTTCCAACTTGTTTGATTCTATGATTCTAAGAGGATTTGAGCAACCTGGCCTAGTGGGAGGTGTCCATACCCATGGCAGGGGGTTGGAACTAGGTGATCTTCAAGTTCCCTTCCAACTCAAGCCAGACCAGGACATGGAGATTTAGCTGCATTGGTCTTGGTTGGGATCTGAATGCTGGTGGTGCTTCTTGTACACATGTGTCTTTCCTTGGAGTAGATGTGGGGGCCTGACTCTTCCTGAGGGTGTGAATCCCAATGACTTGGGGAGGGACTTCATGGAAGTGACAGGACAAGGGGGAATGGAGCAAAGCTGGGGGTGGGTAGGTTCAGACTGGATGTGAGAAGGAAGCTCTTCAGCATGAGGGTGGTGAGAGGCTGGCAGGGGTTGCCCAGGGAGGTGGTTGAGGCCCCATGGCTGGAGGTGTTTGAGGCCAGGCTGGCTGAGGCTGTGTGCAGCCTGCTCTAGGGTAGGATGTCCCTGCCATGGCAGGGGGGTTGGAACTGGCTGCTCCTTGTGGTCTCTTCCAACCCTGACCGATTCTATGATTCTAGTCTGTGATTCTAAGACACTTGGACTGCAGCATTTGTTGTGCCAGGGTGTGGGAGCTATTGCCAGCGTGGTAGACAGAGGGCTTAACTTTGCAGCAGTTGCACTGGTGACTGTGCTGTGCTGGTTGTCTCTGTGGTGGCAGAAGAAGCCTCATTCCCTCGGTGGTGCTTTGCTGCTTTGCTGATGGTGAATGCTTTCCTTTAGCAGCCCTGGCAGGCTGCTAACTGAAGCCTCTTCCACGTTCTGATACTTTTCAAGGAGAAATGCTTGTGTTTGATACAGGAGAGCATCCTTCACTTTATTGCTTGGTAGCAATTCTTAACCCAATAGATAATGTTGCCTTAGACATGTGCTGTGTCATCTTCCTGAGGTGCTGACTTGGAAGGATTTTTCTTTTTGTTCCCAGCCCAGGTGGTTTTCAGTCTTCTCTGTTAATCATAGAATCAGCCAGGTCAGAAGAGACCTCCAAGCTCATCCAGTCCAACCTAGCACCCAGCCCTGTCTAGTCAACCAGGCCATGGCACTAAGTGGCTTTGTTCCCTCCAGGTATGGCAACTCCACCACCTCCCTGGGCAGCCCATTCCAATGCCAATCACTCTCTCTGACAACAACTTCCTCCTAACATCCAGCCTAGACCTGCCCCAGCACAACTTGGGACTGTGTCCCCTTGTTCTCTTGCTGGTTGCCTGGCAGCAGAGCCCAACCCCACCTGGCTACAGCCTCCCTTCAGGCAGCTGCAGACAGCAATGAGCTCTGCCCTGAGCCTCCTCTGCTGCAGGCTGCACACCCCCAGCTCCCTCAGCCTCTCCTCACAGGGCTCTGCTCCAGGCCCCTCATCAGCTTCATTACCCCTCTCTGGACACCTTCCAGCACCTCAACATCTCTCTTGAATTGAGGAGCCCAGAACTGGACACTGCACTCAAGGGGTGTCCTGAGCAGTGCTGAGCACAGGAGCACAAGAACCTCCCTTGTCCTGCTGCCCACACTGCGCCTGAGCCAGCCCAGGATGCCATTGGCTCTGCTGCCCACCTGGGCACACTGCAGGCTACTATCTATATAGTTCATCTACTCTCCACCAGCACCCCTAGGTCCCTTTCTAACACTTTTTGTTGAGATAGATGTAATGCTTAGCTTTATCATGCTCTTTCTGCTTAATGTTAAAGTACATTATCAGAAGTGTTTTTTCATGTCTTAAGAAGACTGAAACCCAAACTACCAGTTTAGTGATAAATAAACCACTTACTACTCTCTTGATCTCCTTTTGACTTTTCAACCAGCAAACCTTTCTTGCTGGGGAGATGCAGGTCCACACACTCAGGTTGTAAGCTTACATTTGTTTTCGTTTGGGTCAGAACATAAGGCAGGGAAGAGAAGTGATGCTGTTTAGTCTGAGATACCAGAAACTTTAAAGGAGGTAGTCTTACATGAGGAACCCCTGAATTTAAGTTGACATCTTTCCTGCCAATTGACTACAATATTAATGTTGCCTTAAATCACAGAATCACAGATTGGTTTAGGTTGGAAGGGACCTCAAGGATCAGCCAGTTCCAACCCCCTGCCATAGGTATGGACACCTCCCACTAGAACAGGTTGCTCAAAGACTCATCCAGCCTGGCCTTGAACACCTCCAGGGAGGTTGTGGAGCACAGAAGCACCCAACGTGATCTTTGATCACGTTGGGTGCTTCTGTGCTCCACAACCTCCCTGGGCAACCTGTGCCAGTGTCTCACCACTCTTAACTTGTGCCAGTGTCTCACCACCCTCACTGCAAAGAACCTTTGCCTAACATCTAGTTTGTATCTCTACCAGTTTAAACCCATTCCCCCTTGTCCTGTCATTACCAGACCTTGTCAATAGTCCCTCCCCAGTCTTCCTGTAGGTCCCCTTCAGATGCTGGAAGGCTACTCTAAGGTGTCCTCAAAGCCTTCTCTTCTCCAGGCTGCACAGCCCCAACTCTTGTAGCCTGTCCTCATAGCAGAGCTGCTGCAGCCCTCTGAGCATCTTCATGGCTCTCCTCTGGACTGGCTCCAACAGTTCCATGTCCTTCTTGTGTTTGGGGCTCCAGAACTGCACACAGTACTCCAGGTGGGGTCTGAGGAGAGCAGAGTAAATGAAGTGTACTGTGAGAATAGGTTTGCAGTGCAAAACAAAGTCTCTTAGGTTTTTGAGCTGACCAATTGCAACGGACTGAAATAACAAAGGGGCTAGACTGACTTGAGCTAGCAGCTCCAGCTCAACCTTGAGAGAACATTGCTGGTTGCACATTAGCTGCTCATGCCAGCAGTTCTCTTATTGGCAGTCCAGGGTAAGAAATTTGTGGATCCTTCTGTTTCCTGGGATTCATGCCTTCACTAGGTCTTGCAGAGTGGGCTGGGTCATGTAAATGCACTAGTTCTTGGGAAACTGACCTTTGGAAACTCTTATTCCATGCTCTCAGTAACACCTCTGCTCATCTGTACTGTGTTTGTAGCTCAGCACTTCCCAGGGACCTGTGTCTTTGCTCTTAGAACATTTCCACTCTCCCACCAATCCTCTTCTGGAATCATTATTTATGCTGGTAGTGCTCAGAAATAACTCCTCTTTCATACTGTGGGCCATGAGCACTCCATAGTGCTCAGTGGAATGGGACTGATGTGTGGCTTGCACACTTCCATGCTAAGGGTAGGTCTGCAGTAGACCAGAGGGTACTGCAGAGACTCCCTGAGAGACAATGGTGGAGTCACCTGTTCCCAGTGGAAGCTTCTTCCTAGCCACTGCCAAGAAGCAAGGCCTGATTTTGTTGTGTCTTGTGCTGTTCCTGAGCTGTACATAGAATCGTAGAATCAGCCAGGTTGGAAGAAACCTCCAAGCTCATCCAGTCCAACCTAGCACCCAGCCCTGGCCAATCAACCAGACCATGGCACTAAGTGCCTCATCCAGTCTTTTCTTGGAGACCTCCATGGATGGCGACTCCACCACCTCCCTGGGCAGCCCATTCCAATGCCAATCACTCTCTCTGCCAACAACTTCCTCCTAACATCCAGCACAGACCTCTCCTGGCAGAGCTTGATCAGAGCAGAACACACTGTTCTTAAGCAAAGGTAGGCCACTGATCTTTCAATGTTGTCATTGTTTTTAGGCTGTATAAAAACTTGGTGAAAAATAGCAATGTTCAGTTTGCTTCTTTTTGACAGCTTCTAATAGCAGCAGTTCAGTGAGACAGCCAGCAATGTGTTTAGTATTCATAGAATCAGTCAGGGTTGGAAGGGACCACAAGGAGCAGCCAGTTCCAACCCCCCTGCCATGCCCAGGGACACCCTACCCTACAGCAGGCTGCACACAGCCTCAGCCAGCCTGGCCTCAAACACCTCCAGCCATGGGGCCTCAACCACCTCCCTGGGCAACCCATTCCAGCCTCTCACCACTCTCATGCTCAACAACTTCCTCCTCACCTCCACTCTGACTCTCCCCACCTCCAGCTTTGCTCCATTCCCCCCAGTCCTGTCACTCCCTCACAGCCTAGAAAGTCCCTCCCCAGCTTTTTTGGAGCCCCCTTCAGATCCTGGAAGGCCACAAGAAGGTCACCTGGGAGCCTCCTCTGCTCCAGCCTGCACAGCCCCAACTCTTTCAGTCTGTGCTCACAGCAGAGCTGCTGCAGCCCTCTGAGCATCCTCCTGGCCCTGCTCTGGACACTCTCCATCATTTCCACATCTCTCCTGTAATGGGGACTCCAGAGCTGGATGCAGTACTGCAGGTGAGGTCTCAGCAGAGCAGAGGAGAGGGGGAGAATCCCCTCCCTAGCCCTGCTGCCACACTTCTGCTGCTGCAGCCCAGATTCAGATTACTCTGTCTGTTGTGCATGGTGTCAATATGTGACTGTGATGGGGGCAGGCTAATGAGAAAGTAGAGGTAAAGGCAGCTCACGTTTCTCAGGCAGAAGGTACTGCAGTGCCTCCAGTCACACACGTTGGTGACTTACATTAGGATCAGTGCAGTCTATTCCTGCAGAGCCAAAACTTAAGGGTCATTTTAATAAATGGTTCCCCTATTCTAGCTTTTTACATATCCCAAACAAAGTAGGTCTGGACCCAAGTTTCATTTATTGATTGAAAAATGGGGTTTTTACAACACAGTGACAAGGAGAGCCTGAGGGAGTTGGGGCTCTTTAGCTTGGAGGAGACTGAGAGGTGACCACTGGTGAGTGGTTATAAATATGCAGCCAGGAGGCTGAATCCAGGCTCTGCTGGGTGATACCTGATGAAAGGACAAGGGGCAGTGGGTGGAAGCTGAGGCAGAGGAATTTTCATTTAAACAGGAGGAGGAATTTTTTTCACTGGAACAGGCTGCCCAGGGCAGCTCAGTCTCCCTCTCTGTGTGACCTGGTACAGGTGATTTTGCTGTGGCAGGGGGGATGGACTAGATGATCTTTTGAGGCCCCAGCCCCTGACATTGATTCTGTGATTCTTAGTAGTGTCTTATAAGCAGTTTCATCTCAGCTAGAAGTACTTCTGTTGGCTCTGCTGTGGTATTCCTGCTTCAGCAAGTCTAAAATAGATCCAGTGCAGCCCAAAGCTGAAGTCAGTAGCAGCTCCCTGGACTTTGTTGTTTAAAGCACATTAAGCAGAGTTCATCAAGAGTGCATGTTCTTGTCCTAGGCCCACTGTGGTTGTTTTGCTTGTTTGCAGCAGAAGTTCCATAATTGCAGGAGTGCAGGGAAGAGGTTTGGAGGCTTTCTGTCGTTTTGGAGAGGTTCTGTGTGCACAAAAACGCCCACGTGAAGGAGTGGCTAAATGCTATGCAATTTGGGAGGTTCATCTGTCTACAGAGCATCTCTCCATGGCAAAAGAAAGGGAGAGGCTTCTGCAGCTCACCACAGATAAAAGCAATTGTTCTGTCCAAGCTGCCCAGTCCAGTTGCACGGAGCAAGCTGGGCTTCATCCCACAGCCTCAGCATCCAGGAACAGGTGTGTAGTGGTTTGGTTTGGGTTTCTGAATTCCTGAAGCAGCAGGGCAATTTAAAGGTCTGTTCTCTCCCATGCTGTTTTCAGCCTCTGTGCTTTTGTGTGGCTACCTCAGGAGCGAACTTAAGCTGTTCTGTTCCTTGGCTTCTTTCATCTTGCTGCTAATAGTGAAAAGTGACACTGTGTCGCCCTGTGCCTGGTAGGGAAAAGTCTCCTCATCTAAAATACCTTTCCAGTAGAGAAGGCTGGCAGGAATGTGAAGAAAAATGGTCAAAGATTGTGACAAACTGATTTTAATTTAAGACAACTTAAATCATGAGTCACTTTGCTGATCGTCCTCCACCTGAGAGCAGAGATTTCTGTATTCCTCTGGACTGAGAGAGTACTGTGAAAGAACTCCTAGAAATTCTTTGAGTGGACAGAGGCCTCCTCTGCAGCCTTTCACCACTTGCTCCTGAAAAGACAAAGAGAAAAGGGCATTGCTAGAGCATACCCCTGCCCTTTTTTGCCCCGATAATGCTGCATTCTGCAGCAAGGGAACACAGTAGCTGAGACAAAGACATAGAGTCAGAGGTTCAAAGTCTGTCTAAAGTCACTCTGGACCAACAGCCAGATCAATGGAAACGAGACTTTGGCTACCACCAATCTACTCTGGGTGTCGTAGCCTTAGCTGGCTTGCTGCCGTGCTCATGACAAGCTTTGTTTGGCAGCTTTCCATGCATGGCAAATCCCAAAGGCCAAGACTGGTAGGAGGGAGTGCTGTGGGCTCTTACCTCCCCACGGTACAGCATACGAACAAACCACTGCTTGGAGTGCCGATGCTGGTACAGCTCCAGCGCCACGTCTGCGGCGTAGCACGGCCACTTGTGATCAAAGGTGCCCAGAGCCACCAGCAGAGGGAAAAGGGTGGTGTCGTGAGCAGCATAGAGAATGAGCTTTCTGATACAGAGGAGAAAACAGAATCATACACTCAACCAGGTTGGAAGAGACCTCCAAGCTCAGCCAGCCCAACCTGGCACCCAGCCCTGGCCAAGCAACCAGACCATGGCACTAAGTGCCCCAGCCAGGCTTGGCTTGAATACCTTCCTCTAAGGACGGTGACTCCACCACCTCGCTGGGCAGCCCATTCCAATGCCAATCACTCTCTCTGACAACAACTTCCTCCTCACATCCAGCCTAGATCTCCCTTGCCACAACTTGAGACTGTGTCCCCTTGTTCTGTTGCTGCTTGCCTGGCAGAAGAGCCCAACCTCACCTGGCTACAGCCTCCCTTCAGGGAGTTGTAGACAGCAGTGAGGTCTGCCCTGAGCCTCCTCTGCTGCAGGCTGCACACCCCCAGCTCCTTCAGCCTCTCCTCACAGGGCTGTGCTCCAGGCCCCTCCCCGGCCTTGCTGCCCTTCTCTGGACACCTTCCAGCACCTCAACATCTCTCTTGAATGGAGTAGCCCAGAACTGGACACAGCACTCAAGGTGTGGCCTGAGCAGTGCTGAGCACAGGGGCAGAAGAACCTCCCTTGTCCTGCTGGCCACACTGCTCCTGAGCCAGCCCAGGATGCCATTGGCTCTCCTGGGCACTCTGCTGGCTCATGCTCAGCTCCTCTCTCCCCGCACCTCCAGGTCCCTCTCTGCCTGGCTGCTCTCCAGCCAGGCTGTGTTTCTGCAGGGAGAGCCAGTAGCACTCATGCTTTTTCTAGCAAGTGACACGTTTGACATTTTCCTGAACCAGTTTCTCACCACAACAGCAAGTCCAAATTCCCAACAATTAGAGGAAGAGATCTGCCCCTTACCTGGCCTTTTGAGCTGGAGAGGAGGACTCTACTGCTTCTGTGATGTTCTTCTGTAAGGTATTGAAAAGGAGACCCACACTCATCTGCAGGACTTCCCTATGACAGAAGCAGAAATCCTGTTTTCAAACTTTCAACTGAAATCACTTCAAAACAACACCTGTGAATTTGCTTTCTCATTTTCCAACTGCTAGCATGCATGCAGTCCAGCTAAGAACTAGGAAATGAAATTCTATGATGACTTTCAGCAGCTACGTAGACACCAGAGGGATGATAATATGATTGCAGATGGGGAGGGGAGAGGTGTTAAGAAGCAATCTCTTGAGGTGTGGCCCTCGTACAGGGAAATCTTGAGACTCCTTGGTGTTCTCTGCTATTTTGTTTACAGAGTTGTGATTTCTGGATGCATCCTTTTCAATTAGGGAAGCTGCCTGTAGCTGTCTGCAAAACAACAACTGTGAAGGGGTTGGGGAGAGGTGGGGTGCAAGAATTTGGCTGCTGTATTTAACACTGTGGGTGAATTTCTGTATTGAACAGAGAGGAGGTCTTTAAGACAGTTCCTGGTGTGAAGAAACTCCCTCTACCTCGTGGAGGAGTGTGGCTTTTCTAGGTGTTGTAGGAGTGGGAGAAATCATTTTTAGTACCCAAGATCATAGAATCAGCCAGGTTGGAAGAGAGCTCCAAGCTCAGCCAGTCCAACCTAGCACCCAGCCCTGGCCAATCAACCAGACCATGGCACTAAGTGCCTCATCCAGTCTTTTCTTGAACACCTCCAGGGATGGTGACTCCACCACCTCCCTGGGCAGCCCAAACAGTACTAGGAGTAAGGAAAAGGCTAGAGGCAACTGCCCTAAGAGAAGAGGCTGTCCTGTATCACCACCTGATGAGAGCTGGTGCACATAGAGCTCTGAATGCATCTGAAAAAGAAAATGGCTGCTAAGTTAGCAACTCATCCAAGCTCGACAAACAACTGTGGGGGAATTAACTACATATAACAAATTCTTGCAAGCAGTTACAGAGCCTGTCATCACCTCTTCCACTAGCACCACCACTTCTCAGCCTAGCTATGCAGCTATCATTTCCAGGATAAACTTCCCAGGCTGGAGTTCAGATTGTAGCTGTGCATCTGCCACGGCAGCCTCACCGGTGCAGCCTCAGCACTTGGGCCTATTCTCTTCTGCTTTTGCCTTGGACACATGTTCCATTTAACAACTGTGGCAATTGAAGCATTCACTGCCTAGCTCAGTGTCTTATGCTGTTACTCAGAGACTGCTCTCCTGGCTACCAGCAGGACAAGATGTAAGCCTGCATCTTGTCCTCCTCAGTATAGCCTCTTTCGTCCTAGCTCACGTTTCTGACTCAAGGCACTGGACTTCACACTGAAATGGCTGAGGCACAATCCCTGTGAGTGGGCAGTAGCCTCTAGTGGAGGAATACAGCAGATCAGAGAGGATTTCTGTCTGCTGCAGTAAATCAGTGTAACCCTGAGACTGGAAGCACAGCTACAGGCAATCACCTTGAACTGTCTTCCAGCACGAAAAGCAGCGACTCAACAGATCGGCGCTCAACTGTCTGCTCAAAGTCCTTCAGCACAGGGCAGCTTGGCAAATTGTGCACCTGGAAGGAGAAGATGGAACATAACAAGAGGGTCTGACCCTTCCTGAACCTAGCCTGAAGGTACATGGATGGCTGCCTAGAGAAACAGCTGTTCATGTCACAGCATTTCATAGAATCAAGCAGGTTGGAAGAGAGCTCCAAGCTCAGCCAGTCCAGCCCTAGACAATCAACCAGACCATGGCACTAAGTGCCCCATCCAGGCTTGGCTTCAACACCTCCAGGGATGGTGACTCCACCACCTCCCTGGGCAGCCCATTCCAATGGCAAATCGATTTGTACTACAGTATTCAGGTGTGCAGTTCTGGGGTGGTTTTACACAGACAGGCTTGCTCTGTGTACCCAAAAGGATGGGTTTTTGTTCTTGAGAATGCATTTCTATGTGGGTGTAACATCCTGAGCTCATCAAAGAACAGCCACAACAACTGCCATTGGCTGCAGCAAAAGAGAGGTACTAAGGGAGAAACAGATAAATGCCCAGCTCCCTGCCAGTAGCAGGAGCAATCTGGTTTAGGGAGAGTATGCTGGAACTAGGATTAAGTGGTTAGGTGCAGCTGCCTGCCAAAGAAGAGAAAGCACTTTGTAATGGGGTAAGCAAGGTCCAACTGCTCTCTTAGCTCTACTTGAGCTTGAAAACGATGCTGAATTTCAAAGCAAGACCATAAATACTGGAGCTGAGGCTTTGTCCATGCTGGAGCAGGGGTGACTCCACGTCTTGCTCTTTGAAAAGGCCATGCTATGTCTGTAAACTCTGTGGATTGCAGAGAATGCTACTAGGGTACCCCCTGGTATCAGTGGGTGTTGGCATTCTGTGGTCTCCTCCATATGCACCCTTCTTTCTGTGAGGCAGCAACAGAATCGTTTAGCTCACCTGCTCAGCAGCAATGTTATCAAAGAGGACAAAGAAGTCTACAGCCTTTTCACCACCAATGCCCATCTTCTCCTTAATGGTTTTCAAGTCATCCGAGATACCTGGCTGCTGCAGAGCACTCTTCAACTTATGCCTGTCAGGGAATTCAGAAAACAAACAAAACTTCTCACACATCACAATGTCTATGGGTGTTTTGTTTCACACCAGTGAGGGATAGAAGAATCACAGAATCAAGCAGGTTGGAAGAGACCTCCAAGCTCAGCCAGCCTAACCTATCACCCAGCCCTAGCCAAGCAACCAGACCATGGCACTAAGTGCCCCAGCCAGGCTTTACTTGAACATCTCCAGGCACAGCCACTCCACCACCTCCCTGGGCAGCCCATTCCAATGCCAATCACTCTCTCTGACAACAACTTCCTAACAACATCCAGCCTAGACCTGCCTTGCCACAACTTGAGACTCTGTCCCCTTCTTCTGTTGCTGCTTGCCTGGCAGCAGAGCCCAACCCCACCTGGCTACAGCCTCCCTTCAGGTGGTTGCAGACAGCAATGAGCTCTGCCCTGAGCCTCCTCTGCTGCAGGCTGCACACCCCCAGCTCCCTCAGCCTCTCCTCACAGGGCTCTGCTCCAGGCCCCTCCCCAGCCTTGCTGCCCTTCTCTGGACACCTTCCAGCACCTCAACATCTCTCTTGAATGGAGGAGCCCACAACTGGACACAGCACTCAAGGTGTGGCCTGCAGAGGACTGTGAGGGATTCCTGATGCTGGCAGTCTAAGTTGCAGAGCAGACTGATACTGTCTAGATGAAAAGAATCAGAGCTATCTGTTCTCATAGAGGCAAGGCTAAAAATGAAGACAAGAAGTGAACCCCTCAGAAGTGGTTCCCATAAGCAAGGGCTGTGTATCAGTTAACAGATCTGGTCCTACTGGAACAGTAGTACAAGTCTGTGTCTTCAGGGACTCCCTTTTAATTGCTTCATAAAAGAAGAAAGGGCAGAAGCTTTGAACTGGTTGCTGTATAGTGTGGGAAAGGGGAAACAACTAAATACTCATAGCTTAAATTCACCTCTTACTTTGTCAGTAACCATTTGCCTCTTTATGCTGTTTTAAATTCAATCCAAAAAAGGTCAGTTGAGAATATCCATGCTGACTGCAAGGAAAATATGTTGCAAAGGTTTCATTTTCTCTGTGCCTGATCTGTTGGGGAGTAGGCAGGTAAAGGTTTTAGTTTGCTCTTTTGGTTTTTGTTTTTTTTCCCCAGGAACAGCTCTGGTTTCTGTTTGAAATCAAATGTGCTAGGTTCTGACATAGGTAGTCTGTAAACTGAGGCAGTGCTTCTGAATGAAAATCCACCTTGGCTGGGTCACAAAACATCCTCAATTTGTGTGGTGGCGGGGAAAGAGCAGAAGAGAATCACAGAATCAATCAATCACCAGCCTTGCTGCCCTTCTCTGGACATCTTCCAGCACCTCAACATCTCTCTTGAATGGAGGAGCCCAGAACTGGACACAGCACTCAAGCTGTGGCCTGAGCAGTGCTAAGCACAGGGGCAGAATAACCTCCCTTGTCCTACTGGCCACACTGCTCCTGAGCCAGGCCAGGATGCCATTGGCTCTGCTGCCCACCTGGGCACTGCTGCCTCATCTTCAGTCAGCTGTCAACCAGCACCCCCAGCTCCCCCTCTGCCTGGCTGCTCTCAGCCACTGTCCCCAGCCTGGAGTGCTGCTTGGGGTTGTTGTGGCAAAAGCATACAACTCTGCACTTGGCCTTGTTCAATCTCATCCCATGGCCTCTGCCCACCCATCCAGCCTGGCCAGGTCCCTCTGCAGGGCTCTCCTGCCCTCCAACAGCTCCACAGCTGCTCCTAGCTTGGTGTCATCTGCAAACTTACTGATGCTGGACTCATTCCCCTGGTCTAGATAATCACAGTATCACAGTGTCACAGTATCACCAAGGTTGGAAGAGACCTCACAGATCATCAAGTCCAACCCTTTACCACAGAGCTCAAGGCCAGACCATGGCACCAAGTGCCACGTCCAGTCCTGCCTTGAACAGCCCCAGGGACGGCGACTCCACCACCTCCCCGGGCAGCCCATTCCAGTGTCCAATGACTCTCTCAGGGAAGAACTTTCTCCTCACCTCCAGCCTAAATTTCCCCTGGCACAGCCTGAGGCTGTGTCCTCTTGTTCTGGTGCTGGCCACCTGAGAGAAGACAGCAACCTCCTCCTGGCCACAACCTCCCCTCAGGTAGCTGTAGACAGCAATAAGGTCTCCCCTGAGCCTCCTCTTCTCCAGGCTAACCAATCCCAGCTCCCTCAGCCTCTCCTCGTAGGGCTGTGCTCAAGGCCTCTCCCCAGCCTCGTCGCCCTTCTCTGGACACGCTCAAGCATCTCAATGTCCCTCCTAAACTGGGGGGCCCAGAACTGAACACAGCACTCAAGGTGTGGTCTAACCAGTGCAGAGTACAGGGGCAGAATGACCTCCCTGCTCCTGCTGACCACACCATTCCTGAAGCAGGCCAGGATGCCACTGGCCCAGCACTGATCCCTGGGGCACACCACTGGTGACAGCTGCCAGCTGGATGTGGCACCATTCACCACCACTCTCTGGGCCTGGCCCTCCAGCCAGTTCTTGACCCATATCAGAGTGAATCTGTCCAAGCCATGAGCTGCCAGCTGTGCCAGGAGCTTCTTGTGGCAGAGGGTGTCAAAGGCCTTGCTGAAGTCCAGGTAGACCTGATGATGTTGGAAGCCTTTTCCAGGCCAAACAATTCTATGACGCTATGATTCTATGAATTCTGGCAACTCTTGAATTCTGGATAATTCTGCCAATGTATAATCCATCCAAACTACAACACATTTGCCTTGCTTTTGTTTCCACTCCATGCCAAACTTGGCACAGGCATTTAGAGTACTTGACTTGGCAAACATGAGTCTTCTTTTAATGTAGGATATGCCTTATTTTGCTTCATTAGCCTCTGTTAAATGTGTCAAGGCTGAGTGTACTTTCAGTTTCTTCAAGGTATAAATGTGAGAGGGATGTTGTAATAACCCCCAAACCAGAAGATGAATATAAAAGGGAGGCCCAATATGTTCACACTTGAAAGACTTGTTAAGAGATGTAGATGACATTAATTCTGCCCTGCAGCAACGCCACAGAATAGCTGTACCTGAGCTAGTAATGAGTGTTTGCTAGACACAGGCTAAATTAAATTGGCCTCTCTCAAGAAAAAGTCTTTGTTATTAATTTTTTTACACCCTTCTGGTGCCACTTCTTGGGATGGATTGCCTCAGTGAGGACTTTATACAGGTAGCTAACCATTCCCAAAGAACAGTAAGTGGCAGGGGTGAAGAAAATGCAGAACTGGAAGAAAATGTGCTGTTTAAAATTACTACTGCTGCAATGAAACAGCACTGAAATAGTATGGGGAGGAAAGTACGGCTGGCAATTACCTGCTCAAGCATTTCAGGCGCTGGCAGTTGTGGTAATTGGGGTAGAGTATTTCAGAGCTTGCTTCATCTGTGACAATAACAACGGATCCTGCGGAAGGAGAAGGAAGCTTCTGTGATCACTCGCGCATCTGCCTGTCTTTAGGCTGCTTTAATCACTCCCACAGTCTGTGTGCTCAAGTCCATTGTTGTCAGATAGCAATTCCCCCCCAAGCTATCACCTGCTACACAATGCACCGTGCTCCTTTGTGTGCACACAGCATTTAATTCCCGGGCACTTTGTAAAGCTTTCTACTTCTGTTTTGTTGGGTTGGTTTTTTTTCTTCCTAGTATTTGCATGTGTCAGAAATTAGTTTGTGTGTCATGAAGTGTAAGGAGCTTTGGCATGCCACTTCTGCTGTTCCTGGAACTGAATGTGGAGGGAGCAGAAGCGAGATCTTCAAATCATGGCCCATACTGGCACATACACACAGTTGTCAACTGTACACACAGCCAAAAGGTTACTCTGGATACTGAACTTGCAAAGGATCTTGGCTGAAAACTCGGGTTTCTCTGACTAACTTTTCTCAGAGGTGAACACTGGACCTGGAACTTTTTACCCGCTTGCTGCTGAAGTGGGTTAATTCTAACCTCCTCAGTAGCTTTGCAATTGCAGCACTCGTGGTAACAGATCCAAGCTGAGCATCAGCAGAAAGCTACACAAAGAGAGGGAGCAAGTGACATGTTGATAAAGGACATACACCACCAGGAGAGCATGGGGAAGAGGGCTAGGTGCGAAGAACAAGGGAAGGAGTAACAGGCGGGAGGCAGAGAGAGTTGGGATGTGCAAGGTGTGTGCGAAGAGGGGAGGCTGGGCAAGGGAAGGCTCCGGTCAGTTTCTCCCCAACCTTCTTTCTGCTGTTGGTACAGCCCAGCTAGCAGGCACCGCGTCGACTCCAGGTTCCGGAAGATGTTAGTGGAACGGATGCTGGAAGACAGAAAGCAGCTTGTGAGGCAGGACTGCCTCCTTCACACGGGTGCAGCTGCGGGGGACCTACTGCCACTAAGGATTCTACTTTCACTCTGCCTCTGGAAACCTTGGGGGGAAAATCTATCTTGCCTCATCTAAAGCAGACACCTGCAGCCAAACTGTCCTTTAACTTCTCTGCAGACAGTGGGGAAAACAAACTGGCACTTTGCTGGAGTAATTTGAATCTCATCCTAAATCAGACACTACCAGGGTGACTGATGTGAACAACAAGGGTGTGCTTCAGTTCACTGAACTTTAGCTGTTTCACCTACAGTGAGTTAAATTATGCTCCAGCAGTGCTTGTTTCTCTTCAGTCGACACTGTTGATGGCTAAACCTAGGGGAGAGGAGTCTGTCCCTGGCATCACTCAGGGCTGAGAGAGAACTGGATGCTTTGTGTCATGAGAGAGTTCTAGTACCAGACTCTGCTACAGGGTGGAGAAGGGTATGCTGGTCAGAATGTTTCCCTAGGTGAGGTCTACTTGTTAGGGGAGAGGAAGCCAAGACTGAACCGAGAGACTCACAAGACCTCAGCAGGCTTAAATGTTGGTGAGAGAAAGTTGGCTTCTTCCATGTAGCTCTTTCTTAGCCTTTGCCCTAGGGCAAACATCTGCTGCATCCCCAGTGTTGTCAGCTGTCCAGCAATTGCACCACCCTAAGTGCAAAGAAAAGGAATGGTCCCCAGTGGAATATGGATATAAGCAAGTCTGCAGAGGGAACATGAAGCCACCACGATACACATTCTCACCTTGAATGTAATCTTTTTGTATTGCTCATCAAAGGGTGAGGGAGGTTGGGGCCCTCCATTTAGGTCAGTCACCATGTAATCAAACTTGGTCTGAGCAGGTACATCTAAAAGAGCAGGAAGCCATTCCACCTGTTCCAGAACGAACAAACAAACAATGCTTTGGTGGATTTACAGCATCAAGCCAATGCTGAGCTATTATTTATGTGCTGTCTTACCAACCACAGCCAAAGAGAATCATAGAAGCAACCAGGTTGGAAGAGAGCTCCAAGCTCAGCCAGCCCAACCTAGCACCCAGCCCTGGCCAATCAACCAGACCATGGCACTAAGTGCCCCAGCCAGGCTTGGCTTCAACACCTCCAGGGACGGCGACTCCAGCACCTACCCCCCTGGGCAGCCCATTCCAATGCCAATCACTCTCTCTGGGAAGAACTTCCTCTTAACACCCAGCATACCTCTCCCCCGGCACCCATCTCTTCAGTGAGTTCATACAGAACGGAGAGCAGTGCTGCACCACGGAGCTGCTGCTGCCGGAGCACAGGTGATGTGCGTGAAAAGCAATACTTGCTTTCCTCCCCTTACAGCGGGAGAGCCTGAAGGAAATCCCTTGCTGCGACTCGTTACACAGCGAGGAACTTCTTTAGCGAACTACTACCACGAGTTTCAGGCAGTTCAAGCGGTGCAAGCCTCGCTGGAGCCTACGGGAAGGCAGAGCAATGGCGGTAACGCCGAGGCAGGGCAAGGCGGCTTGCCCGTTGCACCTGCGGCCGGGGCGATGCCAGGCAGGTCCCCAGGGTGCGGCACTGTCACGGCCCTGGCACGCTCACCGCCCCCTCTAAGGGCTCCCTGCAGCCGTCCCGCTGATGGCTTGCGGGACCCTGCTATCGCCGTTCCACTTCAACTCCTCAGCTCCTGCGTTTCCCACACATTTACTCTCAGCAGTGTCTTGGGGACCAGCAACAGAACAAGGGGACGCAGCCTCAAAATGTGCCAGGGCAGGTCTAGGCTGCCTGTCAGGAGGAAGCTGTTGTCAGAGAGAGTGACTGGCATTGGAATGGGCTGCCCAGGGAGGTGGTGGAGGCACCGTGCCTGGAGGTGTTGAAGCCTGGATGAGGCACAAACCCACACACTTACAAGCCGATGGAAGCAGCTCAGCCGCGGGTACCCCGCGGCGCGGGAATCAGCTGCAGCCCCCCGGGCAGCCGTCCCCGCTCCGCAGCCCCAGGCGCCCGCGCCCTGCCCGCTGCCCGTCCTACCGCTCACCGGCTCCGGCCCCGGCAGCGGCCGCAGCGGGGTGCGCGCTCCGTGCCGGAAGACCACCTGCACCAGCTTCAGCTCCAGGTCCCGCCGCTCCTGGGCCGCCGCCGCCGCCTTCTGCCGCTGCGTCCACAGGGCCAGGCCGCCCAGGAGGCCCAGGCGAGCTCCCCAACCCATGACGGCGACGCTGCCACTGCCGGTGCCCGTTAGCGCCGCACGGCCGCGCCGGCCGCGGGCGCCGGGGGCCGACGGGAAACGGAGTCCTCGGCGGGCTCCTGTTAGCGGCAGCGGCCGGCGGCGGCATACAGCTCCCGGCGGGCACCGCGCCCAGGGGAGGGCTCGGCCGCGCCGCCGTGCGCAGGCCCCGCCGCGGCCGGGGCAGGCACAGGGCTGCTTGCGGCGCCCCCGCCCGCAGCCGCTGGCACGGCACAGCCCTGCCGGGGGGAGGCCATCGCCGCCGCCTCCAGCCCAGCAGCGCTGCCGCTCTGCGCCCCGCCTGCTCTCTGCCTTCACTGGTCTGTGGTGGCAGCCAGACGGGAGCGGTCAGTGGCTCCGTGCCCAGGTGCAGATGGGTGACGAGTGGAGTCCGTAGCGGGAGCAGTGCTGTTTGATGCCGTTATGGATGGCACTGAGAGCGGGATCGAGTGCGGCCTCGGCAAGCATGCAGTCAGCGCTGCTGGGCAGTCCGCACGCCAGGAGGGGATGTCACCCAGGGGGGCCTGGACAAGCTCCTCCGCCTGCATCAGGGCAGACTCCGGTATCACAGAATCAACCAGGTTGGAAGAGAGCTCCAAGCTCAGCCAGCCCAACCTAGCACCCAGCCCTGCCCAAGCAACCAGACCATGGCACTAAGTGCCCCAGCCAGGCTTGGCTTCAACACCTCCAGGCACAGCAACTCCACCACCTCCCTGGGCAGCCCATTCCAATGCCAATCACTCTCTCTGACAACAACTTCCTCCTATCATCCAGTCTAGACCTCCCTTGGCACAACTTGAGACTGTCCCCCCTTCTTCTGTTGCTGGCTGCCTGGCAGCAGAGACCAACCCCACCTGGCTACAGCCTCCCTGCAGGCAGCTGTAGACAGCAATGAGCTCTGCCCTGAGCCTCCTCTGCTGCAGGCTGCACACCCCCAGCTCCCTCAGCCTCTCCTCACAGGGCTGTGCTCCAGGCCCCTCCCCAGCCTTGCTGCCCTTCTCTGGGCACCTTCCAGCACCTCAACATCTCTCTCGAATTGAGTAGCCCAGAATATCAATGCAAGATGGGGGATGACAGGAGTGAGAGCAGCCCCTGTGGAGAAGGAGTTGGAGAAGGACTGGTGGATGGAAGGCTGGTCATGAGCTGGCAGTGCAGCCTCTCAGCCCAAAAGGCCAGACACATCCTGGGCTGCATCAAAAGCAGTGTGGTCAGTAGGTCAAGTGAGGCAGTTCTCCCAGTTTGCTCTGATGAGATCACACCAGGAGTGCTGTGTCCAGCTGTTGTCATCACAAGAAAGACCTGTGCCTGTTGAGTCGGGTCCAGAGGAGGAATGTAAACATGATGAGAGGGATGAGACACCTTTCCAGTGCAGAAGGGCTGGGACAATTGGGGTTGTTGAGCCTGGAGAAGAGAAAGCTTTCAGGAGACCTTATTGAGGCCTTTCAGTATTTAAAGGGAGTTAAAGAAGGATGGGGACAGTGTTTTTAGCCAGGGGAGGTGTTCAAGCAAAGCCTGGATGAGGCACTTAGTGCCATGGTTTAGTTGATTGGCTTAGGCTGGGTGCTAGGTTGGACTGGATGATCAGAGTCCTGCATCTGGGGAGGAATAACAAACTGCAGCAGTCCAGGCTGGGAGGTGACTGCTGGAGAGCAGCCCTGTGGAGAGGGACCTGGGGGTGCTGGTGGAGAACATCCATGGCAGAGCAATGTGCCCTTGTGGCCAAGAAGGCCAATGGGATCCTGGGGTGTATTAGGAGGAGTGTGTCCAGCAGAGCAAGGGAGGTTCTCCTGCCCCTCTGCTCTGCCCTGCTGAGACCTCATCTTGAATACTGTGTTCAGTTTGGGGCTCCCCAGTTGAAGAGGGACAGGGATCTGCTGGAGAGGGTCCAGTGCAGGGCTACAAGGATGATGAGGGGACTGGAGGGCACTGCCTGATGAAGAGAGGCTGAGAGACGTGGGACTGCTTAGTCTGGAGAAGAGAAGACTGAGAGGGGATTGGATAAATGTTTATGAGTATCTGAGGGCTGCCAGGAGGGGGGGGACAGGCTCTGCTCACTGCTCCCTGGGATAGCACAAGCAGCAATGGGTGTAAGCTGCAGCACAGGAGGTTCCAGCTCAACACAAAGGGGAACTTCTTTACTGTAAGGGTCCCAGAGCACTGGCACAGGCTGCTCAGAGAGGCTGTGGAGTCTCCTTCTCTGGAGCCTTTCAAGGCCTGTCTGGATGTGTTCCTCTGTGATCTGTGTCAGATAGGATTGTCCTGCTCTGGCAGGGGGGATTGGACTCAATGATCTCCTTGGGTCCCTTCCAACTCTTAACATCCTGTGAGCCTGTGATCTTGGAGGTCTCTTCCAACCTGCTTGATGCTGTGATTCTATGAGCAAGACAAGGGGTGAACGGTTTTGTCCTAAAAGAAGGCAGGTTTAGACTAGATGTAAGGAAGATATTTTCCACAATGAGGGTGGTGAAATACTGTAACAGAGGCCAAATCCTTCATAATATTCAAAGCCAGGCTGAAGGGGACTGTTAGCCCGAAGTTCTCTTTCTGAGGGCATGCTTGGCCATGGGAGTGTCTGATGTCTTGCTAATGTCTGGAAGCAATATGTGTGGCAGGGCTGATAGCCCCTAAGGACTATTGTCTCAAGCAAGGTGTGACATAGCCAGTCTTGAATAAACAGGGTGATGGCCTTTCCAGCTCTGGCTTTGGGGGATGCTTTAACCATGAAAAGAGAGAATGTCTGCAGAGCCAAGAACTGCCTCTTTAACACCACTTCAACAACGCTAAGGAAATGAAATGTGGGACAGCATCCAGTGACAGACACTGCTGCAGGGCACTGGTGCACACCTCTGTGCTCTGGGCAGACAATGCCACCCCACCCCCGCCAAAAGGGTGTAGAAGAACCACAACTTCTAGGGCCCCTGTGTTGTAGAATCATCTAAGCATCGAATCAAGCAGGTTGGAAGTCTGAGAAACATCTAGAATCATGTTTGATCCGATCAATTCGTGGCAAGAGGTCACAGACAAGGAGGAAGGGGGGGTTTGAATGAAACTGCATTCCTGCTTGCACCACCATCTCAATAAGCTTAAAGATAACAGTAATTAGATTGGCAAGGAGGGAGGCATGTGGAAGAGATAGTCTTTTGCATATTTAAATGGCAATGCATTCCTCCTGGTGCCACCTTTTTTTTTGCATGAGCAAACAGAAGAACCAAGACTTTGAAGTTGATGAGGACACTTAAACAAGACCCCTTACTTCATCAAAAATTACCAGAGGGACCACCGGATAAAAGGAGACCTGTGTGGAAGAGACATCTCACATCCCTAAAAACTGATAAAGAAAACCCAACCTTTTCTTAGGACTTAGTAATGAATATGTACTAGAATAGGGTATAAAAAGAGAAAACTGGAGGCAAAGGGTGTGCATTGGGGGTAGATCACAGTCTCCCCTTGCACCCAGGCCTGATTGCTTGATTCCTGCAACTCTATTAAAGCCTAAACTTGCATGAACACCAGTTTATGCCTGTTATTTATGACAGAAGAGACCTCCAAGCTCAGCCAGCCCAACCTAGCACCCAGCCCTGGCCAGTCAACCAGACCATGGCTAAGTGCCCCACCCAGGCTTTGCTTCAACACCTCCAGGCACAGAGACTCCACCACCTCCCTGGGCAGCCCATTCCAATGCCAATCACTCTCTCTGCCAACAACTTCCTCCTAACATCCACCCTAGACCTCCCCTGCCACAACTTGAGACTGTGTCCCCTTCTTCTGTTTACCACAGAGGACCCTGTTGGAGTGTTCCCTCTACCAAGAACTTGGACTATGTCTGTGAAATCAGCACTGGATCCAAGGCGTGGTGGTATCTTTCTTTTCCTCTTACTTCTTAACTCTCTCTTTTCCTCTCGTTCTTTCTTCCTCTCCCATTTTCTTCCCATTTTCCCTCAGCTCCAGTCCATTACCAAGAATATTCACTGGCTCTGACAAATCTAACTTGTCAGCTATTTCATGTCTGTAATTTACTCCAAGAGGATCTTTTGAATCATAGCACAACCTTCCCTGCTGCCCAGGGTTGGCTTGGGGTAGTGGGTCATGGCAGAAAGGTGTGTTCAGGTGGAAGAGCCTGTGCTGGTCCTTAGCAGTGGATTAAATTTACTGCAAAAGGAAGAGCCTGTGAGGAGGCAAAGAGACTCTGAATTCATAGAATCATAGAATCAAGCAGGTTGGAAGAGACCTCCAAGCTCAGCCAGTCCAACCTAGCACCCAGCCCTGGCCAATCAACCAGACCATGGCACTAAGTGCCCCATCCAGGCTTGGCTTCAACACCTGCAGGGATGGCAATGCCACCACCTCCCTGGGCAGCCCATTCCAATGCCAATCACTCTCTCTGACAACAACTTCCTCCTAACACCCAGCCTAGACCTAACCCTGGTACAGCCTGGGACTTTGTCCTGTTGTTCTATTGCTGGTTGCCTGGTAAAAGAGACCAACCCCACCTGGTACAGCCTGCCTTCAGGTAGTTGTAGATTTCAGGTAGTTCCTCCCCATCAGGCTGCTTGTGCTCTCCTGTTAGCAACCATTGATGAGGAGCATCATTGCTGTCTGCAATTAGCTGAAGGGAGGCTGTAGCCAGGTGGGGTTGGGCTCTGCTGCCAGGCAAGCAGCAACAGAACAAGAGGACAGAGTCTCAAGTTGTGCCAGGGGAAGTCTAGGCTGGATGTTAGGAGGAAGTTGTTGTCAGAGAGAGTGATTGGCATTGGAATGGGCTGCCCAGGGAGGTGGTGGAGTCACTGTCCCTGGAGGTGTTGAAGCCAAGCCTGGCTGGGGCACTTAGTGCCATGGTCTGGTTGCTTGGCCAGGGCTGGGTGCTAGGTTGGACTGGCTGAGCTTGGAGCTCTCTTCCAACCTGTCTGATTCTGTGACTCTATGTGATAGAAATGAGCAGAGGTGTAACAAGGGAAGAGCTACATGATGAATTTAGCTGAATTTCCATTCAGTGTTACCCAGGAAGACCCCCCCCAGTTTCTGTGACATTGTGAATATTGGGTCTGCAGGGTCCCTCCTGGGGGGCCTTGGCTCCTGGGGGGCCTTGGCTGGCGCCAAGCAGTGTTGCTGGTGGTACATATCTCAGAGCATGGCGTGCCACAGCAGGTGCATGCCATTAGAGGAGAGCTCTCTGAAATAGCAGGCAGCTGTCCATTTTTTAGCAGATGGGGTTGTCCTCCCCCACCTCTTGCTTTTTCTCTTTGTCTGACTGCAGACATTTATTCTAAGCTGCGTTACTGTTGCAGAAACATTTTCAAAGGACATTTTATTTTTACCCTTCTCTTGCTTTTCCTGACCAGGCAAGGAGCAGAAAGCTAATCCCGTGGCCAATCTGGGTGAGTTTTGTTCTGCTGGGGAAGTTAATGAATTCTAAATGAATGAGTGAGTTACCTAGAATCATGGAATGGTTTGGGTTGGGAGGCATCATAAATATCATCTAGTTCCAACCACCCTGTCACGGGCAGACACACCTCACACTCGACCAGGTTACTCAGGGCCCTGGTCTTGAGCTCTCTCAGGGAGGAGATATCCACAACTTCCCAGGGCAACCTGTTCCAGTGTCGGAAAGAAGAGTGCAGATTTCCTCCTCATGGAATCAAGCAGGTTGGAAGAGACCTCCAAGCTCATCCAGGCCAACCTAGCACCCAGCCCTGACCAATCCACCAGACCATGGCACTAAGTGCCCCAGCCAGGCTTGGCTTCAACACCTCCAGGGATGGTGACTCCACCACCTCCCTGGGCAGCCCATTCCAATGCCAATCACTCTCTCTGACAACAACTTCCTAACAACATCCAGCCTAGACCTCCCCTGCCACAACTTGAGACTCTGTCCCCTTGTTCTGTTGCTGCTTGCCTGGCAGAAGAGCCCAACCCCACCTGGCTACAGCCTCCCTGCAGTGAGCTGCAGACAGCAATGAGCTCTGCCCTGAGCCTCCCCTTCTGCAGGCTGCACACCCCCAGCTCCCTCAGCCTCTCCTCACAGGGCTGTGCTCCTATTTGAACTTTCCCCAAGTTGCAGTGATTATTACCCTTGTGAAATATTACTGTTGCCATAATTTGAATCTTTATAGTGCTTCAGCAATGTATCACACCTCAGAGCACTCCTGTATGACAAGTTTGCATTCACATCTTCATTTTCTTGAGGAGGAAAGTGAGTCATACTGAGTTTCATAGTTTGACCAAGCCACACCATTGTAGCGTGGCTGACATGTTGTTAAGCTTGTGTCTGATTATCACAATTAGGTTTTTTTTGTCCTACCATGTGAATTAAAGTGTGTTTTTAAAATACCCCCCAAAGAAACAGCTTAATCTGGTGTGTTCCTTGTTTGCTGTGTCCAGTTCTGGGCTCCTCCATTCAAGAGGGCTGTTGAGGTGCTGGAAGGTGTCCAGAGAAGGGCAGCAAGGCTGGGGAGGGGCCTGGAGCAGAGCCCTGTGAGGAGAGGCTGAGGGAGCTGGGGGTGTGCAGCCTGCAGCAGAGGAGTTTCAGGGCAGAGCTCATTGCTGTCTGCAGCTGCCTGCAGGGAAGCTGTAGCCAGGTGGGGTTGGGCTCTGCTGCCAGGCAAGCAGCAACAGAAGAAGGGGACACAGTCTGAAGCTGTGGCAGGGGAGGTCTGGGCTGGATGTTGTAAGGAAGTTGTTGTCAGAGAGAGTGATTGGCATTGGAATGGGCTGCCCAGGGAGGTGGTGGAGTCGCTGTCCCTGGAGGTGTTGCAGCCAATCCTGGCTGGGGCACTTAGTGCCATGGTCTGGTTGCTTGGGCAGGGCTGGGTGCTAGGTTGGGCTGGCTGAGCTTGGAGGTCTCTTCCAACCTGCTTGATTCTGTGATTCCATGATTTTATGATTGCAGTGATTTAGTGTTTTTTGCATTATGCAGTCACTTTCTCCCTGAGTAAAGGGTTATGTAGCTCTGTTGAGTAAATCACAGATCTGCTGCCTGTGTGACAGAGACACAAATAGTGTCTGGACATCCCTTAGACAGGTGAGATTTCCCCCACCCCTCCCCTGAAGAGTAGGCTTTAGAAAATAGGCTTCTATTGGCTTGACTACTTTGGGTTCTTTCCAAGTGCTTTTTTGCTCAGCATGGGATGCAGGCTGGAAAGCTGCACCTGAAGGGCTGTACAGCACAAGCTGCACTGCAAACCTGGCAGTGGTGATGGCTGCTGGAGGAAGGTGGCATAACCAGGCTGGTGTGAGTGCCCAAGTGAGCTGTGAGCAGCTAATGTCAAGCATGGCCTCTCCCTGTGCTGGCCTTGTGGGGCATTTGCCTGTTCTGGGGCAGCTCTATGAACTGCATGGGGTTCATGAAATAGGTCTCAGTGGCCAGGTGCTTTGCTTGCCAGAGGCACTTCTGTGCAGAGTATCTGCTGCTCTGCTCTGGCACAAAGTGTTTTCCTGCCCTTCCAAATACCCCTTTCATGCCAAGATGTTTCCATGACTGGCACTCTGAGTACAATTAAGGTACTTTTTGCTCTAGTCCCCATGCAATGACTATGGCCCCTGAATTCTCAGACGTTGCAGCTGGCAGGTGTCCACTGTTGCAGCACGGGCAAGTGTGCTGGTTTGAGGCTAGCTGGGATATTTTGGTGAGAAGAATTAGATGCTAGGCTGTGAAAAGGAAGCACTGGTGATGTCTGCTGCACTCATAGGCTTGCTGAGATGGATAAGAACAAGAACATAAATATAGATGACAGAGTTGTGCTCTCTCGCTCTGGCTGCCTCCCTTCTCTCCCTAACCTGCTGTCTGTGTAATTAATCCCTCTGCTTCCTAACCCCCCTGGCTGATCCTCCAAACTCACCTTGAATGTAAGACAAAGTCTGGGGTAAGGTAGAGGGGAGGGAAGAAGGTGGGAGGGTGGTTGGGAGCCCCTCTGGGCACTCTGGTTTCTGGCAGGGCTGTTGTGTTTCTGTATTACCTTTGCCTTGTCTATTCCTGTCTACAGCTGTAACTATTGTAACTCTCTGCTTGTCTCTTGTGCTAAGCTCTGAACAGAAAGCTTCGTTCCTTAACTCCCAGCTGACTGAATCTAGTCTGGGTGGTTTCATAAGAGTGTGGGGGCCAGGTAAGACCCAAACCATGCCAGCAAGCATTCATGCCGCAGTCACGTTCAGAGTCACAAGCTGCTCTAGTCCGCGGCTGAAAAAGCTTTGGCCCTTCCTGACTGTGGAGCTAATGCTGATGTCTGTGTGTCCTGCAGGGATAGCTGACCACAGTGGCTATTCCAAGGGAGTTATCCTGGGTGTGTAGGCTGTTTTGTGTTCACACAGAGCAGACATTTATTTATAACTCGTTCATGTGTGCTGTGCTGCTTCCCGCGGAGATGGATGACTCTCGTCTGCTCCGCTCTGGCTGTCACCAACCCTGTAGCCAGCTGCCTTCTGAAATGGAAAGAATGTTTCCACTCCTGATTTCTATGTTCCTTTGGGGTGGAATCAGCGAAAATAAACTCCTAGATGCCACTGTAGACCAAACCTTCCCTGCAAGACACCATTCGTGATACAGTGTTCAGATCTGTATCAGTGCTCGGACCAGTGCTGGTCGAGGCAATGCCAAGCATCAATCCAGGCTGAGCAGTGAGTGGCTGGAGAGCAGCCCTGAGGAGAGGGACTTGGGGGTGCTGCTGGAGGAGAAGCTCAACAGGAGCCAGCAGTGTGCACTTGCAGCCCAGAAAGCCAAGCAGAGCCTGGGCTGCAGCAGCAGAAGTGTGGCCAGCAGGGCCAGGGAGGGGATTCTCCTCCTCTGCTGTGCTCTGCTGAGACCCCACCTGGAGTACTGCATCCAGCTCTGGAGCCCCCATTACAAGAGGGCTGTGGAGATGCTGGAGTGTGTCCAGAGCAGGGCCAGGAGGATGCTGAGAGGCTGCAGCAGCTCTGCTGTGAGCACAGACTGGAAGAGTTGGGGCTGTGCAGGCTGGAGCAGAGGAGGCTCCCAGGTGACCTTCTTGTGGCCTGCCAGGATCTGAAGTGGGCTACAAAAAAGCTGGGGAGGGACTTTTTAGGCTGTGAGGGAGTGCCAGGATGGGGGGGAATGGAGCAAAGGTGGAGGTGGGGAGAGTGAGGCTGGAGGTGAGGAGGAAGTTGTTGAGCAGGAGAGTGGTGAGAGGCTGGAATGGGTTGCCCAGGGAGGTGGTTGAGGCCCCATGGCTGGAGGTGTTTGAGGCCAGGCTGGCTGAGGCTGTGTGCAGCCTGCTCTAGGGTAGGGTGTCCCTGGGCATGGCAGGGGGGTTGGAACTGTCTGCTCCTTGTGGTCCCTTCCAACCCTGACTGATTCTGTGATTCTATGACATCATTCTCAGCAATACAGACAGTGGGACTGAGTACACCCCTAGCAAGTTTGCAGATGACACCAAGCTACGTGGCACAGTTAGCCTGCTGGAGGGAAGAGATGCCACCCAGAGTGGCTTGGACAGCCTCGACAGGTGGTCCCAAGCCAACCTCATAAAATTACACAAGGCCATGTGCAAGGTTGTACATCTGGGTTGGGACAATCCCTAGCGCAAATATAGGCTGGGCAGAGACTGTCTTGAGAGCAGTCTTGAGGAGAAGGGCTTGGCAGTGTCAGTTGATGTAAAACTCAACATGAGCTGGTGGCAGTGTGCTGTTGCCATCCAGAAGGGCAGCTGTGTCCTGGGCTGCATCAAAAGAAGTGGGACCAGCAGGATGAGAGAGGCGATTCTCTGTACATTCTCCCACTCCACTCTTATGGGACCCCACCTGGAGTACAGCTTTCAGTTCTGCTGTTGCCAGCATAAGAAGGACATTGAACTGCTGGAGCAGGTCCAAGGAGGGCCATGAAGATGTTCAGAGGGCAGGAGCACCTGCCTTATGGAGACAGGCTGAGAGAGTTGGGACTGTTCAGCCTGGGGAAGAAAAGGCTCCAGGGAGACCTTAGAGCAGCCTTCCAGTATCTGAAGGGGGACTACAAGAAAGCTGGGTAGGAACTTTTTACAAGGGCTTGTAGTGATAGGATGAGAGGGAATGGTCTCAAGTTGTGGCAGGGGAGGTCTAGGCTGGATGTTGTTAGGAAGTTGTTGTCAGAGAGAGTGATTGGCATTGGAATGGGCTGCCCAGGGAGGTGGGGGAGTGGCTGTGCCTGGAGGTGTTGAAGCCAAGCCTGGCTGGGGCACTTAGTGCCATGGTCTGGTGGATTGGTCAGGGCTGGGTGCTAGGTTGGCCTGGATGAGCTTGGAGGTCTCTTCCAACCTGCTTGATTCTATGATTGAAGTTTGAGGAGGGTAGATTTAGACTGGATATTAGAAAGAAATTCTTTACAGTGAGGGTGATGAGACAGTGGAACAGGTTGCTCAGGGAAGTTGTGGATGCCCCCTCCCTGGAGGTGTTTTAAGACCAGGTTGTACAAGAGTTTGAGCAATTTGGTCTAGTGGAAGGCAGAGGAGTTGGAACTTCAACTCCTTTTCTGCTTGCTTTCACGTGAGTGGTTTACCTCCCAGCAATGGAAGGCTGTGCATTGCTACTTACAGGTCATACTTTTGTTTCTCAATTCCTATGGGTTATGTGGGAGAGTCCTGAAAGTCAGAGCTTCTAAGCTGTGGCATTTGAGGTTGGTATCATGAAAACACTTGTGAAGACTTTCTCCTGTGGATTTTGGAAAGGAGGTATTAGTCAGCTGCTTGTTTCTGGTCCCTTTTGCCAGGAGCCACCTGATTTTGCCTCTCTTTTTCTTCTTGCACTAATTTGAGCCTAGCTGGGATATTTTAGTGAGAAGAATTAGATGCTAGGCTGTGAAAAGGAAACACAGGTGATGTCTGCTGCACTCATAGGCTTGCTGAGATGGATAAGAACAAGAACACAAACATAGATAAGGCAGTTGCTGTCTGGGCTTTGGGCTGAACTTCTCTCTCTAACCTAACCTGCCATCTGTGTGATTCCTAACCTGCTTCCTAACCCCCCTGGCTGACCCTCCAAACTACCTTAAACATAAGGCAACATCTGGGATAAGGTAGAGGGATGGAAAGAAGGTGGAAGGGTGGTTGGGAGACCCCTCTGGGCACTCTGGTTTCTGGCAGGGCTGTTGTGTTTCTGTATTACCTTTAACTTGTCTATTTCTATATCTAGCTGCAAATATTATAACTCTGTGCTTGTCTCTTGTGCTAAGCTGTGAATATAAAGCTTCATTCCTTAACTCCCAGCTGGGCTGAGTCTAGTCTGGGTGATTTTCTTAAGTTTGGGGGGGGCAGGGAACACCCAAACCATCACACTTGTAAATGACAGGTCTTGAGTATTTTTCCATTGTTGGTGTGGCATCAGGAGAGCTGGAAGGTGGCTGTGTGCTGGGCAAAAGTGACTGCAGGAGTTCATCTCCTGCCCTGTACCCTAGCACAGAAGATGCACTCCCTGCCTTCTGTTTTTCTTTTGTTCAAACTTTGTCATCCTAAACTGGATGATGCCTGCAGCCATCTGCTGCATGTGGTACTCTGTGGCATCATGCCGACTCAATTATTCTCCTCTCTGGGATAGCAGCAGGCCACTCTTCTCCTCAGCCTTGAGAGCTTTTTCCCATGCAGATAAAAACTGAGATAAGGAAGAGTCTCCAGAAGCAAGCTGGACCAACTGTTCCCAGGCACATCAGGTGGACTGGAGAAGAGAAGGCTCAGGGGAGACCTTACTGCTGTCTACAACTACCTGAAGGGAGGTTGTAGCCTGGTGAGGGTTGGGCTCTTCTGCCAGGCACCTTGCAACAGAACAAGGGGACACAGCCTCAAGCTGTCCCAGGATAGGTTTAGCCTGGACATTAGGAAGAAATTCTTCACAGAGAGAGAGATTGGCATTGGAATGGGCTGCCCAGGGAGGCAGTGCACTCACCATCCCTGGAGGCGTTTAAGAGGCGGCTGGATGAGGCCCTTCATGCCATGGGTTAGTTAATGAGAAGGGTTAGGTGCTAGGTTGGACTCGATGATCCTGAAGGTGTCTTCCAACCTGGTTAATTCTGTGACTCTGTGACCCTCCATGTCTGCATGGTGTCCAGAGGAGGTGGGAGAGCTGCCAGTCTTTTACTGCAGCTGAGATGCTGCGTCCTGGCTCTCAGCACCCTGATGAGTGGCAGATGTGCTTCCCAGTGGCAGCATTTAACCATTTGGTGCTTCTAATGTTTACCTCCTCCTTTTCTTGTTGTGCATATACGTTACAGCAAGGAGTTTGGGTGATAGGGAGTGAAAGGAGGTGGTGCAAGTCTAAAACTAGTCACTTTTTTCTAACTGCTCATGGGAGAAGTCTACAAAGAGAACACACTGACCCTTACAGTTCCTATCAAAGTTGTTTTGTTATGCTTTAGGCTGGATGTTAGGAGGAAGTTGTTGCCAGAGAGAGTGATTGGCATTGGAATGGGCTGCCCAGGGGGGTGGTGGAGTGTCACAGAGGGGTGTTCTGCTACCAACACCGATTGTGGCGGAGGGAAGATTGGGGGGTTTAGTGTGGAGAAGAGAAGGCTCAGGGGTGACCTCATTGCTGTCTACAACTACCTGAAGGGAGGTTGTAGCCAGGTGGGGTTGGTCTCTTTTCCCAGACAACCAGCAATAGAACAAGGGGACAGAGTCTCAAGTTGTGCTGGGGGAGGTATAGGCTGGATGTTAGGAGGAAGTTGTTGTCAGAGAGAGTGATTGGCATTGGAATGGGCTGCCCAGGGAGGTGGTGGAGTGGCTGTGGCTGGAGGTGTTCAAGCAAAGCCTGGATGAGGCACTTAGTGCCATGGTCTGGTTGATTGGATATGGCTCTGTGATAGGTTGGACTGGATGATCTTGGAGCTCTCTTCCAACCTGGTTGATTCTATGATTCTATGATTCTATGAAGAAATTAATTGATGTGAGAGGATATTTATAAAGATATATATATTTATTAACTTCAATGTTTTCAACTCTTGCCACCCCCAACCACTGAACTTTAATATTAATAGTTGTTCTACATGATTATGAAGACACAATGGGAATATATATCAAATGTTAACTATTATAACATCTAGCAGACATTCTAACTATTAACAGAGAGAGTTTTCCCCGCGGCTTAATGCCACTTGGGGTCATATACTACTTGCCCAGCAAGGGTGGGCTGAAAGCTGCTTTTCTGCTCTATGGCAGAAGTAATAGAAATTAGAGAGGCATTGAAGTATTTACTCACAATTCTGATTAATCAATAATCACCCTCCAGGGCTACGTCACAGCCTGTGCCTAGTGTCTGATTCTTCAGGGTCTCTGCCTGTGGACTTTGAGGCTGGAATCACAGTATCTCAGTATCATCAGGGTTGGAAGAGACCTCACAGATCATCAAGTCCAACCCTTTACCACAGAGCTCAAGGCTAGACCATGGCACCAAGTGCCACGTCCAGTCCTGCCTTGAACAGCTCCAGGGACGGCGACTCCACCACCTCCCCGGGCAGCCCATTCCAGTGTCCAATGACTCTCTCAGGGAAGAACTTTCTCCTCACCTCCAGCCTAAATCTCCCCTGGCACAGCCTGAGGCTGTGTCCTCTCGTTCTGTTGCTGGCCACCTGAGAGAAGAGAGCAACCTCCTCCTGGCCACAACCACCCCTCAGGTAGTTGTAGACAGCAATAAGGTCTGCCCTGAGCCTCCTCTTCTCCAGGCTAACCAATCCCAGCTCCCTCAGCCTCTCCTCGTAGGGCTGTGCTCAAGGCCTCTCCCCAGCCTCGTCGCCCTTCTCTGGACACGCTCAAGCATCTCAATGTCCCTCCTAAACTGGGGGGTCCAGAACTGAACACAAAATCCTCCAGCTTCAGGGGAAATGGCAGTCTCTGACTTTGTGCTGCTGATTTCTGCTGGCTGCTCTCTCCAGGGATATGTAGGCAGGATCTCAGGTGCAGAGGCAGGATGCTGTGCAGTCTGAGCACGGGTCTGATGCTGATGCTGCCTGCTCAGGCCAATCATGTGCAGACAAGTGGGTCTGCTCCTGGCAACTTGTGGCAATGGCACACACCAGGTAATCATAGATAGGCAACCATAAGTGAGCTCTGCAAGGAAGTACGCAGGCAGGCAAGCAAGCAATGTGGGGGAGCAAGCACATGAGCCTGTGCACCCCTATTTATTAAATGTGGGCCATGAATTAATAGCCCATTGGCCACTAGAATGGCCAATCAGGTTGGCAGTCAGCCAAACCTCACCATAATGGGTAAAAGCCACAGGCCTGGACCCCAGATGTGGGAATCACATGGCCCTAGCACTAGGCAGGCACAAGCTGGGCGTGTGGGGGCTTACACAATCAGGTGTCCTGGGTGACTGGCTTTATGGCACCAGGTCTGTTGTGCCCCTTTGTGCTTGGTTAATATGTTTACCTCTGGTGCAGGCAGAGACATGTCCAGGCAGGGCAAGGCATAAATAAGCCTGCTTTTGGGCCTACAGGCCCTCCACAATGTGGAGGAAGTTCTTCCCAGGGAGAGTGATTGGCATTGGAATGGGCTGCCCAGGGAGGTGGTGGAGTGGCTGTGCCTGGAGATGTTCAAGTAAAGCCTGGCTGGGGCACTTAGTGCTATGGTCTGGTTGCTTGGCCAGGGCTGGGTGCTAGGTTGGACTGGCTGAGCTTGGAGGTCTCTTCCAAACTGTTTGATTCTATGACTCTGTGATGTGGAGAAGATGCTGCAGGAGGCAAACCTTCCCATGGGAACTTTGTGATCAGCCAGGGAAGCAAGATCTTCTGCAGCCCTTATCTACATCCATCCTTCTGTGTGATTCCTGCCTGGGCTTCAAGGATTCCCAGCCACGTCTTAGACAGTGCCTGGGAAGTAAAGGACCTAAAATGCCTTAGAAGTGACCACCATTTCCATCAGCTGGTGCATCACAGTTCACTCAGCTCTTTGCTACTACTACATAACTCTCTTTCAAGCCCCCTTTGCTGTGTATTTATTGCATATGGTCTCCAGGGGAGGTGTGCTGTCTGCTTTGTGATTGGCCTCTTCCAACTTGCTTGATTCTTTCATGCTCACCCAGAAGTGACTAAGGACTGGGGTTTATGTGTGTGACACAGCCTGTGTGTGACCCCAGTCATCTTCCTGTCAGAGACTGGGGGAGTGTAACTGGAACCTGGGGTAAAATATTAGCCTTTTGTATTGCTGCAGGCTTAGTGTAAATTCTGAGAGTTCAAGACTGCTTCCAGATTTCTTCTTTGCATTCCCTGTGTCTTGATATGCAGTCACCTCAGGCTTGCATTGGAGTCCTTGTGAGCTGTGCATGATACCTTGAACCTTTCTCACGTTCAGTATCTGCTCTTCTTTGTTACATGAGGGCAGGGGTCACACCAAGTGGTGGGGAGCTAGAAGAGGAGCTATAAACCTCCTCTCAGGGGTCTGTGTTATTGTGCTAGTTTGAAGCTAGCTAGAATGTTTTGGTGAGAAGAATTAGATGCTAGGCTGTGAAAAGGAAACACTGGTGATGTCTGCTGCACTCATAGGCTTGCTGAGATGGATAAGAACAAGAACACAAACATAAGGCAGTTGCTGTCTGGGCTTTGGGCTGAACTTCTCTCTCTAACCTAACCTGCCGTCTGTGTGATTCATCTACCTGCTTCCTAACCCCCCTGGCCGACCCTCCAAACTACCTTAAACATAAGGCAACATCTGGGATAAGGTAGAGGGGTGGTAAGAAGGTGGCAGGGTGGTTGGGAGCCCCTCTGGGCACTCTGGTTTCTGGCAGGGCTGTTGTGTTTCTGTATTACCTTTAACTTGTCTATTTCTGTCTCTAGCTGCTAATATTGTAACTCTCTACTTGTCTCTTGTGCTAAGCTGCAAATACAAAGCTTCACCCAATTTCCAGAGCCACTGAGTCTAGTCTGGGTGATTTTCCAAAGTGTGGGGGGAGGCAGGGAACACCCAAACCATCACAATTATTTACATCCGAGACGTCTCTGGCTCCAGCAGCTGTTTCATGCATGTTATTTTCAGAAGGGCAAAAATCTGCTGAAGGTCAACAGGGTGGAATTGTGTGGATATGTTGGGTGAAGTAGATCAAGACACTTGGAAGTCCTCAGGCCTTGTCTTGACAGAGGATCAGTATCTCAGATGATTATGGCTCATGAAGGGGGAGAACTCAAGGAGAGCTCTGAATGTGCTGCTTGTATGGTTAGGAAAGGTTACTTATCTGGGCATTAGCTGTTTTCAAGAGTCATCTTTACACTGCTGGCAGGACCACCTGTTCTCTTTTGAACAATACTATCTCTCTGTGTGTGTATATATATATATTGCTGAATTTCTGCATTTATTTTAGCCCTCTTTAAAACCCCCATGGCAGGTTTGAAGGATGCTGCAGACTTTGAGCGGTGCCTGGCGGCGTTGCTCACATTGACAGTCGTCAGAATTGCCATGACAAATCTCTGCTTTGAAAGTCTTACACTCACCCTTCTATTCTTGGTCCTGCAGCTCTCACATCCAGGGGGAAAAATAAAGCCACCCTTTTCATAAACATTTCCCTCCCAGGTTAGTGAAAATCAGTTTTGTGGGTCTAACCCAGAGCTTTGTCAAAGCAGATGTTGAGTCATAGAATCAGCCAGGTTGGAAGAGACCTCCAAGCTCATACAGGTCAACCTAGCACCCAGCCCTGGCCAATCAACCAGACCATGGCACCAAGTGCCCCAGCCAGGCTTGGCTTCAACACCTCCAGGCACGACACCACCACCTCCCTGGGCAGCCCATTCCAATGCCAGTCACTCTCTCTGACAACAACTTCCTCCTAACAGCCAGCCTAGACCTCCCCTGCCACAGCTTGAGACTCTGTCCCTTCTTCTGTTGCTGCTTGCCTGGCAGCAGAGCCCAACCCCACCTGGCTACAGCCTCCCTTCAGGTGGTTGCAGACAGCAATGAGCTCTGCCCTGAGCCTCCTCTTCTGCAGGCTGCTCACCCCCAGCTCCCTCAGCCTCTCCTCACAGGGCTGTGCTCCAGGCCCCTCCCCAGCCTTGCTGCCCTTCTCTGGACACTTTCCAGTATCTCAACAACACTGTTCACCATTTTGTGCTCACACAGAAAAGGTTTCCCAAACCCCACACGAGGTGGGACAGGTCTCTTTAATATATTTCATGTGGTCAAATGGAGAACTATTTGCCATATGAAACTGGCACAGACATTGGATAGTGTAAGTCAGTAGGGAGCCAACACCAGTTAACTCCCCATCACCAGCTATGAGGAAGCACAAGAGCATCTGAAGTATGCCAGAGGCTGGCAGTCTCCAGATCTGGTTTGTTGCCAGTTGTAGAATTATAGGACAAGTGCTTCTTGTAGAGAGGTGAGACTTAACCTCTCTGGGTTTGCATTCACAAAAAAAGGGGACTTGCTGTTACATGCAATCAGCAAGAGACCTCCACTACAAATCAGCAACTGGTAACTTCAGTGATGAAATAGATAGCAGTCCCTTATTAACTTTATGGTTCATATGTCATAGAACCATAGAATCAAGCAGGTTGGAAGAGACCTCCAAGCTCAGCCAGTCCAACCTAGCACCCAGCCCTGCCCAATCAACCAGACCATGGCACTGAGTGCCCCAGCCAGGCTTGGCTTCAACACCTCCAGGCACAGTGACTCCACCACCTCCCTGGGCAGCCCATTCCAATGCCAATCACTCTCTCTGACAACAACTTCCTAACAACATCCAGCCTAGACCTCCCCTGCCACAGCTTGAGACTGTGTCCCCTTGTTCTGTTGCTGGATGCTGGGTCACCCACCCCCAGCAGCCAAGACATTCCAGGCAGTTAGATGGGCACCACAGATGCTCCTTACACAGGCAAGGGCTGCTGCAGATGCAGCCCTCTGTGGGCTATGTGGTGCTGAAGGTGGTGCTCAGAGAACAGTGTCTTCCCAAGAAAGCCACCTCTCTCCAGAGGAAACACAAAGCTTCAGTGACAGGAGCAAGCCACAGTCTTGCTCACTTCTGCGGCACATCAGGGCTCTGTTCTGGCTGTGTTTGTCTCAAAAGGACATCATCTGAGAGCCCAGGGGTTGGTGTTTTCTTGCTGTCTCCCAACCTGCCATCTCCTTCAACTGGCTTTTGCAGAGCAAGCAGCAATGGACTGCTTTGGAGAGACCTTACAACCATCTCTGTTCAAGACCACCTGGGCTGTCTGCAGGCACCATGAGGCATATTTTGTCCCCTCCTGATTTGCCAGCTCTGAAAGCCTTCTGTGCCAGACACTGTGCTGCAGCCTCATGGGTGGGACCCATCCTGTCTGACCTCTTGCAGTACATTTTGTAGAAGCTGTTTTGTCCATAGTGTCTTCCCTCCATGCAGTGCAAAGGAGCTCACAGTTGTTATTCTGCACCACTTCCCAGTGAAGCTGTGCACACATCATTGTGATTTCTAGTGCAGACCCAGGAGAGGTGGTGCTGTGAGCAGATTTAATGATGTGCCCTTCCACCTGCAATACTGCATCCAGTTCTGGAGCCCCCATTACAAGAGGGCTGTGGAGATGCTGGAGTGTGTCCAGAGCAGGGCCAGGAGGATGCTCAGAGGCTGCAGCAGCTCTGCTGTGAGCACAGACTGAAAGAGTTGGGGCTGTGCAGGCTGGAGCAGAGGAGGCTCCCAGGGGACCTCCTTGTGGCCTTCCAGGATCTGAAGGGGGCTGCAAAAAAGCTGGGGAGGGACTTTTGAGGCTGTGAGGGAGTGGCAGGAGTGGGGGGAATGGAGCAAAGCTGGAGGTGGGGAGAGTGAGGCTGGAGGTGAGGAGGAAGTTTTTGAGCAGGAGAGTGGTGAGAGGCTGGACTGGGTTGCCCAGGGAGGTGGTTGAGGCCCCATGGCTGGAGGTGTTTGAGGCCAGGCTGGCTGAGGCTGTGTGCAGCCTGCTCTAGGGTAGGGTGTCCATGGGCATGGCAGGGGGTTGGAACTGTCTGCTCCTTGTGGTCCCTTCCAGCCCTGAGTGATTCTGTGTTTCTCTGTGCCCTGTTGATCCTGTGTATCCAGGGCAGAACAGAGAACAGCACACAGGAATATGAGTTGTGCAGCAGTGCTGGAAGGGCTGAGCTGCATCTCTGCTGAGAGCTTTCAGGTTTGGAAAGCTGTTGAAGTGTGAGCTGCAAATAGTGCATCTGTATGTAGGTGGTAGGTGCTAATACAGGACATGAAGCTAATGAACTTGAAACTGGGTCCTGACACACCATGAGAGTGGTGGAGGGAGCATTGGGAGCTTGAAGTGAATCCAAGTCAGTGCAATTTGGCATGCAGCATTCAGCAGGCCAATCAAACTCAGGTTATCATTCAGCAGGTGGGAATAACACTTATTGCTGCCTCAGGAGGAAGGCTATGAGGTAGGAAAACACAAGAGTGCTTCATATATGCACCTACTCTGCTGGTTTTCAAACTGTGTTAGTAGCTGTTGGCATGACAGCTATGACCTTCCCTTCAGGTCTTGCCTGTCAGCTCTGGACTCTCATAGTCACAGGAGCACTGCTATTACAAAGTGGCAATATTCCTGTGCTGCTTCTGTGCACGTTGCATGGGTACACACAGAGAGTGCCATAGCTCTGGTTTACTCTAGCTCTAGACAGAGGATTTTTGTCCTAATGTCTCTTCCTCTCCAGCTGATTTTCCTTTGGACACAAAGGTTTTAGTTTATTCTGGTTTCATTGTCCAGCTCTTGTCTATCTCAGGGTACAGGCCAGATGTCAGGAGGAAGCTCTTGCCAGAGAGAGTGTTTGGCATTGGAATGGGCTGCCCAGGGAGGTGGTGGAGTCACCATCCCTGGAAGTGTTGAAGCCAAGCCTGGCTGGGGCACTTAGTGCCATGGTCTGGTTGCTTGGGCAGGGCTGGGTGCTAGGTTGGGCTGGCTGAGCTTGGAGGTCTCTTCCAACCTGCTTGGTTCTGTGCTTCTGTGATTACCTTTCAATTTCTTGTGCACAATTGCAGTGCTTTAAGTGTATCATTGGGGTTGGTCTCAATGATCTCTTTGAGTCTCCTGACATCCTGTGATCCTGCAAAAGGCACCAACAGGGCAGTGGCTGTTTTGTGTGCTTGAGTGTGAGTGTTCCTCAGGCTACCTCTAAGCTCCACCAGCAATTTCCTTCCCTGGAGAGGCCAGAGTCCCACAGCCACAGAAGCAGAGGAACTGAGAGAGTGATTGGCATTGGAATGGGCTGCCCAGGGAGGTGGTGGAGTCACCATCCCTGGAGGTGTTGAAGAAAAGCCTGGATGAGGCACTTAGTGCCATGGTGTGGTTGATTGGCCAGGGCTGGGTGCTAGGTTGGGCTGGCTGAGCTTGGAGGTCTCTTCCAGCCTGCTTGATTCTATGATTCTATGATTGCATTTCTGTAGGCTCTCAATACCTATTTAAGCAGGGGGCAAAGGCTGTAATCTTAGTTTTCCAGATGGAGATTTCAGGCAAACCAAAACTTGGCTGACTTCTCTGTTGTCAGACATGAAACCTTCTGGAGCAGGAGCCTGAGGGTACTCTGCAAGGCTTCAGGCCAGCCTTGCTTTGTTGCCATTCTGATGCCATCTGCCTGTCAGCTCTAACAGACAGTGCTCTGTGGGTATTTATGCCACTGCCAGTTCTCATGTCTCAATCGGGAGTCATTTAATGTGGGTGCCTGAGATTCCTTGAGTGCAAGGATCCGAAATATCCCAGACAATGGTATGGCTAACATCAGCTTTGTTGCAAGACTCTTCTTCAGTATTTATTTTAAGCATTGTTAACACACATGAGTTTTCCTAGGGCATTAGTATCTGTGCTTTCAGCCATGAAGAGGGGACAGAAGCAGAACAGTCTTGGCACTGGAGCTTCATAGCATTCCTGTCATAGAATCACAGAATCACAGAATCAATCATGTTGGAAGAGACCTCCAAGCTCAGCCAGCCCAACCTAGCACCCAGCCCTAACCAGTCAACCAGACCATGGCACTAAGTGCCCCAGCCAGGCTTGGCTTCAACACCTCCAGGGACAGTGACTCCACCACCTCCCTGGGCAGCCCATTCCAATGCCAATCACTCTCTCTGACAACAACTTCCTCCTAACATCCAGCCTAGACCTCCCCTGGCACAACTTGAGACTCTGTCCCCTTGCTCTATTGCTGGTTGCCTGGCAGCAGAGCCCAACCCCACCTGGCTACAGCCTCCCTTCAGGGAGCTGTAGACAGCAATGAGCTCTGCCCTGAGCCTCCTCTGCTGCAGGCTGCACACCCCCAGCTCCCTCAGCCTCTTCTCACAGGGCTCTGCTCCAAGCCTCTCATCAGCTTTGTTGCCCTTCTCTGGACACCTTCCAGCACCTCAACATCTCTCTTGAATGGAGGAGCTCAGAACTGGACACAGCACTCCAGGGGTGGCCTGAGCAGTGCTGAGCACAGGGGCACAAGAACCTCCCTTGTCCTGCTGCTCACACTGCTCCTGAGCCAGCCCAGGGTTTCAGCCCTGGCGTGTCTGCTCTGACTGCACAGTGCAGGGCAGAGTACATAAGCAGTAACTTCTGATGGCATCAGTAACTTCTGTTAGCAGCAGTGCCTACGTTTTCAAACCCCACTGCAGCAATTGGAAGTTGCCTCATCCCTAGACTGTGCTTTCCAATTCTTAATTAAAATAATGCTTCTCATTAAGAGAGTGCTTCTGGTTGGAGGAGCAATTGATTGTCAAGAGTGTTGTCCCCATTGCAAGTACTTGCATGTTGGGATTAAAATGCTGCTTAATTTGGTCTTGTTAAGTGCAACTGAGGAAGCTGCAGACTCCAGCTACAGGCCAGCCTATGGCACAGAGGTGCTGGGGCTAAGATTGGAGCAGCACTCAACACAAGCATGGTGCAGCCAGGGCCAACCATATTCCTCTTTCTGAGCCTGAGACAGTGTGGATGTGTAACACTGTGGTATGATGCATGTCTTTTTCTGCCCCACACCCTTGCTGCTTCCATATCATTTCACATAGGGGTAGTGGCAGCCCTGATTTGGCTTGTGGGAAGCAGTGCTTTGAGAAAGACATGAGCTGCTCATCTTAGCCCCAGGTTTGCACTGTGAGAGGGAAAGGACTAAGAATCACAGAATCAACCAGATTGGGAGAGACCTCCAAGCTCAGCCAGCCCACCCTAGCACCCAGCCCTGCCCAAGCAACCAGACCATGGCACTAAGTGCCCCAGCCAGGCTTGACTTCAACACCTCCAGGCACAGCGACTCCACCACCTCCCTGGGCAGCCCATTCCAATGCCAATCACTCTCTCTGACAACAACTTCCTAACAACATCCAGCCTAGACCTCCCCTGAGGCAACTTGAGGCTGTGTCCCTTTGTTCTGTTGCTGCTTGCCTGGCAGCAGAGCCCAACCCCACCCCCAGCTCCCTCAGCCTCTCCTCACAGGGCTCTCTCCAGGCCCCTCCCCAGCCTTGCTGCCCTTCTCTGGACACCTTCCAGCACCTCAACATCTCTCTTGAATTGAGGAGCCCAGAACTGGACACAGCACTCAAGGTGTGGCCTGAGCAGTGCTGAGCACAGGGGCACAAGAACCTCCCTTGTGCTGCTGCCCACACTGCTCCTGAGCCAGCCCAGGATGCCACTGGCTCTGCTGCCCACCTGGGCACTGCTGCCTCATCTTCAGCTCCTCTCTCCCAGCACCCCCAGCTCCCTCTCTGCCTGGCTGCTCTCAGCCACTCTGTCCCCAGCCTGCAGTGCTGCTTGGGGTTGTTGTGGCCAAAGTGCAGAACCCTGCACTTGGCCTTGTTCAGTCTCATCCCATTGGCCTCTGCCCACCCATCCAGCCTGGCCAGGTCCCTCTGCAGGGCTCTGCTACCCTCCAGCAGCTCCACAGCTGCTCCTAGCTTGGTGTCATCTGCAAACTTACTGATGCTGGCTCTCCTTAAGCTCTCACATACCTCCCTGTGCTGGGAGCTGTGATGTGCTCATGTGGTCAGAGATTGCCATCAGGAATTGGTGAGGATTGCTCTGAGTGTCTTTTATTTCTTCATTTCCTTAACTTCCAGCTTGGCTAAGTCTAGCCTGGGTCATTTCATAAGAGTCAGGGGTTGGGTAGCTCCCAAGCCATCACATCTTGATTTAGAACCAGACACATTAATGACAATTTCAGAAAGGCCTCAAATTTTGTCACCCCCCCTTGAAATGCCAGAGTTTAAAGGGAGCTGGAGAGACTGGGAATGTGGAGAGGAAAGTATCACTGTATCCCAAGAAAGTACAAGACCACAAAGGGAGGGGTGGGGGGAGTAATACAGAGCCTAATTTCAGAATTAAAAGAGGTGAGGAAGGAGTTCTGGTGATCTGTAAGGGGAAAATGGAAAGTTATTTGAATAGAAAAATCCCCAAAATCCCCCCCCTCCCCCCCCCCCCCCCCCCCCCCCCCCGGGGTTTTTTGTTCTCACTTGGAATACCAGTTACAAACCTCATGGGATTTTGGGTTTGTCATTCCTGTTACACAGCAAAGGTGATGGAGAGGGACTGAGGGTGCTGCTGGAGGAGAAGCTCAGCAGGAGCCAGCAGTGTGCACTTGCAGCCCAGAAAGCCAAGCAGAGCCTGGGCTGCAGCAGCAGAAGTGTGGCCAGCAGGGCCAGGGAGGGGATTCTCCCCCTCTGCTGTGCTCTGCTGAGACCCCACCTGGAGTACTGCATCCAGTTCTGGAGCCCCTGGGACAAGAGGGATGTGGAGATGCTGGAGTGTGTCCAGAGCAGGGCCAGGAGGATGCTCAGAGGCTGCAGCAGCTCTGCTGTGAGCACAGACTGAAAGAGTTGGGGCTGTGCAGGCTGGAGCAGAGGAGGCTCCCAGGTGACCTTCTTGTGGCCTTCCAGGATCTGAAGTGGGCTACAAAAAAGCTGGGGAGGGACTTTTGAGGCTGTGAGGGAGTGGCAGGAGTGGGGGGAATGGAGCAAAGCTGGAGGTGGGGAGAGTGAGGCTGGAGGTGAGGAGGAAGTTGTTGAGCAGGAGAGTGGTGAGAGGCTGGAATGGGTTGCCCAGGGAGGTGGTTGAGGCCCCATGGCTGGAGGTGTTTGAGGCCAGGCTGGCTGAGGCTGTGTGCAGCCTGCTCTAGGGTAGGGTGTCCCTGGGCATGGCAGGGGGGTTGGAACTGGCTGATCCTTGTGGTGCCCTCTAACCTTGCCTGATTCTGTGATTTCTGCTATATTTGAGTACCAAAGTGGACCCTTTTCATCCTAGCTTAAGTGGAAGAAAAGCAAGGTGGGAACTACACTTCATTGGACTACATGACTTAGCAGTGGCTAATTTTAGGCACTTGTTTCTGAAATGCCTTGCCCATAGCCTGGCACCCATCAAGCCAGTTCTGTCAGCAACACTTTCTTTTCAGTCTCAAACTTTGTTCCCAGGCTGAAGATCTGGCACAGGAAAAAGAAAGAAAGAAAAAAAAAAACAACAACAAACAAACCCAAGCAAATAGCAGCAAATTTCTGACCCCAGGCTTGACTCTCCCTGCTAATCTGATTCCTTTTAAGGGTAGGAGCTGGTGGGTAACATGCTTTCAAGTGAAGCCTGTGTCTGAATACAACTGTGCTGGGGTTTGCTGGGACTGCTATTGAAAATGTCATTTCCTAGCAACTCGTGTCCAGTTTGCAGGAAAATTGCTTTGATCATAGATCATAGGATCAGAGGATGTTGGGGGTTGGATGGGACCCAAGGAGATCATCGAGTCCAACCCCCCTGCCAGAGCAGGACAATGCTATCTAGCACAGGTCACAGAGGAACACATCCAGACAGGCCTTGAAAGGCTCCAGAGAAGGAGACTCCACAACCTCTCTGGGCAGCCTGTGCCAGGGCTCTGGGACCCTTACAGTAAAGAAGTTCCCCCTTGTGCTGAGCTGGAACCTCCTGTGCTGCAGCTTACACCCATTGCTGCTTGTGCTATCCCAGGGAGCAGTGAGCAGAGCCTGTCCCCCCCTCCTGGCAGCCTTCAGATACTCATAAACATTTATCCAATCCCCTCTCAGTCTTCTCTTCTCCAGACTAAACAGCCCCAGGGCCCTCAGCCTCTCCTCATCAGGCAGTGCCCTCCAGTCCCCTCATCATCCTCATAGCCCACCTCTGGACCCTCTCCAGCAGATCCCTGTCCCTCTTCAACTGGGGAGCCCAAAACTGAACACAGTATTCAAGACGAGGTCTCACCAGGGCAGAGCAGAGGGGCAGGAGAACCTCCCTTGATCTGCTGGACACACTCCTCCTAATACAGCCCAGGCTCCCATTGGCCTTCTTGGCCACAAGGGCACATTGCTGTGCCATGGATGTTCTCCACCAGCACCCCCAGGTCCCTCTCCACAGGGCTGCTCTCCAGCAGTCACCTCCCAGCCTGTACTGCTGCAGTTTGTTATCCCTCCCCAGATGCAGGACTCTGCACTTGTCCTTGTTGAACCTCATCTGGTTCCTCTGTGCCCAGCTCTCAGTCTGCCCAGGGCTCTCTGGATGGCAGCACAGCCTGCAGCTGTCTCAGCCAAGCCTCCCAGCTTGGTGTTGTCAGCAAACTTGCTGAGCAGACATTCTGTGCTCCCATCAGTGTCACTGATGAAGATGTTGATGTGTCCTTTGCTTTCTTTATAGTGTCATAGAGCTGACCCTCACTGACATGTCTTTTCAATGTTAGGGTCATGAACAAGAAAACTTACCTCTCAAAAGAGTCCTTAACAGTTCATTTTGATCTCTAGCTTGGTTGTATCTGTCCTCAGCCTTCTTAGAATCACAGAATGGTTTAGGTTGGAAGGGACCTCAAGGATCATCCAGCTCCAACCCCCTGACATAGGCAGGGACACCTCCCACTAGAACAGGTTGCTCAAGGACTCATCCAACCTGGCCTTGAACACCTCCAGGGAGGTTGTGGAGCACAGAAGCACCCAATGTGATCAAAGATCACATTGGGTGCTTCTGTGCTCCACAACCTCCCTGGGCAACCTGTGCCACTGTCTCACCACCCTCAACCTGTGCCAGTGTCTCACCACCCTCACTGCAAAGAACCCTTTCCTAACATCTACTTTCAATCTCCCCTCTGCCAGTTCAAACCCATTCCCCCTTGTCCTGGCATTACAAGACCTTGTCAGTAGTCCCTCCACAGCCTTCCTGTAGGAAGTAAACATCAACCAGGTTATACTGCAGCCTTTCTGAGTTTTGCTCCCTGCCTTGCTCTAGGGGAGTGCATTTTGCTCCTGAATGTGTTATATGATTAATTCATCCAGAGGCTGGTGTTTTGTGTTAGTAGGCAGGTAGCAAAACCTTGTGTGACAAAATGTGTTAGAGGGCATGGGAGCATGTTCAGTGCTGGCATTGAGGTGCCCTCACCATGCTTTTATGTCATTTGTGCTTGGAAGTTGCAGGACCTTGTGTGGGGTTTGTGAAACCTTTTCTGAGTGAGCACAAAATGGTGAATGGTGGTGTTGAGGTGCTGGAAGGTGTCCAGAGAAGGGCAATGAAGCTGGTGAGGGGGCTGAAACACAACCCCTATGAGGAGAGGCTGAGGGAGCTGGGGGTGTGCAGCCTGCAGAAGAGGAGGCTTAGGGCAGAGCTCATTGCTGTCTGCAACTACCTGCAGGGAGGCTGTAGCCAGGTGGGGTTGGGCTCTGCTGCCAGGCAAGCAGCAACACAAGAAGGGGACACAGTCTGAAGTTGTGGCAGGGCAGGTCTAGACTGGATGTGAGGAAGAAGTTGTTGTCAGAGAGAGTGATTGGCATTGGAATGGGCTGCCCAGGGAGGTGGTGGAGTTGCCATGCCTGGAGATGTTGAAGCCAAGCCTGGCTGGGGCACTTAGTGCCATGGTCTGGTTGACTGGCCAGGGCTGGGTGCTAGGTTGGACTGGATGAGCTTGGAGGTCTCTTCCAACCTGGTTGATTCTATGACTCTGTGATGTGGAGAAGATGCTGCAGGAGTCAAACCTTCCCATGGGAACTTTGTGATCAGCCAGGGAAGCAAGATCTTCTGCAGCCCTTATCTACATCCATCCTTCTGTGTGATTCCTGCCTGGGCTTCAAGGATTCCCAGCCACATCTTAGACAGTGCCTGGGAAGTAAAGGACCTAAAATGCCTTAGAAGTGACCACCATTTCCATCAGCTGGTGCATCACAGTTCACTCAGCTCTTTGCTACTACTACATAACTCTCTTTCACGCCCCTTTTGCTGTGTATTTATTGCATATGGTCTCCAGGGGAGGTGTGCTGTCTGCTTTGTGATTGGCAGAGTCAGTTATGCAATATTGTTTGTGCCCTACTGATGGCTGGAGGAACACACATCTGCCTCTGGGCTGGATCTTGGCCCATATGAGTCTAGAATTTGGTTTTCATGGCTGACATTCACTTTCCGAGACCTCTGTTGCCTGTCAAACTCAATTGCTCAAATGTCTGTGGGAAAGCAGTGGTGGTGTGTGGATGTGGTCTGGGCAAATTAGTCTTAACAAATGTAAGTCAATGTTCACTGCAGGAAAAATGAAGCATTTCTGCATTTTTAGGCTAGAGTGAGTGTGATAAGTGCATTTGCTTCTTCCTCTGTCATTGTATTTGCCTGGTAATGTTATATATATATCAATATATATGGTATGGCAGTTCTGTGGTTCTGAGAAAGATCTTTAATCATCTAGAGCCAATGGCATCCTGGGCTGGCTCAGGAGCAGTGTGGCCAGCAGGACAAGGGAGGTTCTTCTGCCCCTGTACTCAGCACTGCTCAGGCCACCCCTTGAGTGCTGTGTCCAGTTCTGGGCTCCTCAATTCAAGAGAGATGTTGAGGTGCTGGAATGTGTCCAGAGAAGGGCAGCAAGGCTGGGGAGGGTCCTGGAGCAGAGCCCTGTGAGGAGAGGCTGAAGGAGCTGGGGGTGTGCAGCCTGCAGCAGAGGAGGCTCAGGGCAGAGCTCATTGCTGTCTACAACTCTCTGCAGGGAGGCTGTAGCCAGGTGGGGTTGGGCTCTTCTGCCAGACACCCAGCAACAGAACAAGGGGAGAGTCTCAAGTTGTGGCAGGGGAGGTCTAGGCTGGATGTTGTTAGGAAGTTGTTGTCAGAGAGAGTGATTGGCATTGGAATGGGCTGCCCAGGGAGGTGGTGGAGTGGCTGTGCCTGGAGATGTTCAAGGAAAGCCTGGCTGAGGCACTTAGTGCCATGGTCTGGTTGCTTGGCCAGGGCTGGGTGCTAGGTTGGGCTGGCTGAGCTTGGAGGTCTCTTCCAACCTGCTTGATTCTATGATTCTATGATTCTCTAACTATATAAGCAACATTTAAGGCAAAAGCAAAAGTATTAATTTTGCATTTTGAAGTCACAGTTTTTCCACCTAAAAGTGTATCTTTGGAAGCTGCCACTCTTCGTCTTCGTTCTCAGTCCATCCATGCCTCTGCTGCAGCTGACTGCATAATCACCAAAGTGTTATTCCTAATGCATGCAAAGACTGGCATCAGCCCTGTGCAGCATCCTCTACTGTAACCCCAGCTGGTATGGGTGTCATAGATTGAACTGAAACTCCTGCTGTTGTGCAGGCAGTCATAGAATCCACCAGGTTGGAAGAGACCTCCAAGCTCATCCAATCCAACCTAGCACCCAGCCCTGGCCAATCAACCAGACCATGGCACTAAGTGCCCCAGCCAGGCTTGGCTTCAACACCTCCAGGCACGGTGACTCCACCACCTCCCTGGGCAGCCCATTCCAATGCCAATCACTCTCTCTGACAACAACTTCCTAACAACATCCATCCTAGACCTCCCCTGCCACAACTTGAGGCTGTGTCCCCTTCTTCTGTTGCTGCTTGCCTGGCAGAAGAGCCCAACCCCACCTGGCTACAGCCTCCCTTCAGGTAGCTGTAGACAGCAATGACATCACCCTTGAGCCTCTTCTCAACCCTGAGTTGAGAGTAAGAGGAGAGTGATTTGCATTGGAATGGGCTGCCCAGGGAGGTCATCAGTGAAGTCACACTCCTCTTCTCCAGGCTAAGCAACCCCAGCTCCTTCAGCCTCTCCTCATAGGGTTTGTGTTCCAGGACTTTTCTATCTGCTCCCTTCTAACCACCTGAACTTTTACCAGCTCTGAGTTTGCTTGGATGTTGCCTTGCTTAGGTCTTCTGTTAGCCAAAACCCAACATGCTCAACCCATGTGCTGTAGCTCAGCCCTTGCTTTTAAGCACCTCTCCCACTGTCTCCCTCATTTGTCTCAGCCCACTCAGCTGTCCCCCTGTGCCGTCTGGGGGGAGAGACTTTAGAGGCATGACCTTTTCTCAATTCATTACTCTGTTAGTTTTGGCATTCAATGCCTTTTTCAAATATAGCTTTTCTTTTTATAGGGGTAAGCATTTCTGCTTTAAGAGCTTGGTGAAACACACGTTTCCCTCTTCTCCTATCTTCGGCTTGGCAGCTGACCAGCTGGAGATCACAAGTGACTTCTGGCTCCTTCACACACCAGGCAATGCTGAAATGGTTTGGGGTGTGCTGACAAAGAGGATGATTTGGGACAGGGTTTCTGGAAAATTCAATTTTGAGAGGCTGGGCAGACCTCAGCAGGGAGAACAGCAGAATGAAAAGCTCTCACACATTCTTTTTTCTCCCTTCTCAAAGCACTGTCTTTGTAAGCACAGAGTGGTTTAGGTTAGAAGGGACCTCAAGAATCAGCCAGTTCCAACCTCCTGACATAGGCAGGGACACCTCCCACTAGAAGAGGCTGTCCAAGGACTCATCCAACCTGGCCTTGAACACCTCCAGGGAGGTTGTGGAGCACAGAAGCACCCAATGTGATCTTTGATCACGTTGGGTGCTTCTGTGCTCCACAACCTCCCTGGGGAACCTGTGCCAGTGTCTCACCACCCTTAACCTGTGTCAGAGTCTCAGCACCCTCAACCTGTGCCAGTGTCTCACCACTCTCAACCTGTGCCAGTGTCTCACCACTCTCAACCTGTGCCAGTGTCTCACCACCCTCACTGCAAAGAACCCTTGCCTAACATCTACTTTGAATCTCCCCTCTGCCACTTTAAACCTATTGCCTCTTGTCCTGTCATTACAAGACCTTGTAAACAGTCTCTCCCCAGCCTTTCTGTAGGTCCCCTTCAGATACTGGAAGGCCACAATAAGGTCTTCTTGAAGCCTTCTCTTCTCCAGGCTGCAGAGCCCCAACTCTCTCAGCCTGTCCTCATAGCAGAGCTGCTGCAGCCCTCTGAGCATCTTTGTGGCTCTCCTCTGGACTGGCTCCAACAGCTCCATGTCCTTCTTGTGCTGGGGACTCCAGAAGTGTACTCCAGGTACAGCACCAGGTACTGGAAGTTTGAATCACCCCTCTTGCAGTTTAAACCCATTTGAAAATGAAGTGACTGTCCAAGCACTGAAGCTTATATTTAATGTTGATTTAGGTCACAGCTATCAGATTGTCCATCCATCATTCTGGTACAAAGCAATAAATACAACAGCTGTCTGAAATGACAGGCCAGCCTCTCTGCTCCCTGGCTGAAGTGAATGTGCTCCTATTGTGGTGTGATAGCCTGCATGGCCTTGGCAGTGGATTCCAACAATCACAAGTTTATGGTCTGTCAGGCACTGCAAACATCCATCCTTCAAATACTCTCTGCTTATTAGATCTGGAAGAAGGAATCAAGGCTTGATTAAGAAATGAGTGACAGGTGTGGCCAGCAGGAGCAGGGAGGTCATTCTGCCCCTGTACTCTGCACTGGTTAGACCACACCTTGAGTCCTGTGTTCAGTTCTGGGCCCCCCAGTTTAGGAGGGACATTGAGATGCTTGAGCGTGTCCAGAGAAGGGCAACGAGGCTGGGGAGAGGCCTTGAGCACAGCCCTACGAGGAGAGGCTGAGGGAGCTGGGATTGGTTAGCCTGGAGAAGAGGAGGCTCAGGGCAGACCTTATTGCTGTCTACAACTACCTGAGGGGTGGTTGTGGCCAGGAGGAGGTTGCTCTCTTCTCTCAGGTGGCCAGCACCAGAATGAGAGGACACAGCCTCAGGCTGTGCCAGGGGAAATTTAGGCTGGAGGTGAGGAGAAAGTTCTTCCCTGAGAGAGTCATTGGACACTGGAATGGGCTGCCCGGGGAGGTGGTGGAGTCGCCGTCCCTGGAGCTGTTCAAGGCAGGACTGGACGTGGCACTTGGTGCCATGGTCTGGCCTTGAGCTCTGTGGTAAAGGGTTGGACTTGATGATCTGTGAGGTCTCTTCCAACCCTGATAACACTGTGATACTGTCATGTACTCTCTAGGCTGGGCCACAGGCAGCTGGGATGGTTGTGCTCACATGGTCTCACCAAAACACCACCGGTGAACACACTTGGATCTTAGAGATCTGAAATGGCACAGAGAACTTCTCACCTTTAGTGCTGGGCTATAGAATCAGCCAGGTTGGAAGAGACCTCCAAGATCATCCAGGCCAACCTAGCACCCAGCCCCAGCCAATCAACCAGACCATGGCACTAAGTGCCCCAGCCAGGCTTGGCTTCAACACCTCCAGGCACAGTGACTCCACCACCTCCCTGGGCAGCCCATTCCAATGCCAATCACTCTCTCTGACAACAACTTCCTAACAACATCCAGCCTAGACCTCCCCTGCCGCAGCTTGAGACTGTGTCCCCTTCTTCTGTTGCTGGCTGCCTGGCAGCAGAGCCCAACCCCACCTGGCTACAGCCTCCCTTCAGGTAGCTGCAGACAGCAATGAGGTCAGCCCTGAGCGTCCTCTGCTGCAGGCTGCACACCCCCAGCTCCCTCAGCCTCTCCTCACAGGGCTGTGCTCCAGGCCCCTCCCCAGCTTTGCTGCCCTTCTCCAAACACCTTCCAGCACCTCAGCATCTCTCTTGAATGGAGGAGCCCAGACCTGCACACAGCACTGAAGGTGTGGCCTGAGCAGTGCTGAGCACAGGGGCACAAGAACCTCCCTTGTCCTGCTGGCCACACTGCTCCTGAGCCAGCCCAGGATGCCATTGGCTCTGCTGCCCACCTGGGCACTGCTGCCTCATCTTCAGCTCCTCTCTCCCAGCACCCCCAGCTCCCTCTCTGCCTGGCTGCTCTCAGCCACTCTGGCCCCAGCCTGTAGCACTGCTTGGGGTTGTTGTGGCCAAAGTGCAGAACCCTGCACTTGGCCTTGTTCAATCTCATCCCATTGACCTCTGCCCGCCCATCCAGCCTGGCCAGGTCCCTCTGCAGGGCTCTGCTACCCTCCAGCAGCTCCACAGCTGCCCCTAGCTCAATGTCATCTGCAAACTTACTGATGCTGGACTCAATCCCCTGGTCCAGATCATCAAGGAAGATATTGAACAGGACTGTGCCAAGCACTGATCCCTGGGGCACACCACTAGTGCCAGCTGCCAGCTGGATGTGGCACCATTCACCACCACTCTCTGGGCCTGGCCCTCCAGCCAGTTCTTGACCCATATCAGAGTGAATCTGTCCAAGCCAGGAGCTGCCAGCTGTGCCAGGAGCTTGTTGTGGCAGCTGTGCTGGATCACAAATTGACTGGATGGCCGAGCCCAGAGAGCAGTGTGGGCAGCAGGACAAGGGAGGTTCTTCTTCCCCTGTGCTCAGCACTGCTCAGGCCACACCTGGAGTGCTGTGTCCAGTTCTGGGCTCCTCAATTCAAGAGAGATGTTGAGGTGCTGGAAGGTGTCCAGAGAAGGGTGACAAAGCTGGTGAGGGTCCTGGAACATAAACCCTATGAGGAGAGGCTGAGGGAGCTGGAGGTGTGCAGCCTGCAGAAGAGGAGGCTCAGGGCAGAGCTCATTGCTGTCTGCAGCTCCCTGAAGGGAGGCTGTAGCCAGGTGGGATTGGGCTCTGCTGCCAGGCAAGCAGCAACAGAACAAGGGGACACAGTCTCAAGCTGTGGCAGGGTAGGTCTAGGCTGGATGTTGTTAGGAAGTTGTTGTCAGAGAGAGTGATTGGCATTGGAATGGGCTGCCCAGGGAGGTGGTGGAGTGGCTGTGGCTGGAGGTGTTGAAGCCAAGCCTGGCTGGGGCACTTAGTGCCATGGTCTGGTTGACTGGCTAGGGCTGGGTGCTAGGTTGGACTGGCTGAGCTTGGAGGTCTCTTCCAACCTGGTTGATTCTATGATTCTATGATTCTATGGTGTCAAAGGCTTTGCTGCAGTCCAGGCAGACTCCATCCACAGCCTTCTCCACATTCACCAGGCAGGAACCTGATCATAAAAGGAGCTCAGGTTGGCTAGGCAGGACCTGCCCTTCCTAAACCCATGCTGCCTGGGCCTGACCCCTTGGCCATCCTGTAGGTGCTTTGTGCAGCTGCTTTCTGCCTTACATGGCAGCTACTGTTATTAACTGGTGTTGACCAGAAAAAAGAGAAAAGAAGAGAGGGAGGGCTCCTGCTGCAGCCTGGAGAGAGCTTGGGTTTGCTTTCAGAGATAACTTCCTAGCACTTCTCTTCTTGAAATGTGATCTATTACTTGTTACAGACCATGAGCAGCTTATTGAACGAGGCCTGGGTCACTGTTTGCCCCTGTGAAATGGCAATACCACTCAGTAGCCAAGGTTTGCTTACTTACCCATTGCACATGTCTCCCAGCAAGGTGGCACCTAAGGGACAGATATGCTGATGGGTCTGCACATGCCAGTAAAAAGTTCTAGCCCTGCAGGACTAATCCTGCCTCCTTGCTGCCTTGTGTGGCTGTGGCATCCTTCTTTCTGGGCTGGAACCTCCAAAGCCAGGCTCCTTTCCTCTGCAAGGGTCCCTGCAGTTTCTAGTGCAGCTAAAAGTCCTTGTACCAGTGTCCTCTTTGAGTTCTAGTTTTCACTCTTTATGCCTCCTCTCAGGCTCCTTGCTGGGACCCAGTGCTTTATTGGTCTGCAGCTTCCCAGCAGCCTCCCAGAGTCCCGTGGGATGAGATAGTGCATGGAAAAAGGAAGGAAAGTCACTTCCTTTAGAATGGACAGGGGGATCCAGGGTCAGAAGGATGGAGCCTGTGAAAGTCAGCAAGTGGGAGCCAGGGATGAAATTGAGAGGGCAGTCATCAGCTGGGGGAACAAGGGGTTTTCTTTGTGCTGGGCAGCCTCATCTTAAGAAGGCTGAGTACTCACAGGAACTCTTTGCAGAGGTGGTTAGCAGTGGATTCTCAACATCTCTCAAGACCTTGCCTCTTAAAATGTCTCTCAAGGCTCTTTTACTGCATGGACAAGTAATAAGGGGACACAGCCTCAAGTTGTGATGAGGGAGGTATAGGCTGGATGTTAGGAGGAAGACCTTTGCAGAGAGTAATTGGCATTGGAAGAGGATTGGCAGTGGAAGTCACAGAGCCCTGGCACAGGCTGCCCAGAGAGGTTGTGGAGTCTCCTTCTCTGAAGACTTTCAAAGCCTGTCTGGATGTGTTCCTCTGTGATCTGTGCTAGATTGTGTGGTCCTGCTCTGGCAGGGGGGTAGGACTCAGTGATCTCCTTGAGTCCCTTCCAACCCCTAACATCCTGTGAGCCTATGGAATAGGCTGCCCAGGGAGGTGGTGGAGTTGCCATCCCTGGAGGTGTTGAAGCCAAGCCTGGCTGGGGCACTTAGTGCCATGGTCTGGTTGACTGGATAGGGCTGGGTGCTAGGTTGGCCTGATGAGCTTGGAGCTCTCTTCCAACCTGGTTGATTCTATGATTCTATGAATAAGATGCTTAGGGAAAAGGTTTTGCCACCCTTTTCCTGCTGAGCCTGACATTGCAGATGGTCTCTCTGGGTACAGAGGTGTGCCAGGGGCATACAAGAAAGGAATGCTTCTGTTGCAAGAGTGTGGAAGCTCTGCTCTCTGGCCAGCTCTTCCCAGTCCTCCTTGATAATGAGGAGGCAAGCAAGGAAACTGGAGGGAGTTTCTGTTAGCCAGTCAATCAATCATTTCCCAATATTTATTAGTTATCCCTCTGGCTGAGCCCTCCTCTCATGCCTGCCACTCTGGGCGATGGGAATGTTTGTCATCTCTGAGCAACAAAGGCTGGCAGGCAGCCCAGTGATGCTAGCAGCTCATTCTCAGGCATGGGAGAGGAGAAACATGGACACGGAGAGATGGAGTTAGAACTTTATTTGGACAAACCTGGGCACAATGGGCTAAAATCTCATGGTAAGGGGAGCACACAGGTCTTTTGGGGATTAAAAAGCACAGGTATGTAAAACACAGCCGTGGCTTCCCCCCTCTGTGTGTGAAGATGTGTGCTTATGGGCAGAGAGCTGTGCCAAAGCTGGCCATGTGTCGGGAGCAGGGATGCACACTCCTTTTGGGTGGCCCTAAGAGAGGCAGTGGCTCAGTGCCCTCCGAAGCAGCTCCCTGGCCACTCGCTTCTGCAGCCCGGTGTTGGGAAGCTGTGGCCTGCGTCTGAAAGGGCAGTGCAGGGTAATTGGCAGGGAGCAGCTTAGCTCTGGTCAGCAAAGTCTTTACAGAGGGAAGTCAGCTGTGCACTGAGAAAAGAGTGGGAGCTGCTCACAGCCCTCACCCACCAAGCTCTGTGCAGTGGCTGCTCTGAGAGGCTGTAGCGGTGGCAAGAGCTGGCCCAGGGGTGGTTTCTTACGGTGCATGTGCTAGGGACGGAGCGGAGATGAGGATGACGCTGATGGCAGAATGGCAGCTTACTGTGGGAAAAGTATCTTGGCTAGCACTGGCAGGCAGGCTTGAAAAAGCAGCCAAGAGCTGAGTGATGTGCAGAACTGAAGTGTTTTGGTAGCTTCGTGAGGAGAAGACGTGGGCCGTACCTCTTCTGCAGACGAACAGAGGATGCTTTGATCTCAGGCTGGCAGCTGGCATTGCCCTTTCAGCAGCGCTCAGGTGGCTTGAAAGATGAGTTTAAAAAGAGGGAAACCCACTTTATTTCCACATAATTTTACTAGCAAGATATCTGTTCCCACTGGAGAGCCTCTCCTTCTGTTAGTGGATGTCTCACTTTGAATGGATGACACAAATATCTTGGGAAGATTCCCTAGTCTTCATCAACTGGAGGTGCTCAAGGAAAGCCTGGATGAGGCACTTAGTGCCATGGTCTAGTTGACTGGATAGGGCTGGGTGCTAGGTTGGACTGGATGAGCTTGGAAGTCTCTTCCAACCTGTTGATTCTGTGCTTCTGTGATCTAAGCATTGCGCCTGGGGCCAGCCTGCTGGGCTGACTTAGGAATGAGGGAGGGATTCCAATGTTAGACGTGAGGCAGCTGTGCGTGAGGGACCACAGATGTCCTTATTTATAGGCAAGAGTTATATATATACAGTGTAAAAAAAAATATTCAAGTAGAATTTATTGTCTTGGTAAACTGGTAGCAAATACCTGGGCTCAGATAGAAAAAGGGAGCATTAGAAAGAGCAAGGAACAAAGCAGGTGAGCAGCCTCTCCTTTCAGAATGCCTGCTGGTGCGTTTCTGCTGCCTGCAGGGGAGAGGAGCTTCAGCTCAGTATGTTTGCTGAGGTGGTGTAGGAAATGTTGAGTAGACACCGAAGAAGATGCAAGGGGGTTGAGTTCCAGTCAGTCTGTTGAATACAGTGTGGCAGTAGATGCTTGCTGGGCAGCCTCGGGAGTCTGCTGGCCTGTGCTCTACTGTGCTAAGAGTAGTGAGTGTCCAGTGCCTGGTGATAATGTGGACATTGCTGTCTACAACTACCTGAAGGGAGGTTGTAGCCAGGTGGGGGTCAGTCTCTTCCTCCAGGCAACCAGCAACAGAACTGGAGGGAACTACAAAAGAGAAATTTCTTCAGCTGCTCATCCCACATCCACATGGGCCAACTGAAAAAAACAAAAGCTGTGTGTAGGTGTGTGGTCAATGCAAGATTTGAGCTGAAGTCAACATCCTCCCCCCCAGCCCTGCCAAACTTTGCTCCTCATCAGTGGTTGTTAACAGGAGAGCACAAGCAACCTGATGGGGAGGAACTAGCAGAAGTCTAGAACTACCTGAAGACTACAACTCCCTGAAGGGAGGCTGTAGCAGTGGGGTTGGGCTCTTCTGCCAGGCAAGCAGCAACAGAACAAGGGGACACAGGCTGAAGTTGTGGCAGGGGAGGTCTAGGCTGGATGTTAGGAGGAAGTTGTTGTCAGAGAGAGTGATTGGCATTGGAATGGGCTGCCCAGGGAGGTGATTCAGTTGCCATCCCTGGAGGTGTTGAAGCCAAGCCTGGCTGGGGCACTTAATGCCATGGTCTGGTTGATTGGCCAGGGCTGGGTGCTAGGTTGGCCTGGATGATCTTGCATGTCTCTTCCAACCTGGTTGATTCTACAGTTCTATGATACTAGGAGGAAGTTCTTCCCAGAGAGAGTGATTTACATTGGAATGGGCTGCCCAGGGAGATGTTGGAGTCACCATGCCTGGAGGTGTTCAAGTGAAGCCTGGCTGGGGCACTTAGTGCCATGGTCTGGGTAATTGGCTAGGGCAGGGTGCTAGGTTGGCCTGAATGATCTTGCATGTGTCTTCCAACCTGGTTGATTTGTTGGTTCTATGATTCTGTGATTCTATGAGTCTATGATCTTGAGGTTGGTGCCTCTCTTTAGTGTGTCTCCTGGTGGCTGCCCCTGCCTTTAGCTGTAAGAGGTGCTCATGTCTGCAATGCAACAATGATGTTCACTGAAAAGGAGCAAGGGGTTGTTAAAACAGAGAGACGTTAGTGGCAAGAGTCTGGAGTCCACTTGGCAGAAGTTTTGCTAAGCACTGAGACTGCTCCTTCTCCTCCTCCCTCCTGAGGACAGGTCACACAGAGAGATCGTCTGACCTGGCCTTGCTGCTGGCACGGCTGGTCTTGCTGAGGCGACGTTTCTCATTGAAGTAGCTCTCAGGGAAGGCAGGTGCTGCGCATTCGTTGGCCGCCTCTGGACTCTCCACGTAGCTGGACTTAATGAAGGACCCTTCCCCAGCAGCATCCTCCTGGCCATGCACTCTCTCAGTGGCAAAGTTGGCAGTGTTCTGCTGGGAGGCCGTTCTGTTGCTGAAGGGGCTGATGAACTTCCCAGCAGGACTTGACAAGCACTGGTTAAAATCTGGTGGAGGAGTGTACATCTGGGCCCTTTCTGCTTGCGGGGCAGACTCCAGTCTGCCAGGGACCGTGCTGCTGCTGGCTTTATACGACCTGGAGCACCTCTCTTTGGCTTTCTTCCAGCCCAAGTGGTAGAGCTCAGCCAGGCTGAGGAAGAGGGAGAGCACTGCCACCGCCAGCATGAAGACGATGAAGACGTTCTTCTCGGTGGGGCGGGAGACGTAGCAGTTGACAGGGTGGGGGCAAGGTGCCCGCTGGCAGATGTAGAGGGTCTCCAGGAAGATGCCGTACAGGACGTACTGCCCCACTATGAAGGCCACTTCCATGGCAGTGCGAATCAAAATGCTGTAGACATAGGTGTTCAGCAGACTTCCTCTGAGTATGATTTTGCCTCCTGATTCGTCCCAGCAAGAGAGCTCAGCCTTCTCTGCCACGGAGGACTTCTGTTGGCAGTATGTGTCACCGTCGCCTTTCAGCTCCCGCGCCTCCATTTCCGCCTCCTTCAGCTTCCTCTTCTCTTCCATGCGCACTGTGTGCATCGCGTGGCCCATGTACACCAGCGATGGGGTGGAGACGAAGATGATCTGGAGGACCCAGAACCGGACATGGGAGATGGGGAAAGCCTTGTCGTAGCAGACGTTCTCACAGCCAGGCTGCTGGGTGTCGCACATGAAGTCAGACTGCTCGTCGCCCCAGGAGGACTCAGCGGCTGTACCCAGCACCAGCATCCGGAAGATGAAGAGCACAGTCAGCCAGACTTTCCCCACCACGGTGGAGTGTTTGTGGACCTCCTCAAGGAACTCTCCCAGGAAACTCCAGTCTCCCATTTTTTCTGCTCACTGAGTGGGAGGAAAAGTCTCAAGAGGAGAATTTGACACAGTCTCTGTGGAGGGAGAAAAAAAATAGAAGAGAATGGTTTTAAAGAGGGTTAGAAAATACCCAACCAGGGATGTGAAGTGATTTGTTTTGTGTCAAAGGAAATGTTTTCATCTGACCTGAAATGAACATGAGCCAGCAGTGTGCCCAGGTGGCCAAGAGAGCCAGTGGCATCCTGGCCTGCATCAGGAATGGTGTGGCCAGCAGGAGCAGGGAGGTCATTCTGCCCCTGGACTCTGCACTGGTTAGACCACACCTTGAGTCCTGTGTTCAGTTCTGGGCCCCCCAGTTTAGGAGGGACACTGAGATGCTTGAGCGTGTCCAGAGAAGGGCAACGAGGCTGGGGAGAGGCCTTGAGCACAGCCCTACGAGGAGAGGCTGAGGGAGCTGGGATTGGTTAGCCTGGAGAAGAGGAGGCTCAGGGGAGACCTTATTGCTGTCTACAACTACCTGAGGGGTGATTGTGGCCAGGAGGAGGTTGCTCTCTTCTCTCAGGTGGCCAGCACCAGAACAAGAGGACACAGCCTCAAGCTGCACCAGGGGAAATTTAGGCTGGAGGTGAGGAGAAAGTTCTTCCCTGAGAGAGTCATTGGACACTGGAATGGGCTGCCCGGGGAGGTGGTGGAGTCGCCGTCCCTGGGGCTGTTGAAGGCAAGGTTGGAGGTGGCACTTGGTGCCATGGTCTGGCCTTGAGCTCTGTGGTAAAGGGTTGGACTTGATGATCTGTGAGGTCTCTTCCAACCTTGGTGATACTGTGATGCTGTGAATGACATCTGGTTTGCTGAAAACTTTGTTCCTCATCCACTGAACACAATGTGCTGCAGTTTTGTTTGTTGGGTTTTGTTTTTATTCAGCTACTGAAATTAAAACTGATCTTTTTTGGTCTTGGCTTAACCCAACTGCAACCTGCTAAATAGGCTGCCAAAACTTTGAGCCAGATCTATTCTTGGTCCAGAAAGTCCTTTTGCTGCAGTCTGTGCATTGCATCCTCTGCAGACTGTGTAGTTAATGCAGCATTCAGCTGTTTACAAACTGAGCTCTGGGGAGTCTTTAATAGGCTGATCCCCAAGGAGATAAAACTGGAGTCTACAGCTTGGGCTGAGCAGTGCTCAGCACTTCCCTGTGTCTGGAGAGCAGGCAGGCAGAGAGGGAGCTGGGGGTGCTGGAAGAGAGGAGCTGAAGAGGAGCCAGCAGTGCCCAGGTGGGCAGGAGAGCCAATGGCATCCTGGGCTGGCTCAGGAGCAGTGTGGGCAGCAGGACAAGGGAGGTTCTTGTGCCCCTGTGCTCAGCACTGCTTAGGCCACCCCTGGAGTGCTGTGTCCAGTTCTGGGCTCCTCAATTCAAGAGAGCAGGGCTGTGCTGGAAGGTGTCCAGAGAAAGGCAATGGAGCTGGTGAGGGTCCTGGAGCAGAGCCCTGTGAGGAGAGGCTGAGGGAGCTGGGGGTGTGCAGCCTGCAGCAGAGGAGGCTCAGGGTAGAGCTCATTGATGTCTACAGCTACCTGAAGGGAGGCTGTAGCCAGGTGGGGTTGGGCTCTGCTGCCAGGCAAGCAGCAATAGAGCAAGGGGACACAGTCTCAAGTTGTGGCAAGGGAGGTCTAGGCTGGATGTTGTTAGGAAGTTGTTGTCAGAGAGAGTGATTGGCATTGGAATGGGCTGCCCAGGGAGGTGGTGGAGTGGCTGTGCCTGGAGGGGTTGAAGCCAAGCCTGGCTGGGGCACTTAGTGCCATGGTCTGGTTGATTGGCCAGGGCTGGGTGCTAGGTTGGGCTGGCTGAGCTTGGAGGTCTCTTCCAACCTGGTTGATTCTATGATTCTATGAATACCTGTGCTGACACTTAGAATGTGAAGCTGCTTTGGGCTTCATTTCTGAGCTTGATGCCACCATAGAAGAAATGTATTGAAAACTTTCCTGGTGCCCACGTGCCCACTGCCCATGGGTTTTGCTTTGGTTTTGCAGTCTTGCCAGTTGCATGTGTTTTCATTTACAAGCTGTAAATGTTTTGGGGAGTGTGATGGTTTGGGTGTTACCTCCCCTCCTTAAGAAAATCATCCAGACTAAACTCATCTGAGCTGGAAATTGAATGAATGAAGCTTTATATTTACAGCTTAGCACAATGTACAAGCAGGGAGTTACAATATATACAGAAATAGAGAAGCTAAAAAGTAATACAGAAACACAACAACCCTCCCAGAAACCAGAGTCCCCAAGGGGGGCTCACAACCACCCTTACACCTTCCTTCCACCCCTGTACCTTACTCCAGACTTTGCCTTACTTTTGAGATAGTTTGGAAGGTTGGCCAGGGAGGTTAGGAAGCAGAAGGATTAGTTAGCAAGTTAGGGAGAGAAGTGCCTGCAGCCAGAGACAGAGAGTAGCTCCATTATCTACATTTATGTTCTTGTTCTTATCCATCTCAGCAAGCCTATGAGTGCAGCAGACAGCACCACTGTTTCCTTTTCATAGCCTAGCATCTAATTCTTCTCACCAAAATATCCCAGCTAGGCTCAAACTAGCACAGGGATTGTAAAAACTTGGGTACAAGTGCAGATGCTTTGGGGAGTGTAAAGACTTGGGTACAAGCTGCAGATGCTTTGGGGAGTGTAAAGACTTGGGTACAAGTGAAGATGCTTTGGGGAGTGTAAAGACTTGGGTGCAAGTGAAGATGCTTTGGGGAGTGTAAAGACTTGGGTGCAAGTGCAGATGCTTTGGGGAGTGTAAAGACTTGGGTACAAGTGCAGATGCTTTGGGGAGTGTAAAGACTTGGGTACAAGTGAAGATGCTTTGGGGAGTGTAAAGACTTGGGTGCAAGTGAAGATGCTTTGGGGAGTGTAAAGACTTGGGTGCAAGTGCAGATGCTTTGGGGAGTGTAAAGACTTGGGTACAAGTGCAGATGCTTTGGGGAGTGTAAAGACTTGGGTGCAAGCTGCAGATGCTTTGGGGAGTGTAAAGACTTGGGTACAAGTGCAGATGCTTTGGGGAGTGTAAAGACTTGGGTACAAGTGCAGATGCTTTGGGGAGTGTAAAGACTTGGGTGCAAGCTGCAGATGCTTTGGGGAGTGTAAAGACTTGGGTGCAAGTGCAGATGCTTTGGGGAGTGTAAAGACTTGGGTACAAGTGCAGATGCTTTGGGGAGTGTAAAGACTTGGGTACAAGTGAAGATGCTTTGGGGAGTGTAAAGACTTGGGTGCAAGTGCAGATGCTTTGGGGAGTGTAAAGACTTGGGTACAAGTGGAAATGCTTTGGGGAGTGTAAAGACTTGGGTGCAAGTAAAAATGCTTTGGGGAGTGTAAAGACTTGGGTGCAAGTAAAAATGCTTTGGGGAGTGTAAAGACTTGGGTGCAAGTGCAGATGCTTTGGGGAGTGTAAAGACTCAGGTACAAGTGCAGATTCTTTGGGGAGTGTAAAGACTTGGGTGCAAGCTGCAGATGCTTTGGGGAGTGTAAAGACTTGGGTACAAGTGCAGATGCTTTGGGGAGTGTAAAGACTTGGGTGCAAGTGGAAATGCTTTGGGGAGTGTAAAGACTTGGGTGCAAGCTGCAGATGCTTTGGGGAGTGTAAAGACTTAGGTACAAGTAAAAATGCTTTGGGGAGTGTAAAGACTTGGGTAGGCTGTGCCAGTGTGGTAAACCTAATCTGCTGTCACCTTGTCAGGCCTCTCTGAGAGTGAACTGCTGCAAAATCTAAGTGGTGGATATTACTCCCTCCTCTTTTCTTAAGCTTTGAGACAAAAATGCAGAGTTCAAATGAAACAGACAAAGAAAAAGCCTCCTTTGAAATGCCTGCCAAGGCCCAGAAGGTCCTGGGAAGAGCTGTTTGGTATGTGGTCTGATGAGAGGAGAGGTTTGATGGACTGGCAGTAGGATTCAAAGTGAAGATGTAGGAGAGCTGGCTCCACCTTTCTTTCTTACTCTGTTTCTGGCCAAGTCACTTAACCTCATGGATAAAAAGATAAAAATTTGTGAGTCTCTGTGTGAGTGACTTGAGCAACTTTTTGATCCAGTCAGAGTCACCTTACTTACCTTCCCTGAGCACTGCAAAGCTTTCCCTTGGCCTGAGTTAAGAGTTAGGTACTATAGGATGAGGGAGGATATTCTTTCCCTGTGCTCAGCACTGCTCAGGCCACACCTTGAGTGCTGTGTCCAGTTCTGAGCTCCTCAATTCAAGAGAGATGTTGAGGTGCTGGAAGGTGTCCAGAGAAGGACAGCAAGGCTGGGGAGGGGCCTGGAACACAAACCCTGTGAGGAAAGGCTGAGGGAGCTGGGGGTGTGCAGCCTGCAGCAGAGGAGGCTCAGGGCAGAGCTCATTGCTGTCTGCAACTACCTGAAGGGAGGCTGCATCCAGGTGGGGTTGGGCTCTTCTGCCAGGCAAGGAGCAACAGAACAAGGGGACACAGCCTCAAGTTGTGCCAGGGGAAGTATAGGCTGGATGTTGTTAGGAAGTTGTTGGCAGAGAGAGTGATTGCCATTGGAATGGGCTGCCCAGGGAGGTGGTGGAGTGGCTGTGCCTGGAGGTGTTGAAGCCAAGCCTGGCTGGGGCACTTAGTGCCATGGTCTGGTTGACAGTCCAGGGCTGGGTGCTAGGTTGGCCTGGCTGAGCTTGGAGGTCTCTTCCAACCTGTTTGATTCTATGATTCTATAAAGTGTGTAGCATTATCTTGCAGGTACTATTCCCTTACAGTCATTCTTTCTGAAAATATCTTTTAATAAATAAATGAAAAACTTCCTAATCACCATAATGATTTACACAAGGTAAATCCCAAAGCTGTAGGGACCAAATTGTTAACTCTTCTTCTTTATTGTCCCTTGTCTTTTAAGAGGCAATGATTTTTACTGTGCAAGGAAGGTCTGTGGTGAATAGACACTGTTGAAGCTCAACATTTACACCAGCAATATTGTGTAGATTTCCTGTGAGAAAAAGCTGGAGAACAGAGAGATTAGGCTTGCTGGGGGGATTGTTGCTTGTCCTGTAGTTGTGTGGCTGATATAGTTTAATGAAGCTTCAGGCATAGTGATTTATACCATCATTTGTTTACATGCAGGGTCTAGCTATAAGGATATGTGGGACAAAGATCAAAAGGTGAACCTTTACACTCTTAGAATCACAGAATCAAACAGGTTGGAAGAGACCTCCAAGCTCAGCCAGTTCAACCTAGCACCCAGCCCTGGCCAATCAACCAGACCATGGCACTAAGTGCCCCAGCCAGGCTTGGCTTCAACCCCTCCAGAGACAGCAACTCCACCACCTCCCTGGGCAGCCCATTCCAATGCCAATCACTCTCTCTGAGAAGCCTGCTCTAGGGTAGGGTGTCCCTGGGCATGGCAGGGGGATTGGGGCTGTCTGATCCTTGTGGTCCCTTCCAACCCTGACTGATTCTGTGATTCTGAGAAGGACCCAAGGCTGGCAGCCAAACTCAGGCTAGACAGTAGCACCATTTCCTCTGCCCTTCTCTGCTGACTGTTGCTCTGCATAGACTGTTTAAAGGTGGGCTTGTCCAAAGATGCCTTCTTGCTGCAGCCCCACAGAGAGCTGAGGTGGCCGCTGCAAAGGGGTAGGTGGCCACAGGAGAATGGAGCTGAGAAGCCAAGAGCAGAAGTTTCACTCCTAGAGCAGTAATATTTTAGCTTAGACTTTAGTTATTAGTGAGCTGTTCTTGCAATGCCAGACTGAAGGCCCTCAAATCAGCAGAAGTGAGCATCTAGCTCTTCGCTGCCAGCAAGCAAAGAAGGCTTCTTGCCTCCTCCTGTCAGCTTTTGCTGAACATGCAGAGCTGCCTCTGACCTAGCTTTTTTCCTCAGAGCCTTACTATTCTTGGGAATTTTCCATATAGTTTCTGTTTTTTCCCATTCCCAGACTGCTATGTCCTCCCTATGCTTTGACCTCTCAGTGTGTGAACATCTCTGGCCTTTTATATTCCCAGTTTGGGCTAACTTGGGCAAATCCTGCCCAGCTCTGGCACGATATATTGACAAGGTCTTGTAATGACAGGATGGGGAGGAATGGATTTAAACTGGCAGAGGAGGGATTCAAAGTAGATGTTAGGCAAGGGTTCTTTGCAGTGAGGGTGGTGAGACACTGGCACAGGTTGCCCAGGGAGGTTGTGTCTGCTCCCTCCCTGGAGGGATAGAGTGGCTGAGAGCAGCCAGGCAGAGAGGGAGCTGGGGGTGCTGGGAGAGAGGAGCTGAAGATGAGGCAGCAGTGCCCAAGTGGGCAGCAGAGCCAATGGCATCCTGGGCTGGCTCAGGAGCAGTGTGGGCAGCAGGACAAGGGAGGTTCTTGTGCCCCTGTGCTCAGCACTGCTCAGGCTCCATCTTGAGTGCTGTGTCCAGTTCTGGGCTCCTGAATTCAAGAGAGATGTTGAGGTACTGGAAGGTGTTTGGAGAAGGGCAGCAAGGCTGGGGAGGGGCCTGGAGCAGAGCCCTGTGAGGAGAGGCTGAGGGAGCTGGGGGTGTGCAGCCTGCAGAAGAGGAGGCTCAGGGCAGAGATCATTGCTGTCTACAACTCCCTGAAGGGAGGCTGTAGCCAGGTGGGGTTGGGCTCTGCTGCCAGGCAAGCAGCAACAGAAGAAGGGGACACAGCCTCAAGCTGTGCCAGGACAGGTCTAGGCTGGATGTTGTTAGGAAGTTGTTGTCAGAGAGAGTGATTGGCATTGGAATGGGCTGCCCAGGGAGGTGGTGGAGTCACTGTGCCTGGAGGTGTTGAAGCCAAGCCTGGCTGGGGCACTTAGTGCCATGGTCTAGGGCTGGGTGCTAGGTTGGGCTGGCTGAGCTTGGAAGTCTCTCCCAACCTGCTTGATTCTATGATTCTGTGATTGTAAGGGCAGGTTGGATGAGGCCTTGAGTGACCTGTTCTAGTGGGAGGTGTCCCTGCCTATGGTGGGGGGTTGGAACTGGCTGATCCTTGAGATCGCTTCCAACCTGAACCATTCCATGATTCCATGATTCTATGACTCAGCAAAAACCACCTCTGAGTACCTCTGTGGGGTCTGGGGACCCAACAGAATATGTCCTCAACAGCAGCCATCCATACTCATGCTGAGCATGTGGGCTGTGCCACTGCCTGGCCCTCCTTTTGTCTGACAGCTTTGTGCTGCATCAACAGAGGAGCTGTGTGCAGTCATGGGGTCTTGGCACCGGGAAAGGAGTATGTGACAAAGAGCAGCACAGCCTGGCACAGGCCCAGCAACATGGCTCTCCCAGCTTAATCATCACCTGGAGCTCTGCAAGCACTGGGGAAAACCAAGTATCACACTGCAGGCCAGGCGTGGAGCCTGCTTAGCTCTGGGCTGCCTCGTGACTGCTGCATTCCATGACAAAAATACCCCAGCAGGGATGGCACCTGCTAATATGGCAGGCTGGCTTGCCACCCGTGGGCTGCTTCCTGCCATTCCTGTTGGCACTACCTTCTTCTACCTTATGAGGAGAGGCTGAGGGAGCTGGGATTGGTTAGCCTGGAGAAGAGGAGGCTCAGGGCAGACCTTATTGCTGTCTACAACTACCTGAGGGGAGGTTGTGGCCAGGAGGAGGTTGCTCTCTTCTCTCAGGTGGCCAGCACCAGAACAAGAGGACACAGCCTCAGGCTGTGCCAGGGGAGATTTAGGCTGGAGGTGAGGAGAAAGTTCTTCCCTGAGAGAGTCATTGGACACTGGAATGGGCTGCCCGGGGAGGTGGTGGAGTCGCCGTCCCTGGAGCTGTTCAGGGCAGGACTGGACGTGGCACTTGGTGCCATGGTCTGGCCTTGAGCTCTGTGGTAAAGGGTTGGACTTGATGATCTGTGAGGTCTCTTCCAACCCTGATGATACTGTGATACTGTGATACTATGGGAGGGGAAGTGTCCGTTGCTCCTGGAGCAGTTTTGCCTGTGCTCTTGGTGATGCAGCACACCCGGCGAGCACTTTGCATCACTGCTGCATGCTCCAGCTGCTAGGCTCGTTCTGTGCATGCTAGCCAAGGACTCTGAGGATCAGCTAGGAAATTCCCAGCCAGCCAGGAGGGCTGTTCCTGCACAGCCATCTTCCTTCTGTGCTTTTTTATCCCTGGGCGTTGTTAGGAAGAAAGTTTTCTCCTCTTTGGAAGACAGGCAGCACTATCAGCAGTGACATAAATAGCTGAGCTTGACACTTCATGCTAGCTTTTCCCACCAGGAAGGTGACAGGAGGTCACCCTCTCTGCAGGGTGTTGCTAAAATAGAGTGGAGAGCCTGATTGTCACAGTTTCTGCTCTCCCTTGCTGCATGCACCTCTTCTCCTTGGCAGCTCCTGGCCATTCAGAGAGGCTCTCCAAGGGAGGCTTTCATAGAATCATAGAATCAAGCAGGTTGGAAGAGACCTCCAAGCTCAGCCACTCCAACCTATCCCCCAGCCCTATCCAGTCAACCAGACCATGGCACTAAGTGCCTCATCCAGGCTTTTCTTGAACACCTCCAGGGACGGTGCCTCCACCACCTCCCTGGGCAGCCCATTCCAATGCCAATCACTCTCTCTGACAACAACTTCCTCCTAACATCCAGCCTAGACCTGCCCTGGCACAACTTCAGACTGTGTCCCCTTGTTCTGTTGCTGCTTGCCTGGCAGAAGAGCCCAACCCCACCTGGCTCCCTTCAGGTAGCTGCAGGCAGCAATGAGCTCTGCCCTGAGCCTCCTCTTCTGCAGGCTGCACACCCCCAGCTCCCTCAGCTTTGTGCCTGGGAAGCATGGATCCCAGGGAAGGGAGAAGCAATGAAGTCAAAGCTGCTGTGTTTTGGCCCAATTTGCCTGTGTGATTTGCTCAGCAGGGTACAGATGTGTGATCTGACAGTTCATCAGACAACTGTAAGGCTGAGGCCTGATTATTTTCAAGTGACTCACACCAGACACAGGAGTCTGTGTGGAGGCCATGCAAAAAGTCCATCCTCTATGACCCTCTGAACTACCAAACGGGGAAGCAGTCTGCTCCTTTAGGTACTGGGTGCATGAAAAGAGACAGCCCTGTGCAAGGGATCATCCAGGCAAGCCTGTGCTGTGTGCAGTGTCTAGAAACTGCTTGTGACCTTCTTTTCTCCATCTCTGTCAACTCATGCCAGGTCCAGGTGAGCACAGAGCACAGCAGGTAGCCAGCCTGGGTGGTATACAGGCAGAGATCTTTACCCCTATGTTGACAACTGTCAGGCTGCAGCCAGAGCCCAGCAGTCTCTGTATTGCACAACTGTCCTCTCAAGCCTGGGGACACTTAGGAAGGATGCTTTCAGCTCTGAGCTAGAGGTTAGTTACTGCAGCTTTGCTGTACAGCTGTGCCTTCACCTAAGGACCTCCAGCGTCCTGCAACAGTAGTTCAGACTTACAGCTCCCCATGCAGTGTGGATTCTGTCATCCTTATCTTGCAGGAGGTGATTCCTGGGGTACACAATGGGCAGATTGCTTGGTCAGGGTCACTGTGTCAGCGGCAGTGTAGAGGCAGAGCTCAGGCCTTTTGTGACTTGCAAATGTGTGTCCTTTTTTCTATCCTCTTAGACCTGATGTTAACAACACAACACTACAGCACCAGAACACAGAATCATAGCATCAACCAGGTTGGAAGAGATCTCCAAGCTCAGCCAGTCCAACCTAGCACCCAGCCCTGGCCAATCAACCAGACCATGGCACTAAGTGCCCCAGCCAGGCTTGGCTTCTACACCTCCAGGGACAGCGACTCCACCACCTCCCTGGGCAGCCCATTCCAATGCCAATCACTCTCTCTGGGAAGAACTTCCTCCTAATATAATAGAATCAAGCAGGTTGGAAGTGACCTCCAAGCTCAGCCAGTCCAACCTAGCACCCAGCCCTGGCCAATCAACCAGACCATGGCACTAAATGTCTCATCCAGGCTTTGCTTCAACACCTCCAGGCACAGCGACTCCACCACCTCCCTGGGCAGCCCATTCCAATGCCAATCACTCTCTCCAGCTGCAGCCCTTTTCTCCTGTGCCCTGAGACACTATTAACGTGGTCCACTGAAAGAAATCCTTCTTGTGCTGTCGTTCTGCTGCAGGTACACCTGGGAGACCCAGAGATTCTCGTTTCTCAGTGCTCCTCTAAGAAATGAGTGTCTTGTTGCTGGTGGCAGAGTGTGCAGCTGTGGCAGGAAGGAGCAGCCTTTTCAGTGTATGCATACAGTGCTCCTTTGCTGCCAGGACCTGTCAGGTGGCATCTTGGGGGCACATGCCTTACAACTTCAAAACATTTAATGAAGGTGGAAGTGCACTGTCCAGCACAGGTGTGATGCTTTGAATTCCAGAGGCTTTTTCAGAGCTTTGCAATGCTAAAGCCCACCTCAGTGTGGATATTTTTGTTCACTGTCTACTGACATTGGCTCCTCCATATGAGCATACAATAAGCAAGCAGTGACTCTTTAGGCACTGTCATCCAAGCCTCGTCCCTCTGCCTGCAAGTGTGCATAGGTGCACTCAGAAGTTTCTGCCTGAAACAAGCCAGTTCTTTAGGCACATTTGTAACTCTCATTTCTGCTTACATCTGGACTAAATAGGTTTGTACTTCTTTATGCTTCATTAAAGTTACAAAGTCTGTCATGTTGCACAGGATCCTTCATTGCATTAGGGTGAAGAAGCTGGTGAGGGGCCTGGAGCACAGCCCTGTGAGGAGAGGCTGAGGGAGCTGGGGGTGTGCAGCCTGCAGCAGAGGAGGCTCAGGGCAGAGCTCATTGCTGTCTGCCACTACCTAAAGGGAGGCTGTAGCCAGGTGGGGTTGGGCTCTGCTGCCAGGCAACCAGCAACAGAACAAGGGGACACAGTCTGCAGCTGTGCTGGGGGAGGTCTAGGCTGGATGTTGTTAGGAAGTTGTTGTCAGAGAGAGTGATTGGCATTGGAATGGGCTGCCCAGGGAGGTGGTGGAGTTGCCTTCCCTGGAGGTGTTGAAGCGAAGCCTGGCTGGGGCACTTAGTGCCATGGTCTGGTTGCTTGGGCAGGGCTGGGTGCTAGGTTGGGCTAGCTGAGCTTGGAGGTCTCTTCCAACCTGTTTAATTCCTTTATTGTTCCATAAGTTCAAAATATGTGCTGAAACATAGAATTGTAGAATCAGGCAGGGTTGGAAGGGAGCACAAGGAGCAGCCAGTTCCAACCCCCCTGCCATGCCCAGGGACACCCTACCCTAGATCAAGCTGCACACAGCCTCAGCCAGCCTGGCCTTAGTGTCTTTGCCTCTAGTGTTCAAATCTCACATGAGAGACAGGGCTCCATGTTAGCAGCTCCTGTCCTGGAGGACAGACATTCAGTGCTTCTCATCTCTGCTTCTCCTGTGTGCACTGAACGTTTGGGAGGGTGATGCTTGCATGCAGACCACACGCCCTGCTTGCAGTTGCAGACAGCTGATTGTTCCTCCTGGAGCTCTGCTGTCCTCCTCCTCTCCAAATGTGGAAACATCTCGGACATCACATAAAGCAAAAGAGAGGGGGTGTGAAGATAAGGCAGTTGAATGACCTGTCACCTCCTGAGCACACCCCTGCCTCGAGGCACACAGGCACACAGGCAGGAGCCAATCACTCAGCACCTCCAAGTGCATAAGGCAGGAATGTGTAGCACACAGAGGTGACAGTATTAGGGGGAGTATTTTCATCTGAAGAGACAGTGGGGAAACTGCAGGCTCCCAGCTAGCTGAACTTAGATTATTTGTCCATCTAGGCTATCTAATGTTCTGTGATGGTTTGGGTATTACCTGCCCCCTCCCCCAGCTTAAGGCAATCACCCAGACTAGACTCAGCCGAGCTGGAAGTTAAAGATAGGAAGCTATATATTTACAGCTCAGCACAAGATACAAGCAGGTAGGTACAATACAGATACAGAAGTAGACAAGGGAAAAGGTAATACAGAAACACAACAGCCCCCCCAGAAACCTGAGTCCCCAGGAGGGGCTCCCAACCACCCTTCTACCTTCTCCCACCCCTCTACCTTATCCCAGACTTTGCATTACGTTCAAGGTGAGTTTGGAGAATTGGCCAGGGGGGTTAGGAAAGCAGAGGGATTAGTTACACAGACAGCAGGTTAGGGAGAGAAGTGCATGCAGACAGAGACAGAGAGCAACTCTGTTATCTGTATTTATGTTCTTGTTCTTATCCACCTCAGCAAGCCTATGAGTGCAACAGACATCACCAGTGCTTCCTTTTCACAGCCTAGCATCTAATTCAAAATACCCCAGCTAGCCTCAAACCAGCACATGTTCATTTCCCCCTCTCCTTGGCCAGGGTCAAATTGTGCTTTCATGTATCTGGATGTGAAGACCAAACTCTGTCTAATGTAGATGCAGGAGCCCCAGAACAGAAAGGACCTTGAACTCACACGAGTGAAGCTGAGTCATGAATTTGTCCCACTGTATTTGTAAACATTTATTTTTATATTTATTTTTATATGTATATATAATCATAGAATCATAGAATAGAACCATAGACTCAGTCAGGGTTGGAAGGGACCATAAAGATCATCCAGTTACAACCCCCCTGCCCTGCCCAGGGACACCCTACCCTAGAGCAGGCTGCACACAGCCTCAGCCAGCCTGGCCTCAAACACCTCCAGCCATGGGGCCTCAACCACCTCCCTGGGCAACCCATTCCAGCCTCTCACCACTCTCCTGCTCAGCAACTTCCTCCTCACCTCCAGCCTCACTCTCCCCACCTCCACCTTTGCTCCATTCCCCCCACTCCTGCCACTCCCTCACAGCCTAAAAAGTCCCTCCCCAGCTTTTTTGTAGCCCCCTTCAGATCCTGGAAGACCACAAGGAGGTCACCTGGGAGCCTCCTCTGCTCCAGCCTGCACAGCCCCGAGTCTTTCAGTCTGTGCTCACAGCAGAGCTGCTGCAGCCTCTCAGCATCCTCCTGGCCCTGCTCTGGACACACTCCAGCATCTCCACATCCCTCTTGTCATGGGGGCTCCAGAACTGGATGCAGTACTCCAGGTTATGTGCCAGTGGTATCCAGGCCTACATTCTGCATGCAGGTTGCACCCTCTGCTTCTCTTGGCATTACCTCTGTGCCTTAAACAGGAGCCTGTAGAGAGCCCAACAACTATGGCAAAGTGAGACTTGGGACAAGCTAAATGAAGGCTTGTGAGGTATTTTTGCTAGGAAAAAAGCCCCCACCCCTCTCTCTGGTGTAAATCCTGCAAAGAGGCTGAGGGGTATTATTCAGCTTACATCTAAACTAACAGGATGAAAAGCATCCAGTTCAGGATTACAGAACTTAGTCCTCTTTGCAAGTTTGGGGTTTTGTTAATCTTCCAAGGGCAAAGCTATCCTGTATGAAGTTGGAGCTGATGCTAATATGAGCAGTGCTGTATACAAGAGTGAGGGTGGTTGAGCAGAGCAGAGCAGCTTTGGAAAACGTGCTGAGAAATGTGGGGACTTAATAAGTCCAAGTGCAGGGTGCTGCACTTTGGTCACAACAACCCCATGCAGAGATACAGGCTGGGGTCGGAGTGGCTGAGAGCAGCCAGACAGAGAGGGATCTGGGGGTGCTGATTGATACCTGCCTGAACATGAGCCAGCAGTGTGCCCAGGTGGCCAAGAGAGCCAGTGGCATCCTGGCCTGCCTCAGGAATGGTGTGGCCAGCAGGAGCAGGGAGGTCATTCTGCCCCTGTACACTGCACTGGTTAGACCTCACCTTGAGTGCTGTGTTCAGTTCTGGGCCCCCCAGTTTAGGAGGGACATTGAGATGCTTGAGCGTGTCCAGAGAAGGGCAACGAGGCTGGGGAGAGGCCTTGAGCACAGCCCTACGAGGAGAGGCTGAGGGAGCTGGGATTGGTTAGCCTGGAGAAGAGGAGGCTCAGGGCAGACCTTATTGCTGTCTACAACTACCTGAGGGGTGGTTGTGGCCAGGAGGAGGTTGCTCTCTTCTCTCAGGTGGCCAGCACCAGAACAAGAGGACACAGCCTCAGGCTGTGCCAGGGGAGATTTAGGCTGGAGGTGAGGAGAAAGTTCTTCCCTGAGAGAGTCATTGGACACTGGAATGGGCTGCCCGGGGAGGTGGTGGAGTCGCCGTCCCTGGGGCTGTTCAAGGCAGGACTGGACGTGGCACTTGGTGCCATGGTCTGGCCTTGAGCTCTGTGGTAAAGGGTTGGACTTGATGATCTGTGAGGTCTCTTCCAACCTTGGTGATACGGTGACACTGTGATACTTTGACTCCTATAGTAAAGCAGTGCCTGAACCCTCCTGCGAGAAACTGATTGTGAGCACAGGCTGGCCAATGGAGGAGATTGGTATCAGAAGACATGGAGGTGGTGGCAGGTACCACATTGTGTGCAGTATAGCAGCAATCCATTGTGCCCAACATAGCAGTGATTTTTACACTGGTACATAGCATGAGGAGGAGTTTGTTACATTGCTGAAATACAACAGACTGGAGAGGTAGAGGGAGAAGGTCTAGATGACTGGATAGGGCTGGCTGGTAGGTTGGACTGGATGATCTTGGAGGTCTTGTCCAACCTGGTTGATTCTATGATTCTAAGAAGAGGGCTCTCAAGCAGTCTTCGCCCATCCTTTCCCTCTCACCCTAGTGTCTTCTGCCAGCAGGACAAAGGAGGTTCTTCTTCCCCTGTACTCGGCACTGCTCAGGCCACACCTGGAGTGCTGTGTCCAGTTCTGGGCCTCTCAATCCAAGAGAGATGTTGAGGTGCTGGAAGGTGTCCAGAGAAGGGCAGCAAAACTGATGAAAAGCCTGGAACACAAACCCTGTGAGGAGAGGCTGAGGGAGCTGGGGGTGTGCAGCCTGCAGAAGAGGAGGCTCAGGGCAGAGCTCATTGCTGTCTACAACTACCTGAAGGGAGGCTGTAGCCAGGTGGGGTTGGGCTCTTTTCCCAGGCAAGCGGCAACAGAACAGGGGGACACAGCCTCAAGCTGTGATGGGGCAGGTCTAGGCTGGATGTAAGGAGGAAGTTGTTGTCAGAGAGAGTGATTGGCATTGGAATGGGCTGCCCAGGGAGGTGGTGGAGTCACTGTCCCTGGTGATGTTCAAACAAAGCCTGGCTGGGGCATTTAGTGCCATGGTCCAGATGACTGGATAGGGCTGGGTGCTAGGTTGGAGTGGCTGACCTTGGAGGTCTCTTCCAACCTGGTTGATTCTATGACTCTTGCTTACCACTTTTGCCAATGTTCTCCAACAATCAAACTCTCCCTGCAAATCCTTGCCTCAGCTCTTTTGGCAGTTTTGACCACCTAAATCTTAACAGCATCCAGACTCCTAAAGTCTTCAACTTCAGAAATGGGAAATTCAACTCTCTGCTTCCCACTTAATATTACCTCTCCAAACCTCTTTTCTCCTTCCTTCCCAGAAATCCTTAGGATTCTCTTCTCATTTTAGCCTCATTGCTGCATTCTTGCCTCAAGTATTGATTTTCTCACTCATGGCTGTAACTCCTGAGTGGATTATTCTGTATACTTATTGTATACACATATACATGTGCCTGCTCCCCCTCCCTCCCAAAAACAACAGATAAGACCTTTGCAGGACCCAGCAGTAGGGAGTTAGGAAACGCTAGGGTTACTGTTCTCACTAATCTTAATGCAATCTCTTTGTGCCTGTGCCTCATAGCTAAGAGTCTCTAACCACATCCTTACATTGTCACCTCATTCTTTGCACAGGATGCCTGCCTTATTCTGTGCCAGCCTAGCTGGGGCTTTCTTGAAGGGCAGCTATTCAATGTTTTGTTTTCTCCTCATTGTTTAGTGGGTGGCCTGTGCCTCATTTACTGTACATTATTCAAGTCCAGTTCTACAGGCAGAGTTATTAGCTTCCTCTCGGGTTTTCCTATGGCTTTCATCACAACAGTATCTGATGGCTTCACAATTATTAATTTACTTATTTTCATCACCACCCAGAGGTGAGGAGATAGAATTAGCTCGACTTTAGAGCTGAGGAACTGAGGCAGTGAGAGATTAAGATAAAAAATAGTCATGAATTTTGGAGGCTGTTTAGAGATGTTGCTAATCTGGCTTTATTTTCAGTGTAGCTGGCACTGCATAGTGTTCAAAGCAGAGCTCTGTCTGGTTAATGCTGTGCTGGGAGAGTTTATCCCTTCCACCAGCTGGACCACATCTGAAAATCAAACATCCAGAAAACTAGAGACACCATTTAGAGTCATAGAATCAAGCAGGCTGGATGAGACCTCCAAGATCATCCAGTCCAACCTAGCACCCAGCCCTGTCCAATCAACTAGACCATAGAATCATAGAATCAAGCAGGCTGGAAGAGACCTCCAAGCTCATTCAGTCCAACCTAGCACCCAGCCCTAGCCCATCAACCAGATCATAGAATCATAGAATCAAGCAGGTTGGAAGTGACCTCCAAGATCATCCAGTCCAACATCTAAGCCAGCCCTGTCCAATCAACCAGACCAAAGAATCATAGAATCACAGAATCAACCAGACTGGAAGAGAGCTCCAAGCTCATCCAGCCCAACCTAGCACCCAGCCCTGGCCAATCAACCAGACCATGGCACTAAGTGCCCCAGCCAGGCTTTTTTTGAACACCTACATCTGTGAAGAAGTGTGGCTTGAAGAATTCTCCTCATCCTTACAGAGGAGATTGGAGTAAGAAGCAAGAATTAACTCCACTCATCTTGGATAGCTTTGTCTGATTTAAAACTGGAGACACTTTTTCTTCCCTCTCACTGTTCCCTCCCTCCTTCACAGAGATTCAAACACAGCTGAAGAACGTGGAGCTCTGCAGCAATCACCCTTACTGGACTGCCTCACTTCTCCAGTCACCCTGTGCCCTGACCAAGGCATCTGTCAGCTTTTCTACTTCTAAGAGAGAGCAGTTTTGTATAGAAAATGTTAGCTATTCTTAAGGCACGCCTGTAATGACAAAGATAATGAAGAAAGATGGAAATGTAAGTGTAAATCCACTAGTTCTTGCATTAAAAACCACCAGCCCCTCTTTAAAGAGACACTAGAGACCCTTAGAAGCATGCCTCTCTATGCTCGTTACTTACTGTGTGGCATGAATATTTCTTTAAGGAAATCATAGAATCACAGAATCAAGCAGGTTGGAAGAGAGCTCCAAGCTCAGCCAGCCCAACCTAGCACCCAGCCCTGGCCAAGCAACCAGACCATGGCACTAAGTGCCTCAGCCAGGCTTGGCTTCAACACCTCCAGGCACAGTGACTCCACCACCTCCCTGGGCAGCCCATTCCAATGCCAATCACTCTCTCTGACAACAACTTCCCCCTAACATCCAGCCTAGACCTCCCCTGGCACAACATGAGACTGTGTCCCCTTCTTCTGTTGCTGGTTGCTTGGCAGAGGAGCCGAAACCCACCTGGCTACAGCCTCCCTTCAGGTAGTTGTCGGCAGCAATGAGCTCTGCCCTGAGCCTCCTCTTCTTCAGGCTGCACACCCCCAGCTGTTTTTACATTAAAAGCTACTGACCCCTCTTTAAAGACACAGTAGAGACCCTTAGAAGCATGCATCACTATCCCTCCCAACCCTGACTGATTCCATGCTAGGAGGAAGTTCCCAGAGAGTGATTGGCATTGGAATGGGCTGCCCAGGGAGGTGGTGGAGTTGCTGTGCCTGGAGGTGTTGAAGCCAAGCCTGGCTGAGGCACTTAGTGCCATGGTCTGGTTGATTGGCCAGGGCTGGGTGCTAGGTTGGCCTGGCTGAGCTTGGAGGTCTCTTCCAACCTGGTTGCTTCTATGATTCCATGCTGGCTCCTCACCATGTGGCATGAATATTTCTCTGTTGAAGGAAGTAGCTGGCGTGCCAGGGATTTGCTTCTAGAGATTTCTCTGTTGCTTATCAATACCCATAAAATGGATTTCCCCTCCCCCCACCTCTTTATGCATTCTTAGCCCAAAGACTGAAGTTTCTCTGGTGCCTCCTGGGAACTAGTTCTAATTTTAAGCCTCTGTCCTCGTGCCTCATCCAGCAACACCCGAGGTGTGGAGCAGCCTCTGAAATCTGCTCCCTAATGCCACAGTGGAGTGCTGAATTACTCATCCCTTCTCATCTAGTTTCAACACAGCAAGATAAGTCAGGAAAGAAGGGCAAACGTGCCCAATATGTGACATCTGTCTGAAGGTCAAAAAGAGAAGAAGAGAGAGAGGCTAGGGCATGAAGGTCTGCATCTTCTGGCAAGGTTTAAATTATTCATCTGAAAGTCCCTAATACTGAAATCTTGTGATACTGTGTACTGTTGAGTGGGAAAAAAACCACCAACCCCAAATAGTTATAGTAGCAGGAATACTTAACATAGTTCCCAAGAGACCAGAGCCTGGTATGTATTTTAAACCCTGAAGCCCCAGGAATTCTCCTCAGCTACTGTTCCACTCCCAAGGAAAGGGGCAAGCAAGTTAGAAACCTGCTGTGCTCTTCTCAGAGTTGATAGTGAAAAGACCAGAAAGTGCAAATTGTTTAGCTCTTGGTACCATGAGGCTTCTGAATGACACTTCTACCTGCTTCTCAGAGTTGATAGTGAAAAGACCAGAAAGTGCAGAATTATTTAGCTCCTGGTACCATGAGGCTTCTGAATGACACTTCTACCTGCTTCTCAGCTTTGATAGTGAAAGGACCAGAAAGTGCAGAATTGTTTAGCTCCTGGTACCACCTGGTACTAGCTCCTGGTACTACCTGGTACCAGCTCCTGGTACCATGAGGCTTCTGAATGACACTTCTACCTGCTTCTCAGCTTTGATAGTGAAAGGACCAGAAAGTGCAAATTGTTTAGCTCCTGGTACCATGAGGCTTCTGAACAACACTTCTACCTGCTTCTCAGCTTTGATAGTGAAAGGACCAGAAAGTGCAGAATTGTTTAGCTCCTGGTACCACCTAGTACCAGCTCCTGATACCATGAGGCTTCTGAATAACACTTCTACCTGCTTCTTAGCTTTGATAGTGAAAGGACCAGAAAGTGCAGAATTGTTTAGCTCCTGGTACCACCTGGTACCAGCTCCTGGTACCACGAGGCTTCTGGATACCACTTTCACCTGCTTCTCAGACTTGATAGTGAAAGGACCAGAAAGTGCAGAAATATTTAGGTCTTGGTACCATGAGGCTTCTGAATGACACTTCTACCTGCGTCTCAGCTTTGATAGTGAAAGGACCAGAAAGTGCAGAATTGTTTAGCTCCTGGTACCACCTAGTACCAGCTTCTGGTACCATGAGGCTTCTGAATAACACTTCTACCTGCTTCTTAGACTTGATAGTGAAAGGACCAGAAAGTGCAGAAATATTTAGGTCTTGGTACCATGAGGCTTCTGAATGACACTTCTACCTGCTTCTCAGCTTTGATAGTGAAAGGACCAGAAAGTGCAGAATTGTTTAGCTCCTGGTACCACCTGGTACCAGCTCCTGGTACCACGAGGATTCTGGATACCACCTTCACCTGCTTCTCAGACTTGATAGTGAAAGAAAGGACCAGAAAGTGCAGAAATATTTAGGTCTTGGTACCATGAGGCTTCTGAATAACACTTCTACCTGCTTCTTAGCTTTGGTAGTGAAAGGACCAGAAAGTGCAGAATTGTTTAGCTCCTGGTACCACCTGGTACCAGCTTCTGGTACCATGAGGCTTCTGAATAACACTTCTACCTGCTTCTCAGCTTTGATAGTGAAAGGACCAGAAAGCGCAGAATTGTTTAGCTCCTGGTACCACCTGGTACCAGCTTCTGGTACCATGAGGCTTCTGAATGACACTTCTATCTGCTTCTCAGCTTTGATAGTGAAAGGACCAGAAAGTGCAGAATTGTTTAGCTCCTGGTACCATGAGGCTTCTGAACAACACTTCTACCTGCTTCTCAGACTTGATAGTGAAAGGACCAGAAAGTGCAGAATTGTTTAGCTCCTGGTACCACCTGGTACCACCTGGTACCACGAGGCTTCTGGATACCACTTTCACCTGCTTCTCAGACTTGATAGTGAAAGGACCAGAAAGTGCAGAAATATTTAGGTCTTGGTACCATGAGGCTTCTGAATGACACTTCTACCTGCGTCTCAGCTTTGATAGTGAAAGGACCAGAAAGTGCAGAATTGTTTAGCTCCTGGTACCACCTAGTACCAGCTTCTGGTACCATGAGGCTTCTGAATGACACTTTTACCTGCTTCTCAGCTTTGATAGTGAAAGGACCAGAAAGTGCAGAATTGTTTAGCTCCTGGTACCATGAGGCTTCTGAACAACACTTCTATCTGCTTCTCAGCTTTGATAGTGAAAGGACCAGAAAGTGCAGAATTGTTTAGCTCCTGGTACCATGAGGCTTCTGAACAACACTTCTACCTGCTTCTCAGACTTGATAGTGAAAGGACCAGAAAGTGCAGAATTGTTTAGCTCCTGGTACCACCTGGTACCACCTGGTACCACGAGGCTTCTGGATAACAGTTTCACCTGCTCCTACCTAATAACACTTTCACCCACTCCTTTCTGCACTGACATATGCACACATATATTATTACATGCATAGAGTTCTTTGGCCTTAAAAGAGGGGATCACACAGGCAGTGCTGGGAGAAATCTCTTATACATAATGCTTCACCTACTGGTTTTGGTAGGTTTATTTAGCATGGAGGAAAAGTTCAGCAGTTAAGCTTTTTTGTTTTCAGCCATAAAGTTTTTTTTCAGCCTGTGACCTTTTAGATGAAATCTGGCCAGAAGTGCTACTTACATGACCCTGGGATGGTTTTTGCAGTACTCAAGGACTGAAGCACTGCCTCAGTTTACCTGAGCTGTTAAAATCTGACCGCAACAAAGCTCGTTAGACAAATGACCCTTTGGGAAATCAAAGGAGTCACCACAGAGCAGAGGTGGCAATTAGCAGGCAGCCTTTACATTTGTTGTCCCTGCTTCGATCCAGGTGGCTCTATAGGGTTGCTGTGTCTTCAAGCTCTATAGGGTTGCTGTGCTTTAAGCTCTATAGGGTTGCTGTGTTTTAAGCTCTATAGGGTTGCTGTGCTTTAAGCTCTATAGGGTTGCTGTGTTTTAAGCTCTATGGGTTAGCTATGTTTTAAGCTCTATAGGGTTGCTGTGTTTTAAGCTCTATGGGTTAGCTATGTTTTAAGCTCTATAGGGTTAGCTATGTTTTAAGCTCTATGGGTTAGCTATGTTTTAAGCTCTATAGGGTTGCTGTGCTTTAAGCTCTATAGGGTTGCTGTGTTTTAAGCTCTATGGGTTAGCTATGTTTTAAGCTCTATAGGGTTGCTGTGTTTTAAGCTCTATGGGTTAGCTATGTTTTAAGCTCTATAGGGTTGCTGTGTTTTAAGCTCTATAGGGTTGCTGTGTTTTAAGCTCTATAGGGTTGCTGTGTTTTAAGCTCTATGGGTTAGCTATGTTTTAAGCTCTATAGGGCTGCTGTGCTTTAAGCTCTATGGGTTAGCTATGTTTTAAGCTCTATAGGGCTGCTGTGCTTTAAGCTCTATAGGGTTGCTGTGTTTTAAGCTCTATAGGGTTGCTGTGTTTTAAGCTCTATGGGTTAGCTATGTTTTAAGCTCTATAGGGCTGCTGTGCTTTAAGCTCTATAGGGTTGCTGTGTTTTAAGCTCTATAGGGTTGCTGTGTTTTAAGCTCTATGGGTTATCTATGTTTTAAGCTCTATAGGGTTGCTGTGTTTTAAGCTCTATAGGGTTGCTGTGTTTTAAGCTCTATGGGTTTGCTATGTTTTAAGCTCTATAGGGTTGCTGTGTTTTAAGCTCTATAGGGTTATCTATGTTTTAAGCTCTATAGGGTTGCTGTGTTTTAAGCTCTATGGGTTAGCTATGTTTTAAGCTCTATAGGGTTGCTGTGTTTTAAGCTCTATAGGGTTGCTGTGTTTTCAAGCTATGTTGCCCTTCGAAACATCCAATGGCAATACCAGAAGTAGTACATGATGGAAACGTGATTGAATACATTTTCCAAGCACAAAAAACAGGTGAATAAAGTTAGGAAAGCAACCAAAAAGAAGCGTCAGCTGCTGGCAGGAGAGGGCATTTGTCCCTCTAGGTCTGTGTGCCTCTGTGCCGAGGCTGCTCTGGGCAGTGTTGGGATGGAGGAGAGTGGCATCCCCCTCACGGCGCGCTGCGGTGCGGGTGGCCAGGAGATAGGGGCAAGGCACTGCGCTCTATTTGAGTTAGGCTCCCATGCTACAGACCAGCCAGGATGTCATACTCTGAAGGAAAAGGAACTAAGAGCATTTGGAAAGCATCCTGTGCATTTTGGAGCATGGGAGATCCACACAGCCTTTTGGTGAAGGGATTATACCCTGAGAGCCTCTCCTAGGCAAGAGCTCCCTTCCGCACCCTCCCCAGAGCAGTCTGGAATGGGCTCTGACAGAAACTGCAAGTCTCACATTTTACTGGCTGAGGATACCTGTGGCTTTAACACTGCTTGCCCTTGCACTGAAACCTCTCAGCACCCACTGCAGGGAGGCTTGCTTGTCATTTTCTTAGCTGCCTGTGGCAACAAGAGTCTAGGTTTTAAAACAGCCCAAGCCCATCTTGTTATTACTGGGAATGCTTTGGAAAGGAACTGAAACAAAATGCACATTTCTGCAGTTATTTTTGGCCACCTTTCTGTTCCTGCCTCACTAAGTCCCTCTCTCCCCTGGTGCTGTTTTCCCCTTGAGTGTCACAGTCTGATCTGCCATTAACGCTTCTGTTATATTGCCCTCCTGGTTACTCACCTGATTCCCAGTGTCTTGTCTCCTGTCTTCTTTCCTTGCTTTGAGAACTTCTCCTTCCTGTAGTTGAGGTGGAATCCTTGTTCTCCCCAGTTGCTTAGATTTACTCCTTTAATACGCTTCTCTCTCTCTCTCTCTTCCTCTCTTTTTCTCCACCCCCTTTCTGTGTCACTTTCTGTCTTCCCCACTGCCTTTCTGCATTTCCCCCCCTCTTCTTTCTTTGCTTACTTTTCTTGCCTCTCCCGCCCTTTTCCCCTTAATCTTTCTATTTCCAAGCCTAGCTTTCTGTTGTTGTTCCTTTAAAGACCATGGCTCTCATTCTTCCCTCTCCATTTTCAGCCTCTCCCTGTGCCACCCTTCCCATGCCGACAGGATGCACTCGCTGCTGGCTTTGTGCTGTCCCTTCCAGTTGCCTCTACTGCTGTTCCTTTCACCTCCTCCCCCGGATAACAATGCCATGGTCTAAGCTTTCCTTAAATGAAGAGAGCCAGGGTTACCCCACCCCAGTTACACCAGCCTGGGGAGGTCCTCAACCCCTTCAAATAACATAGGACCTGCTCTAGTCGCTGGGATCAGGAGCCCAGCATAGCTGCAGTCCTGTCCCGGAGGATTTCATAGGCTCCCTCGCCGATAAACATGGAATAATCTGCCTGTCAGGAGAGGTGTTTTTTGACACACTACCCCTCCACCACCTCCCTGCACACACAGAGTCTGCTGCACGAGCATTTGGGCCTTTGGGAAGAAAAAGAAAAGCTTTTGGCATATCGAGCATCTGGAGGTCTTGTATTTCATGTAGGTGTTGCTTTGAGCCCCTAATGCCTGCCAGAGAGGATGGTGAACCAGAGATTCCTGCTGGGTTTGATAAAGGCTGGCCTCAGCTGGTGGGAGGAGAGTGGGGTTTGCACAGAAGGCTCTGCTACGCTGAGAAATGGCTTGCTCTGCCCAAGCATTGGCCAGGTGCTCCTCCAGCAATCCTTCCTGGGCTGGATACTTCCCATCCCAGGGGTCACTATGCAGCAGCTAGTGGAGATCACGAAGCAAAAGCAGCCCAGAGACTAAAACACAGGCCTGCCAATCTTACCATTGCTCTCCCACCGATTTAGTGCCTCTGTTAGTCACAAGGTTGAAAGCCAGCCTGCACAGAGGCAGGCTATGCAGAGGCTGCCCCTGCAGGAATGCTCCCTCTGGACACTCTCACCCTCTAAGTGAAAAATGCGACTCAAGAGGGCTGAGTCCTTGCTGGCAGTTAGTGCAGGACACAGAGTGCACAATAAGTTCCCAGAGCAGCTCAGTAAACTCTTAGTGTGGAGAAACCTATAGTAATTTGCAACTTCATTTCTAGCTGTATTGAAAGTCCTTCTGTGATGGGTATGTTTCAGGAGCTGTTTCTCCCTCTCTTGCCTGGCAGATGTAGCCTGTGGTAGAATTTCATGGGGAAGAGAATATCACTGTGTTCTTTTCACAGGGGTTGGAAGGGACCCGAGGAGATCATCGAGTCCAACCCCCCCTGCCAGAGCAGGACAATCCTATCTGACACAGATCACAGAAGAACACATCCAGACAGGCCTGGAAAGGCTCCAGAGAAGGAGACTCCACAACCTCTCTGGGCAGCCTGTGTCAGGGCTCTGGGACCCTTACAGGAAAGAAGTTCCCCCTTGTGTTGAGCTGGAACCTCCTGTGCTGCAGCTTACACCCATTGCTGCTTGTGCTATCCCAGGGAGCAGTGAGCAGAGCCTGTCCCCCCCTGTCCTGGCAGCCCTCAGATACTTATAAACATTGATCCAATCCCCTCTCAGTCTTCTCTTCTCCAGACTAAGCAGCCCCAGGGCCCTCAGCCTCTTCTCATCAGCCATGCCCTCCTGTCCCCTCATCATCCTCATAGCCCTTCAATGAACCCTCTCCAGCAGATCCCTGTCCCTCTGCAACTGAGGAGCCCAAAACTGAACACAGTATTCAATATGAAGTCTCAGCAGGGCAGAGCAGAGGGGCAGGAGAACCTCCCTTGCTCTGCTGGACACACTCTGCCTAATACACCCCAGGCTCCCATTGGCCTTCTTGGCCACAAGGGCACATTGCTGTGCCATGGATGTTCTCCACCAGCACCCCCAGGTCCCTCTCCACAGGGCTGCTCTCCAGCAGTCACCTCCCAGCCTGTACTGCTGCAGTTTGTTATTCCTCCCCAGATGCAGGAATCTGCACTTGGCCTTTTGTCCTTTTATCTCCCTGGAGTAATTTTCATAAGCTATTACTATATAAAGACCTGATGAATTTATGCCAGTGAAATTGTCAAGGATTTCATCACAGAAGGGTCCAAAAATGTGTTAATAGTACAGATCTAGCTTACAGATGGCTTTGGGATAGGCTGGCTGAGGCCTGTCACATGTTTCTCATGTGCCATAGAGAGGCAGGACCTCTAAGTGAGCTGTCTGTGCAAAATGTAATCCCTGTCATAGAACCATAGAATCACAGAATCAGCCAGGTTGGCAGAGAGCTCCAAGCTCAGCCAGTCCAACCTAGCACCCAGCCCTGGCCAATCAACTAGACCATGGCACTAAGTGCCTCATTCAGTCTTTTCTTGAAGACCCCCAGGGACGGTGCCTCCACCACCTCCCTGGGCAGCCCATTCCAATGCCAATCACTCTCTCTGACAACAACTTCCTCCTAACATCCAGCCTAGACCTCCCCGGCACAACTTGAGACTGTGTCCCCTTGTTCTGTTGCTGCTTGCCTGGCAGCAGAGCCCAACCCCACCTGGCTACAGTCTCCCTTCAGGTAGCTGTAGACAGCAATGAGGTCTGCCCTGAGCCTCCTCTTCTTCAGGCTGCACACCCCCAGCTCCCTCAGCCTCTCCTCACAGGGCTCTGCTCCAGGACCCTCCCCAGCCTTGCTGCCCTTCTCTGGACACCTTCCAGCACCTCAACATCTCTCTTGAATTGAGGAGCCCAGAACTGGACACAGCACTCCAGGGGTGGCCTGAGCAGTGCTGAGCACAGGGGCAGAAGAACCTGTCCTGCATGGCTGATAATTTGTTGAACACTTGGGGTGATCATGTCTGATTCTCTCTGCTCACTCCCTTGTATCTGCTGTCCTAGTGTTGCTCCTGAGCAGCACACTCAATGTCCTGCAGTGTTCATCTCTGAATCCAGCAGACACAGGCTGTTTCTCTTGAATGAGTGAAGGAGGGGAGAAGATTTCTGTGCAACACACACATCACACACGAGGTAGCTATTGCAAGCTCTTTTGTTTCAGTGGTGGGACATATTTGAATAGTTCTCAGCACAGCAAGGAGGTAGGTGAAGACAGACACAGAGGCAAAAGGTGAGTACAGGTGTTGTACAGATACCTCAGCCAGACACTCTCTTATCCCTTCTCTTCTCTAGTGCACCTCCTTCAAGTTAAAACCAGAGTTGTCATGAATCATAGAATCACAGAATCAGTCAGGGTTGGAAGGCACCACAAGGATCAGCCAGTTCCAAGTCCTCTGCCATGGGAAGGGACACCCTACCCTAGAGCAGGCTGCACACAGCCTCAGCCAGCCTGGCCTCAAACACCTCCAGCCATGGGGCCTCAACCACCTCCCTGGGCAACCCATTCCAGCCTCTCACCACTCTCCTGCTCAACAACTTCCTCCTTGTGTCCAGTCTCAATCAGCTTTGCTCCATTCCCCCCAGTCCTGTCACTCCCTGAGAGCCTAAAAAGTCTCTTCTCAGCTTTTTTGTAGCCCCCTTGAGATCCTGGAAGGCCACAAGAAGGTCATCTTCTTGACAGCTTCTCCAGCTCCACAGATAAATAGCTGCTTTTCCCACTGGTAAACTGGGAAGAAGGATTTTCCCTCCCCTCCCCAAGACATTACTATGCAAAACATGTATGGCTTGAGTGAGTGGAACAAGTGGAAGCAAATATTCCCCCAGACAGTGGGAATAAGAACAGCTGACATCTTGCTACATGCAGCTTGCAGCTCTCAGCAGTTTATGATGCTGTGGAATGGATTTTGAAGGAAAGGAGACATAAAGCCAAGGAGTAAGGGGAAAATAGGACAATGTGCACAATCTTTCAGTCAAATAGCTTTCTTGGGGTAAGATTCCTCTCTTTCTTGGTTAAAGAAACATAGTAGACCTTATCTACCTTGACTTTAGTAAGATGTGGTATGGTGTCCCAGAAGCAAATTAGTGGAGAAGACTCAGCTGAAGACAACAGTGATTATTAGAGAAATTCCCACGAGGATAAGAGGATGACAGAATTGAGACACCAGCTCCTAATAGGCTGAAGGGAAGTTATCTGTGAGGCTGCTCAAAGAAGGCTCTTAGGACTGATTTTCTTTTAAATTTGAATATTTGTGTTAATTACCTTGGCACTGACAGCAGAAATGCTAATGAAGTCTGCTGAGCAGACAAAAGTGGGAGGTATTGGCAGGGCAGAGGTGGATTCCAGCACCAGGGGAGATGAATCATAGAATCATAGAATCAACCAGGTTGGAAGAGACCTCCAAGATCAGCCAGTCCAACCTAGCACCCAGCCCTGGCCAATCAAGCAGACCATGGCACTAAGTGCCCCAGCCAGTCTGTTCTTGAACACCTCCAGGGATGGCATCTCCACCACCTCCCTGGCAGCCCATTCCAATGCCAATCACTCTCTCCAGCTGCAGCCCTTCTCTCCAGTGCCCTGAGACATTATGGCATCAGAATGACAACAAAGCAAGGCTGGCCTGAAACCTCACAGAGTGCCCTCAGGCTCCTGCTCCAGAAGGTTTCATGTCTGACAACAGAGAAGTCAGCCAAGTTTTGGTTTGCCTGAAATCTCCATCTGGAAAACTAAGATGACAGCCTTTGCCCCCTGCTTAAATAGGTATTGAGAGCCTACAGAAATGCAATCATAGAATCAAGCAGGTAGGAAGAGACCTCCAAGCTCAGCCAGCCCAACCTAGCACCCAGCCCTGGCCAATAAACCAGACTATGGCACTAAGTGCCTCAGCCAGGCTTGGCTTCAACACCTCCAGGGATGGCAACTCCACCACCTCCCTGGGCAGCCCATTCCAATGCCAATCACTCTCTCAAAGTGAAGGCTCCGCGGCTGCAGTGACTGAGGTGAGGCTAAAGAGGGGAGTGCAAAGCCACACTCTGGGAGCTGGTTGCTCAGAGATTAGCAGGAATCTCTCAGGAATTGGGTGTTCCTAGTTGGCAGGGCTGAGATAGAAAAAAATCCTGGGTGAAAGTCACCAAAGGAGGATGAATCAGCAGTGCTGTGTGGGGGAGAAAAAGGCAAGTGACCTTTCAGGATGTAGCAGCATGTCCAGTTGCAGTGTGTGAGACTAACATGGTCCAAGAGGATGTGAGACTCACACACAACACTCTGTGCAGTGCTGCTCACCCACAGTCAAGAAGGGTTTTCAGCCTGGAGCAGGTGCAAAGAGAAGCATTGGGGTGACCAGAGGGATGGGGAGTGTCTCTCAGCCAAGAGTATGTTCACAGAACTGACTAGAGAGACATTTGAGCTGACCTGTGTGGTGCTAGCTTGAGCTTTCCTGCATTAATTAGTTTGCACTGAACTTCATGCTAGTGCAGCTACCCAAAGTAATTAAAACATGATGTGATGTGCCTGAGGGGTGAATACTATAAGGGAGCTTAGTTACTTAGACTGGAAGAACAAAGGTTAAGAGAGAAGAGATTTGCAGCCTATAAATACCTTTAGGAATTGGGGGTTGGGAGAGTGTTAGGGAGAGAGAACTACTTAGGCTAAAGGACAATGTGGCACAAGAATAAATAGATATAAATTGGCCGTGAATGAATTTAGGTTGGAAATCAGAAGGTTTCTAGGCAACAGAGCAGGGAAGGAGGTGCTGGAACAGCATTCTAGTAGCACAAGTGAGAGTGAAAACCTAATGAGATTTAGGGCAGAGCTTAGTAAGTTTAGAAAAGGCCATTTGTTTTGTAGATGCCTGTTGTTCAAAGAGATTGAACCTGATAAGCCAAGAGGTCCCTTTTTCAGTCACTTTCCTGTCCTTGCCTTATCAGAGCTGCTCCCTTTCACACAGAAGCCAGATAAATCCTGAACAGAGTCCATGTGATGAGCTTTTTTGGTGCTGATCACATGGATAGTTAATGGCAGATTCATTCTGTGCCAGGGAATTAAACAAGCAATAAGAGCAAGCTAACACAATGCACAGGGGAGGGCTGCCATTAGGCGGTAGCACTGATGAGAGCTCTCATGTGAAAGAGCTTCTTCACACAAAACAGAGGTCCTTGGAGCATCTGGCTTTGCTGGAAGGCTCCTTCATAGGCAGGTAGAAGCTCTCCTGAGTTCCAAGAGCTTCAAGAGACTGTCTTGTCACTTGCTCCCTGGGATAGCACAAGGAGCAATGGGTGTAGCTGCAGCAAAAGAGGTTCTGCCTGAACACAAGGGGGAACTTTTTTACTGTAAGGGTCCCAGAGCACTGACACAGGCTGCCCAGAGAGGTTGTGGAGTCTCCTTCTCTGGAGCCTCTGAAGGCCTTTCTGGATGTGTTCCTGTGTGACCTGAGCTAGACTGTGTGGTCCTGCTCTGGCAGGGAGATTGGACTGGATGATCCCCTTGGGTCCCTTCCAACCCCTAACATCCTGTGAGCTGTGATCCTGTGCAATCCTGTGCTTGGGATGGATATTAGATTTACAGCATTGGGAAACTTCAGAAATGAACAACCACCTACTAGCAGCTGAGATAAAAAACTTCTCATATCTATTTCATCTCTGATGCCTGGGCACAGCACTGCACTGACTCTGATTCTTCATATTGCATGTTGGACAGGTACCTGTGGTACCTTCTCTGAAGCACCAAGGGGTACTTCCTGATGAAATATGTTATCTAAAATCCCCATGCATGGATATGATTGAAAGAGGAGGGAGAAGGAAATTCTTTGATGTATATTAGACCTCTAGAGATAGCTTGAAGGCATCTTCCAGCAGGAGGCAAATTCCCAAGTACAGGCTGGGCCCAAGGGAACAAGGCGGGCTTGAGTGAGGGGAAATGGTTCTGTAGGCACAATTCCTTATTTAGTAAAAAACCCCAAATTACACCATCATAGATGGACGTTTTCCCCTTCCCAGTCCAGAGTACCAAACCAGCACAGAGTAAGAAAGGAGAAGACAAGGAGCAGCAAGGTGTGAAAAGTTACTGTTACACAATGTCAGTCTCGTTTGCTAGTGAAGTTTTCAATAGGAAAAACTCAAGACAGGATTTAATCTCACCGAGGAGAAATGACCAATCATGCCAAGGTCAGTGCTTAGTTGTCACCTTTATGTGACTGGAAATAGTGCAGCACCTCTGAGTAGCTGAGAGGTGCTTTGCAGATGATAGTGTAATTGCAATGCCTGTGAGCGCTGCAGGTGGAAGAACCAAACCGCGGCGAGCGTACAGGAGTTGGCTGAAGGATCAGTAAGTTATAGCCAAGCAAGAAGTCCTCATCTGCTTAGCCAGCAGGCAGTCATATTGTCCTGTAAACTTTCAGCCAGAAGAATTGCTATGTTACAAAGACACATACGTGTGTGTATATGTACATAGGTACCTGTGTTACCCAGAGCGCGAAGAGAAGAAAGAAAGAGCAGACCTTTACCTCTTTTTGCTGAACCTGCACGGGCAGAGGGAGGAGCAGAAGAAGTTGACTGAAGGGTGAGCTTTAGCACAGCACCTCGTTCTTGCTGGAGCCCACTTCTCTGTCAGTGTCAAGCTCTTGGAAGAGATCCGTATCTGAGGGAGGACACTCTGGATAGCGTAAGCAAACCCTAGTCAGCTCTCGGGAGCTGAGCCTCCTGCTGTGGTCTGACACTCTCTGACTGGCTGGAGATTCCCTCAAGCCTGGAAGACTGAAGCTAGGGGAGACCAGCTCCCAAGCTGTTCCTGACATGCACTGGCAGCTGTCTGCCTGCTATTCTTTTAAAGAGTCTTCGTGGATCAGGATAAAAATGTGATCTTACGCAGGCGGCATTGTAAGCGCAGCTTGGCTCAAGTTCAGCTCTTCCTCTGGCTCCCAGCTACTCTATTTTTATTGAAGGAATTTGAGGCTATCAGAAAGGAAGTCAAATTGTTTTAGGAAAACAATAGAAAAGCAACTTGAAGTTTATTAGCTTCCTGCCCAGGGCCTGAGACCAACTTGTCAAACTCATTAGAGCGATGGCAGAGCTATTTATTCAAAAGGGCTAGCGACAAGACTCACAATTTCATTCCTGTTTAGGCCTTGGTGAAAACAAAGGAAAGCCATAAAATAATATCTGAAGGGAGCAGATGGCTTGCCTGGTAAATGGTGCAAGTAAGGTTGGCCTGTGAGCCACTGGTGGTGCTCAGTGGCGCAGCGGCTTCCATGGGATTTGGTACTGAATGAATGCCCAGGCTTGCATTCACAGCCTGGCCCCAGCACCCCCAGATTCCTTCTCGTGGCTTACATTTTCAGGTTACAAATTTGGCAGGAAAAGGTCTTCATTTAGAGCTACTGAAAGGACCAAAACCAATATGGCAGCTCTGCAAAAGAGCCAGGAATAGAGCCCAGGTGTCCCTGATCCTGTTGGACTGCTAAAGCCTTCTGACTGTAAAAAAAACCCCATTTATATCCTTCAAAAGCAGCTGCAGTCTGCTTCCCCATTCAGCTACCCCAGAGTAGCAGTGCCATGATGTCACCAAAAGCACGCTGGCACGTGGCTGGGGAGAAGAATGCACAGCCAAACTGTGCTGGAAGGTGTCCAGAGAAGTGCAACAAAGCTGCTGAAGGGCCTGGAACATAAACCCTATGAGGAGAGGCTGAGGGAGCTGGGGGTGTGCAGCCTGCAGAAGAGGAGGCTCAGGGCAGAGCTCATTGCTGTCTGCAGCTGCCTGAAGGGAGGCTGTAGCCAGGTGGGGTTGGGCTCTTCTGTCAGGCAAGCAGCAACAGAAGAAGGGGACAGAGTCTCAAGCTGTGGCAGGGCAGGTCTAGGCTGGATGTTGTTAGGAAGTTGTTGGCAGAGAGAGTGATTGGCATTGGAATGGGCTGCCCAGGGAGGTGGTGGAGTCGCCGTCCCTGGAGGTGTTCAAGAGAAGACTGAATGAGACACTTAGTGCCATGGTCTGGTTGCTTGGGTAGGGCTGGGTGCTAGGTTGGCCTGGCTGAGCTTGGAGGTCTCTTCCAACCTGGTGGATTCTGATTCTGATTCTGAAAAATCAGAGAAAATGGCAGAGCAAGGCCAGGAGGCTCACGAGCAGAGCGTGTCCGTACTGCCTGAGCCTCTCTAAAGGAGTTCCATCGCTTGCATGGAAACAAGAGAATGAAACCAGTGCCTGAGAAGCGTTTCTAAGCTCTGTCAATGCAAAGCCACATCCCTTATTCAGAGGGCTCTCTCCTCACTGCTCCCAGGGAGCGTGTAGGAAGACCTCACCTCTCCCGTCAGCGACGCAGTAGCTGTCTCTAGAAGGTCAGAGGCTGAGAGGCACTGGTCCCTCGGAGCGATATTGGCAAGCTTTGAACAGCTCAGTAACCGCTTTTCATCTGAAAGGAAGAGGAGCCCACCTCAAAAATTCTCTTCCTTCTTCTCCTCATTGGCTTAACTAAAAGTGGGAATGCAAAGCTCCAGTCTTCTCTGGGGCCTAGGGCAATGGTACATCTCGTCTTGGCAAGTGGTAGGAGATCACAGTATCAGCAAGGTTGGAAGAGACCTCACAGATCATCAAGTCCAACCCTTTACCACAGAGCTCAAGGCCAGACCATGGCACCAAGTGCCACGTCCAGTCCTGCCTTGAACAGCTCCAGGGACGGCGACTCCACCACCTCCCCGGGCAGCCCATTCCAGTGTCCAATGACTCTCTCAGGGAAGAACTTTCTCCTCACCTCCAGCCTAAATTTCCCCTGGCGCAGCCTGAGGCTGTGTCCTCTTGTTCTGGTGTTGGCCACCTGAGAGAAGAGAGCAACCTCCCCCTGGCCACAACCACCCCTCTTGCTTTATTCATTGCTTTTAATTCTTCCAGGTTAGAGGCTTATAAGAGGGTCAAAATGAGTGCATGCTCTACAAAACCAGGTCTCACAGTTGGTTGGTTTCATGGAAAGGCAACAATCTTGCATTATTTTTTTCTTAAGTGCTCTTAACAGCTTTTCTTTTAGATAATTTGTCTGATTTCTGTCCCTCTGAAGTAGTTTCCTGGCAAACACATCAGTCAAAGAAGCACAGGGAGCAGTGCAGCATCCCAATTCACTACAGTCTGTAGGTGTTTAATCCTTCATGTACATTCTTGAGTAGCATTGATTACAATGAGATTTAATGGCCTGGAAGTGAAACACTTTACATTGCCAGGCAGACAGCAGCAATTCTCTAGGCTCCTGTGCAGGGTTAACCCTCCAGGGGGAGTAACCTTGAACCTGACCCTCGGTGGTCTTGACGCCTCCGCAAGGGTGGGTCTGAACACCACCAGGTGATGGTTAGCTCACTCCCCCTTCCTGTCTAAAGAGCTATAAAAGTAGGGGGACTTCCTCTTTCTTTCTCTCTGCATTCCCTGCCTCCCTGCTGACCACCATCACCATCCTGTTCCTCTTTGTTCTACCACGTGGCCATCACTCACGAGGCAGACAAAGCCATCACCAGCAAAATCTGGCTGCATTTACACAGTTTGCACTTGTTTTCCCTTCCCTACACCTTTGTAGCTTCCCTACCTCAGATACCTTTTTAATTTATTGTTAAACTTATTTTTTTAACTTCCAAATCAGAGTGAGATTGATTTATTTGGCTGTGCTTACCTTTTCCTCTCTCTGCATCTAATTCCTTTCTTTTGGGAAAGAAGGGGGGAGAGGGAAGGGCACTCTATAAACTGTTATTGGTTCTATCAAATAAAAGGGAGGCTGTAGTGAAATGGGGTTGGTCTCCCAGGCAACCAGCAACAGAACAAGGGGACACAGTCTCAAGTTGTGGCAGAGGAGGTCTAGGCTGGATGTTGTTAGGAAGTTGTTGTCAGAGAGAGTGATTGGCATTGGAATGGGCTGCCCAGGGAGGTGGTGGAGGCACCATCCCTGGAGGTGTTGAAGCCAAGCCTGGCTGGGGCACTTAGTGCCATGGTCTGGTTGATTGGCCAGGGCTGGGTGCTAGGTTGGTCTGGCTGAGCTTGGAGGTCTCTTCCAACCTGCTTGATTCTGTGATTCTATTTGAGTCTCTGGAAATTTACATTAGAACTGAGACAACTCCTCCTCAGTGGCCTTTGCTGGCAGGGATGCCACATGCAAATCATATGATGCTGTTAGGGCAACGGAAGATGATTTATTTGTACTTGTTTAGGATCTGTGTCATCTGGGCTGGTCCTCAATTCACACTTTGTTCTAGTAAGCAGTGTTTCAAGGCCAGTGTGTGCTGTGAGAGTCTTTCTGTCAGAAGCTGAGAATCCTTGGACTCTCACTAGTGCCTGAGGCTGTGATCTTGCAAAGACTTGGTCATGTGAGTAACTTGATTTAGTTACAGCTTGGGGCTGTTCATGTGGGCAAAGGTTCCTCTGTGTACGAACCTCACAGAGCAGAAAATGCTGTAGGTTGTCGAAGCTCCTGCTTGTTCTACCAGAGGCAGATATGATGGCCCAGAAACTTCTGATGTGACCTCATTGCTGTCTGCAACTACCTGCAGGGAGGCTGTAGCCAGGTGGGGTTGGGCTCTTCTCCCAGGCAACCAGCAATAGAACAAGGGGACACAGTCTCAAGTTGTGGCAGGGGAGGTCTAGGCTGGATGTTGTTAGGGAGTTGTTGTCAGAGAGAGTGATTGGCATTGGAATGGGCTGCCCAGGGAGGTGGTGGAGTCGCTGTGCCTGGAGGTGTTCAAGGAAAGACTGGCTGGGGCACTTGCCATGCTTGTGTCAGACCCCACCTGGAGTACTGTGTACAGTTTTGGAGCCCCAGCACAAGAAGGGCGTAGGACTGGTAGAATGAGTCCAGAGGAGGGCCACAAAGATGCTCATAGTGCTGCAGTAGCTCTGCTCTGAGGACAGGCTACAAGAGTTGGGGCTCTGCAGCTGGAGAAGAGAAGGCTTGGAGGAGACCTTAGAGTGGCCTTCCAGTATCTGAAGGGGACCTACAGGAAGGCTGAGGAGGGACTATTGACAAGGTCTTGTAGTGACAGGACAAGGGGGAATGGGTTTGAACTGGCAGAGGGGAGATTGAAAGTAGATGTTAGGAAAGGGTTGTTTGCAGTGAGGGTGGTGAGACACTGGCACAGGTTGCCCAGGGAGGTTGTGGCTGATCCCTCCCTGGAGGTGTTCAAGGCCAGGCTGGATGAAGCCTTGGGCAAGGCTTGGGAGGTGTCTCTGCCTACAGCAGGGGGTTGGAACTGGATGATCCTTGAGGTGCCTTCCAACCTAAACCATTCTATGATTCTATGAGGTCAGCTCAAACAGTGCAAGGGAAGTAGGCAGCCCTGCTCCTTCGTGCTGCACCTTCTGTGTGACTACATAAAGACAAACAGGTTCACAGGGATGCATTAGGCATGCATACTTGTCAGCCTGGTGTCCTGAGTATCCATTAGAGGAACACTTGGGAAATCATAGAATCACAGAATCAAGCAGGTTGGAAGAGAGCTCCAAGCTCAGCCAGTCCAACCTAGCACCCAGCCCTGGTCAAGCAACCAGACCATGGCACTAAGTGCCCCAGCCAGGCTTGGCTTCAACACCTCCAGGCACAGCCACTCCACCACCTCCCTGGGCAGCCCATTCCAATGCCAATCACTCTCTCTGACAACAACTTCCTAACAACATCCAGCCTAGACCTCCCCTGCCACAACTTGAGACTGTGTCCCCTTGTTCTATTGCTGCTTGCCTGGCAGCAGAGCCCAACCCCACCTGGCTACAGCCTGAAAGAATGAAGGATTTGGTCAATTCAGAGCTCCTTGTTATGTTTCTGGACACCTGAGTTCCCTGGTAAAAGGTCTGACAGATGTTTTCTCACAGTCCTTCCTGCCCAGAAGAGGGGACAGCCTGCAGGGGAAGCAGGTGTGTGTGTGTTAGTCATCTACAGCCACACAAGCAAGGAAGTGAGTGCCCTGGCTTCTCTGCAGCAGCCAGCCCAGACCATACAGAGAGCCACACTGACTGCCCAGGCGGCCACAAGCAATGCTCATGTTTAAAGGTCTGAGACTGGGGGGGAGATGAGGAAATTCTCTGAGCACTGAAGTCCTGTCAATGGCCTAATGCAGGCCTTTCCTCACTTAGCTTTCCACTTAATTTCATTTAAACTCTCTCCTCTGTGCTAGTTTGAGGTGAATTGGAATATTTTAATGAGAGAAATTAGATGCTAGGCTGTGAAAAGGAAAATGCTGATGGCTGCTGCACTCATAGGCTTGCTGAGATGTGTGACAACAAGGACACAAACATATATAAAACACTGTGTGTGTCTCTGTTGGAGTCTGTGTTTCTCCCTGGGCTTCTTCTGTGCTACTAATCCTTCTGCTTCTAACTGCCCTTGCTGATCCAACAAACTCCCCTTGCACATAAGGCAAAGTCTGGGTTAAGGCAGAGGGGTGCAAGGGTGGTTGGGAGCCCCTCCTGGGCACTCTGGTTTCTGGCAGGGCTGTTGTGTTTCTGTATCACCTTTAACTTGTCTATGTCTGTCTATAGCTGTAACTGTTGTAACTCTCTGCTTGTCTCTTGTGCTAAGCTGTGAATATAAAGCTTCATCCCTTAACTCCCAGCTGGCTGAGTCTAGTCTGAGTGATCTCATATGAGTGGGGGTGTGGAACTCCCAAAGCATCACATCCTCATACCCAGTACAATGCACAGTGCTCTGAAGCTGTCAACTGAACTGTCAACTACTTCCCACTAGGTCCTTTGCTGTGATAGGACTGGGAGGAATGGAGCAAAGCTGGAGGTGGGGAGAGTCAGAGTGGAGGTGAGGAGGAAGTTGTTGAGCAGGAGAGTGGTGAGAGGCTGCAATGGGTTGCCCAGGGAGGTGGTTGAGGCCCCATGGCTGGAGGTGTTTGAGGCCAGGCTGGCTGAAGCTGTGTGCAGCCTGCTCTAGGGTAGAATGTCTGTGCTTATGGCAGAGGGGCTAGAACTGGCTGCTCCTTGTGGTACTTTCCAACCCTACCTGATTCTGTGATTGATGACTCCTTATTTTCAATGCTAGCAGAGGCAAAGCTGAAGTGTGATCGTGGGACACCCAGCAGAAAGATATGTGCTAGCCTTTAGGGAGATATTTCTTTTGTGGGCTGCTGGGTTTTCATATCTCTGGCTTGATGACTGACAGATACCAAAGTATGCTTGCACTCTGCTTAGACCCTTGTATAAGTTCATACAGAAACCTGGTGATAAAATCTGGCCAGTTAAGTGATAACAGACAGGATTGTGTTTGTTTGTCGATCTTTATTATGGTCTTTTAAATGGTGGGAAAGGAAGAGACATTTCAACTCGATTTAAACAAGCCAAAGTAGCTGTAAATTCTACTTCTGAGCTGACTCTTGCAGTCCCATACTCAAATAGATGGTGAGAAAACTCAGAGTTATTTTTCTTGACACCTCTCCTCCCAACTGAGATGTGACAAAAACACCTATCAATATATTGAACATTGTAATTACCTGGTTGGGTTTTGGTTTTCTCTGTGTGTGTCTGAAACAGAAGATTAAGCAAAGCACTTTAGTTGGGTAGATGGTTGAGGAAAAATACCTATCAATATATGAAACATTTTAATTACTTGGCTGGGTTTTGATTTTCTCTCAGTGTGTGTGAAATGGAGAAGTTTAAGTCAAGCACTTTAGTGTGAAACAGAGAAGTTTAAGCAAAGCACTTGAGTAGGAGAAATGGTTTGGGCAAAAATATCTATCAATATAATAAACATTTTAATTACTTGCTTGGGTTTTGGCTTTCTGTATGTGTGAGAGAAGTTTAAGCAAAGCACTTGAGTAGGATGGATGGTTTGGGTAAAAATATCTATTAATATATTAAACATTTTAATTACTTGGTTGAGTTTTGGTTTTCTGTGTGTGTGAAACAGAAGTTTAAGCAAAAGCACTTGAATAGAGTAGATGGTTAGGGAAAAATACCTATCAATATATTAAACATTTTAATTACTTGGTTGGGTTTTGCTTTTCTCTGTGTGTGTGTATGTGTGAAACAGAGAAGTTTAAGCAAAGCACTTGAGTAGAAGAGATGGTTTGGGCAAAAATACCTATCAATATATTAAACATTTTAATTACCTGTTTGGGTTTTGGTTTTCTCTGTGTGTGTTTGAAACAGAAGTTTAAGCAAAGCACTTTAGTAGGGTAGATGGTTAGGGAAAAATACCTATCAATATAATAAACACTTTAATTACTTGGCTGGGTTTTGATTTTCTCTCTGTGTGTGAAATGGAGAAGTTTAAGTCAAGCACTTTAGTGTGAAACAGAGAAGTTTAAGCAAAGCACTTGAGTAGGAGAAATGGTTTGGGCAAAAATACCTATCAATATAATAAACATTTTAATTACTTGGTTGGGTTTTGCTTTTCTCTGTGTGTGTGTATGTGTGAGACAGAGAAGTTTAAGCAAAGCACTTTAGTAGGGTAGATGGTTTGGGTAAAAATATCTATTAATATATTAAACATTTTAATTACTTGGTTGGGTTTTGGTTTTCTGTATGTGTGAAACAGAAGTTTAAGCAAAAGCACTTGAATAGGGTAGATGGTTTGGGCAAAAATACCTATCAATATATTAAACATTTTAATTACTTGGTTGGGTTTTGGTTTTCTCTGTGTGTGTTTGAAACAGAAGTTTAAGCAAAGCACTTTAGTAGGGTAGATGGTTGAGGAAAAATACCTATCAATATATGAAACATTTTAATTACTTGGCTGGGTTTTGATTTTCTCTGTGTGTGTGTGAAATGGAGAAGTTTGTCAAGCACTTTAGTGTGAAACAGAGAAGTTTAAGCAAAGCACTTGAGTAGGAGAAATGGTTTGGGCAAAAATACCTATCAATATAATAAACACTTAAATTACTTGGTTGGGTTTTGGCTTTCTGTATGTGTGAGACAGAGAAGTTTAAGCAAAGCACTTGAGTAGGATGGATGGTTTGGGTAAAAATATCTATTAATATATTAAACATTTTAATTACTTGGTTGGGTTTTGGTTTTCTGTGTGTGTGAAACAGAAGTTTAAGCAAAAGCACTTGAGTAGGGTAGATGGTTTGGGCAAAAAAACCTATCAATATATTAAACATTTTAATTACTTGGTTGGGTTTTGGTTTTCTCTGTGTGTGTCTGAAACAGAAGTCTAAGCAAAGCACTTGAGTAGGGTAGATGGTTAGGGAAAAATACCTATCAATATAATAAACACTTTAATTACTTGGTTGGGTTTTGCTTTTCTCTGCGTGTGTGTGTGTGTAACAGAGAAGTTTAAGCAAAGCACTTTAGTAGGGTAGATGGTTTGGGCAAAAATACCTATCAATATAAACATTTTAATTACTTGGTTGGGTTTTGGTTTTCTGTATGTGTGAAACAGAAGTTTAAGCAAAAGCACTTGAATAGGGTAGATGGTTAGGGAAAAATACCTATCAATATATTAAACATTTTAATTACTTGGTTGGGTTTTGCTTTTCTCTGTGTGTGTGTATGTGTGAAAGAGAGAAGTTTAAGCAAAGCACTTGAGTAGGGTAGATGGTTTGGGCAAAAATACCTATCAATATACTGAACATTGTAATTACTTGGTTGGGTTTTGGTTTTCTGTGTGTGTGAAACAGAAGTTTAAGCAAAAACACTTGAATAGGGTAGATGGTTTGGGCAAAAATACTTATTAATATATTAAACATTTTAATTACTTGGCTGGGTTTTGATTTTCTCTGTGTGTGTGTGTGTGAAATGGAGAAGTTTAAGTCAAGCACTTTAGTGTGAAACAGAGAAGTTTAATCAAAGCACTTGAGTAGGGTAGATGGTTTGGGCAAAAATACCTATCAATATAATAAACATTTTAATTGCCTGGTTGAGTTTTGGTTTTCTCTGCATGTGTGTGTGTGAAAGAGAGAAGTTTGACCAAAAGCACTATAATAAGATGGATGGTTTGGGCAAAAATACCTATTAATATAATAAACATTTTAATTACTTGGTTGGGTTTTGGTTTTCTGTATGTGTGAAAGAGAGAAGTTTAAGCAAAGCACTCGAGTAGGATAAATAGTTTGGGCAAAAATACCTATCAATATAATAAACATTTTAATTACTTAGTTGGGTTTTGGTTTTCTCTGTGTTTGTGTGTGTGTGAAAGAGAAAAGTTTAAGCAAAGCACTTGAGTAGGGTAGGTGGTTTGGGCAAAAATACCTATCAATATATGAAGCATTTTAATTACTTGGCTGGATTTTGTCTCTCTCTCTCTCTCTCTCTCTCTCTGTATGAAAGAGAAGTTTAAGCAAAGCACTTGAGTAGGATGAATGGTTTGGGCATATGATAGCCATGTGGTATAATGTGGGGGCTTCCTGTAATTATCCTATGCCTGCTGAAGGAGAAAAGTAAATGGGTTCTTTTAGACAGAGAGGAACCCCAAAGTGAGCTTTTGGACAATGCACTCAGTGTTCAGGGTTGTTGTCACCAAACCAGGGACACCACAGGATGTGCTCACTGAAAGGGCACTTGAGAGTATGAATAGCAGTGGTTAAAAGCTGTGCAAGAGTGCTTGCAAGAAGCAGAGAAGAGGGAAGTGGAAGGCCTTGATGCTGTCTGCTATCACCACACTCCTTCCCTGCTTTCCTCTCAGGCCAGATCGTCTAAGAACCACAGTATCACAGTATCACAGTATTATCAGGGTTGGAAGAGACCTCACAGATCATCAAGTCCAACCCTTTACCACAGAGCTCAAGGCCAGACCATGGCACCAAGTGCCACGTCCAGTCCTGCCTTGAACAGCTCCAGGGACGGCGACTCCACCACCTCCCCGGGCAGCCCATTCCAGTGTCCAATGACTCTCTCAGGGAAGAACTTTCTCCTCACCTCCAGCCTAAATTTCCCCTGGCACAGCCTGAGGCTGTGTCCTCTTGTTCTGGTGCTGGCCACCTGAGAGAAGAGAGCAACCTCCTCCTGGCCACAGCCACCCCTCAGGTAGCTGTAGACAGCAATAAGGTCTGCCCTGAGCCTCCTCTTCTCCAGGCTAACCAATCCCAGCTCCCTCAGCCTCTCCTCGTAGGGCTGTGCTCAAGGCCTCTCCCCAGCCTCGTTGCCCTTCTCTGGACACGCTCAAGCATCTCAATGTCCCTCCTAAACTGGGGGGCCCAGAACTGAACACAGCACTCAAAGTGTGGTCTAAGCAGTGCAGAGTACAGGGGCAGAATGACCTCCCTGCTCCTGCTGACCACACCATTCCTGATGCAGGCCAGGATGCCACTGGCTCTCTTGGCCACCTGGGCACACTGCTGGCTCATGTTCAGGTGGGTATCAATCAGCACCCCCAGATCCCTCTCTGTCTGGCTGCTCTCAGCCACTCCGACCCCAGCCTGTATCTCTGCATGGGGTTGCTGTAGCCAAAGTGCAGCACTGGCACTTGGAGCTATTGAAGCCATCCCCTTGGACTCTGCCCATCTGTCCAGGTGGTCAAGGTCCTGCTGCAGAGCCCTTCTGCCCTCCAACCCAGCCACATCTGCCCCCAGCTTGGTGTCATCTGCACACTTGCTGATGACTGACTCGATGCCCTCATCCAGATCATCTATGAAGATGTTAAAGAGGATGGGGCCCAGCACAGATCCCTGAGGGACACCACTAGTGACAGCTGCCAGCTGGATGTGGCATCATTCACCACCACTCTCTGGGTCCGGCCCTCCAGCCAGTTCCTAACCCAGCACAGAGTGTTGCCATCCAAGCCATGGGCTGACAGCTTAGCCAGCAGTTTGCTGTGGGGGACAGTGTCAAAGGCCTTGCTGAAGTCCAGACAGACCACATCCACAGGCCTCCCCACAGCCACCAAGCAGTCACCTGATCATAGAAGGAGATCAGGTTAGAAAGGCAGGATCTGCCCTTCCTAAACCCATGCTGGCTGGACCTGAGCCCTTTGCCATCCCTCAGGTGTGCTCTCCCAGGGAAAGTAACAATTAAACACAGCAGGGAAGGATGAAGTTTTGTGATGTGAAATGATGCAGCTTCCCTCGACTAACATCTGCTAAAATGCTCTTGAATGGCCTCATCTTCCTGCATCAGCATTTCTAACGTCGATAATGTTACTGGTAAGGATCAGGGGTGTCTAGGATCTGTTGGAGGAGGATGGATGGCTGCATTGGGGGAGAAAATCTACAGGGCTTTGAAGTAGAAGCTGAGAGAAAGATGCTGAGGTAACATCGCAATTACTGAGCGGAGAAACCTGCCCTCATTTGCAGTTCCCACACTGCTTGGCAAACATGGGGAGCACTGTCCTGAGAGCATTGCTGCTGCTGCTTTTATGCCATCAGGCTCCTAAGAGCTGAACAACTCCCCAGGTGCCCCTGTACTCTGTACTCTGCACTGGTTAGACCACACCTTGAGTGCTGTGTTCAGTTCTGGGCCCCCCAGTTTAGGAGGGACATTGAGATGCTTGAGCATGTCCAGAGAAGGGCAACGAGGCTGGGGAGAGGCCTTGAGCACAGCCCTACGAGGAGAGGCTGAGGGAGCTGGGATTGGTTAGCCTGGAGAAGAGGAGGCTCAGGGGAGACCTTATTGCTGTCTACAACTACCTGAGGGGAGGTTGTGGCCAGGAGGAGGTTGCTCTCTTCTCTCAGGTGGCCAGCTCCAGAACGAGAGGACACAGCCTCAGGCTGTGCCAGGGGAAATTTAGGCTGGAGGTGAGGAGAAAGTTCTTCCCTGAGAGAGTCATTGGACACTGGAATGGGCTGCCCGGGGAGGTGGTGGAGTCGCTGTCCCTGGAGCTGTTCAAGGCAGGACTGGACGTGGCACTTGGTGCCATGGTCTGGCCTTGAGCTCTGTGCTAAAGGGTTGGACTTGATGATCTGTGAGGTCTCTTCCAGCCTTGCTGATACTGTGGTACTGTGATACTGTGTGTGATACAATCCAGGGTAAATCTAAACCTGTCTGGAACAGTTCTCCTGGAGCTGCCTATACTTGAGGTACTCTTTCTTGCATTCCCTACAAAGACCTTTGAGAGAAGTTGTCCCATTCCTCTTTGATAAGTGTGGGTAAAGCCAACCCAGTCTTGAAGCCAAATTCATTCCAGTCCAGGTCACACAACTGTCCTTCCATCTGACCAATCTTTCCCATTTTTTTTCCTCTGTCCAGAAAAATGTGGTCATAGAATCACAGAATGGCTTAGGTTGGAAGGGACCTCAAGGACCAGCCAGTTCCAACCCTTTGATATAGGCAGGGACACCTCTCACAGAACAGGCTGCCCAAGTGCTCATCCACCCTGGCCTTCAACACCTCCAGGGAGGTTGTGGAGCACAGAAGCACCCAATGTGATCTTGGGTGCTTCTGTGCTCCACAACCTCCCTGGGAAACCTGAGCCAGTGTCTCACCTCTCTCAACCTGTGCCAGTGTCTCACCACTCTCAACCTGTGCCAGTGTCTCACCACTCTCAACCTGTGCCAGTGTCTCACCACCCTCACTGCAAACAACCTTTTCCTAACATCTAGTTTGAATCTCCCCTCTGCCAGTTCAAACCCATTCCCCCTTGTCCTGCCATTACCAGACCTTGTCAATAGTCCCTCCACAGCCTTCCTGGAGCCCCCTTCAGATACTGGAAGGCCACTCTAAGGTCTCCTCAAAGCCTTCTCTTCTCCAGGCTGCACAGCCCCAACTCTCTCAGCCTGTCCTCACAGCAGAGCTGCTGCAGCCCTCTCAGCATCTTGGTGGCCTCCTCTGGACTGGCTCCAACAGTTCCATGTCCTTCTTGTGCTGGGGGCTCCAGAACTGCCCCCAGGACTGCAGGTGGGGTGTGAGGAGAGCAGAGCCAAGGGGCAGAATCCCCTCCCTTGCCCTGCTGCCCACACTGCTCTTGCTGCAGCCCAGCACAGGGTTGTGTCTGGGCTGCACTCACACTGCAGGCTCATGCTGAGCTTTTCATCAGCCCAGACCCCCAGGTCCTGTTCCTCAGGGCTGCTCTCAGCCATTCCCCACCCAGCCTGGAGTTGTAATTGCACCCACCCAGGTGCAGGACCTTACACTTGGCCTTGTTGAATGTCCTGAGGTTGGCCTGGGCACAGCTCTGCAGTCTGTGCTGGTCCCTCTGGATGGATCCCTGCCCTCTGGCAAGTCGACTGTGCCACACAGCTTGGTGCCATCTGCACACTTGCTGAGGGTGCACTGATTCCTCTGTCCATGTCCCTGACAAAGATGTCACACAGCACTGGTGCCAGCACTGGCCCCTGAGGGAGCCACTTGGCACTGGTCTGCAGGTGGCCATTGTGCCCTTGATCACCACTTTCTGCCTGCCACCATCCAGCCCATTCCTTACCCAGCAGTGCTGCACCCATGCAGTCTGTGTTTTCCCAGTGTGGTGACCAGGATGTGCTGTGGCACAGAGTCAAATGCCTTACTCAGGTCCAGGTAGGTGATGTCACTTGCCCTTCCCTTGTCCATGATTGCTGTGACTTCATCATAAGAAGGCACTTAATTTTTCAGGCATGATTTGCCCTTGGTGAAGCTATTGCTGGTTACCACCAATCACCTCTGCTTTGTTTGCCATTTGACTTGGCACTGCCTTTAGGAGGATCTGCTCCATGATCTTGCCATTAAATGCCATTTAATTCATCCTTGCATTAAAAAAAGGTGCCTCAATAAATCACTTCACATACCCATAATTTTCTCCTCTGAAAAATGGACTCCTATGGAAATTCCAGCACAGGAATGGCACCAGATTATCTTTAGCTACTGAAGTGATGTGAAATAGTAGCCTGCAGCTGTGTAAGCAAATAGAGCAGCATTACAGGAATCCATGCAGAGGTCAATGGTGGTCTGTGGAGTGGTATCTGGCCTGCTTTGTGCAGGCAGTCTGCTTGGTGCTGCACTGGATGGGAACTCACATCTTGTTTCCAAGTCTAACAAAGCTGTGTGATGCTTCATCTGTGAAAGAAAGAAGAAGATGAAGAAACGTTCAAGGCAGGACTGGACGTGGCACTTGGTGCCATGGTCTGGCCTTGAGCTCTGTGGTAAAGGGTTGGACTTGATGATCTGTGAGGTCTCTTCCAACCCTGATAATACTGTGATACTGTGATAACTTAATGTGATGCCAACATTAATAGTATCTGGCCTTGGTAACAGCCAGACATCTCCAAAGATGGACATTTCTGGGCCTCCTGCTTCCTTTAGTCTTCTACTGTTACCTCCTGTCCAAGTTGCTGGAGGTGTTCAGCCTGCAGCAGAGGAGGCTCAGGGCAGAGCTCATTGCTGTCTGCAGCTACCTGAAGGGAGGCTGTAGCCAGGTGGGGTTGGGCTCTGATGCCAGGCAAGCAGCAACAGTCTGAAGTTGTGGCAGGGCAGGTCTAGGCTGGATGTTGTTAGGAAGTTGTTGTCAGAGAGAGTGATTAGCATTGGAATGGGCTGCCCAGGGAGGTGGTGGAGTCTCTGTGCCTGGAGGTGTTGAAGCCAAGCCTGGCTGGGGCACTTAGTGCCATGGTCTGGTTGCTTGGGCAGGGCTGGGTGCTAGGTTGGACTGGCTGAGCTTGGAGCTCTCTTTCAACCTGCCTGATTCTATGATTCTATGAATCAGGGCAACGTCCACAGCTAAATGGCCTCAGATGAAGTTCCTGTACTGGAAATCTGTTTCTTCTGGGAAAGAAACATCTCCTCTTAACAATATTTCTGTGTTTTTAACTCTCCTAGGTGCCACAGAGGTGCTTTGTGCAGCACAGGAAGCAGTGTTTGCTTGGACTGGATGAGCTTGGATGTCTCTTCCAGACTGGTTGATTCTATGAGTCTATGAAGGGACACTACCACCCATGAAACATTTCTTCATTGTCCACTTGTCATACTGGGGAAGGAGAATCTTGGCTGAGTCCTGACTGCTTTTGGGCTCTGGAAAGGTGAAGAGTGCATGAAAAGAATGCAGCTGAAGCATGAAAGGCTGCAGAAGAAGATGCTGCAGTTACATGAGTACCCGAGTGCTTATTCTTACACATGAAGCAATGTTGCAGAGTGATTCCAGATGCTGAAATAGGTGTCTGGTGTTTACAGAGACAGTGCCTGATATCCAGAGACCCACTCTCCACTGTGCACTTTTCTTTGAGGTGTTGTCCAAGTGAACTCATAGGTTGATGTTTGTCCACTCAGTGCCTGAAGGAGTTGAACTCTTCAGTCTTTTCCTAAGCACAGATGAAAACAAAGAGCTTCATATACATATATAAGATGGTTACATATCAATATCTGTGACAAATGAAGAACAAGTCTACAAGGAATATAAAATGAAGTGACAGCTGCACGGCCCTGGGGGGAGCCAGAAATATTTTGGCTGGCTGGGAGCCTGGTTGGTGGTTGCTGTTTGACTCCTACTCACTCAACTCAGATGCGTTCAGGTGTGGAAGTGTGTCGCTTTTTAATGCATCAAGAGTCACCAGGAAAGCAAAGATTTTGCTTTATTCCTGCCTGGAGCTACTGGGAAACTGCAAGACTGTTTGTCAGTGCTTACACTTTGGCCAGAACTACCCCAAGCAGTGCTACAGGCTGGGCACAGAGTGGCCGAGAACAGCCTGGGAGAGAGGAGCTGAAGCTGAGGCAGCAGTGCCCAGGTGGGCAGCAGAGCCAATGGCATCCTGGGCTGGCTCAGGACCAGTGTGGCCAGCAGGACAAGGGAGGTTCTTCTGCCCCTGTACTCAGCACTGCTCAGGCCACCCCTGGAGTGCTGTGTCCAGTTCTGGGCTCCTCAATTCAAGAGAGATGTTGAGGTGCTGGAAGGTGTCCAGAGAGGGGCAGCAAGGCTGGGGAGGGGTCTGGAGCACAGCCCTGTGAGGAGAGGCTGAGGGAGCTGGGGGTGTGCAGCCTGCAGCAGAGGAGGCTCAGGGCAGAGCTCATTGCTGTCTGCAGCTGCCTGCAGGGAGGCTGTAGCCAGGTGGGGTTGGGCTCTGCTGCCAGGCAACCAGCAACAGAACAAGGGGACAGAGTCTCAAGCTGTGCCAGGACAGGTCTAGGCTGGATGTTGTTAGGAAGTTGTTGTCAGAGAGAGTGATTGGCATTGGAATGGGCTGCCCAGGGAGGTGGTGGAGTTGCTGTCCCTGGAGGTGTTGAAGCGAAGCCTTGCTGGGGCACTTAGTGCCATGGTCTGGTTGCTTGGCCAGGGCTGGGTGCTAGGTTGGACTGGATGATCTTGGAGCTCTCTTCCAACCTTCCATAGAATCATGATTCTGTGATTCTAAGGCCATTTAGAGAACCCAGGGGGCTTGTTCAAAGCCATGGTGGGTCTGTCTGTTGGAGGCAGACACCACAGCAGCTAGTGGGGCTTAAGGGAGAAATTGCAGACTCTTTATCAGGCAGAGATGTTTTCTTTCTGCAGCTCTCACTAGAGGTGAGCACAGCCACTAGAGCCTGAATACAGACCAGAAGAGATGCTGGTCTGGGGATGTGCTGTATTCTCTGGTGTGCTTCAGTTGCTGAGCAGGGTCCCTAGAGACCTCAGTATGAGCCTCTAGGTTTGAATGCCTTTTCTTGACTACCAGAAACACCAAATCTGGTTCCCAGAGCCCCCTCTGCTCAGCTCAGCGATAAAGGTACTGTTTAACTCCGAAGCTGCTGTGTTCCCACGGCTGCTGCTGCCGTGAGGGGGGCCAGCCTTAAACAATAGCAGAGGGACAAAGAATAGCCTTGCTAATCGATATCCTGCCCAGACGCTGAGTCAGGGGCAGCTTGGGCCTCTTTAAAATTCCTGCATTGTTCCTGATTTTTCACTGGGCTGGGGGAAATTTTTATCTTTAGGGGAAGAAAACACACAGGACTGACTGCCTCTGCCTGCTCCACTATTCCCTTCCCACCCCCACAGAGATCTGCTGCCTTCGCCTTGTGGTAGCCTCCAGAAGTGAGGGACACAGATGTGATTTGCTAGTCTGGATGCTGAGCTGACAGTGATGTGCTGTGGTTAGCAACAAGACAGCAGTGCTCTGAGCAGGGCTTCCTGCAAGGCTTTGGAGAACAGAATCATAGGATCATAGAATCAACCAGGCTGGAAGAGACAGAATCACAGAATGACAGAATTTCTTAGATTGGAAAAGACCTCCAAGATCATTGAGTCCAATCACTAGTTTCACACTGACAAGTCTTTGACTAAACCAAATCCCTCAGCACAACATCTGCAGGGCTTCCTGCAAGGCTCTGGAGAACACAGTCATAGAACCAACCAGGTTGGAAGAGACAGAATCACAGAATCACAGAATTTCTTATGTTGGAAGAGAGCTCCAAGCTCAGCCAGCCCACCCTAGCACCCAGCCCTGGCCAAGCAACCAGAGCATGGCACTGAGTGCCCCAGCCAGGCTTGGCTGCAACACCTCCAGCCACAGCCACTCCACCACCTCCCTGGGCAGCCCATTCCAATGCCAATCACTCTCTCTGACAACAACTTCCTCACAACATCCAGCCTAGACCTGCCCTGGCACAGCTTCAGACTGTGTCCCCTTCTTCTCTTGCTGCTTGCCTGGCAGAAGAGACCAACCCCACCTGGCTACAGGCTCCCTTCAGGTAGCTGCAGGCAGCAATGAGCTCTGCCCTGAGCCTCCTCTGCTGCAGGCTGCACACCCCCAGCTCCCTCAGCCTCTCCTCACAGGGCTCTGCTCCAGACCCCTCCCCAGCCTTGCTGCCCTTCTCTGGACACCTTCCAGCACCTCAACATCTCTCTTGAACTGAGGAGCCCAGAACTGGACACAGGACTCAAGGTCTTTCACACCTACAATTCCAGGTGGGCTCATATTTAAGTGACTGGTCTTAAAACAGTCAGAAGGCAGGGCAAGTATCCAGGCAGAGGTTCCCAGACAGTTTGTCCATAGGTGAATGCTTGGAGGCTGCCAGGACAGTCTGTATGTGGACAGTCATTGGGAGAACTGACAAAAGAAGTATTTGCTTAAACAGACTGCAAGATCCTGTAGCTCAAGGTCTTGACTGCACCACAGCTGCACATCCTTCACAAAGAGAAGGGGTCCAGCATGGCGTTCTGCAGCCTCTGAATCTCACAGGGCCTGCAGGAGCCTGTGTGTGGGTTTCATTCAGCTCTTGCCATCCCTGAGCATCAAACCATGGCTGCTCTCAGTGGCCTGGACCAGGGGGAAACTGTGGCTCAGTTCCTTCTCCTAGCTGTGAGGCCTGCAGAAGAGATGTCCCCAGGAATGGGCTGCCCAGGGAGGTGGAGGAGTCACCATCCCTGGGGGTGTTGAAGCAAAGCCTGGCTGGGGCACTTAGTGCCATGGTCTGGTTGCTTGGCCAGGGCTGGATGCTAGGTTGGGCTGGCTGAGCTTGGAGCTCTCTTCCAACCTGGTTGATTCTATGATGTTCCTCAAGGCTGGGGTGTCCCTAAGAAATCTTTGTGGCTCTTTGGGACTGTTTGCCTCCTGCTACAAGGCTTCAGTGGAGGGGGAAAGTACAGTCCTGGCTGTGCTAGTTTGAAGCTAGCTAGAATGTTTTGGTGAGAAGAACTAGATTACAGGCTGTGAAAGGAGAACAGTGGTGATGTCTGCTGCACTCATAGGCTTGCTGAGATGGATAAGAATAAGAATCCAAGCATAGATAAGGCACCTCGCTTCTACTTCTGCTGGGGAACTGGCTGAGCTGCATCTCTCTCTAGCTACTTTGACTAACCCACTTTGCTTCCTAACCCCCTGGCTGAACCTCCATTCTTCCTTGGGACTAGGGTAAAGTTGAGAGGGGTAGGGGGAAGGTGTAGGGGCAGTTGGAAGCCCCTCCTGGGGACTCAGGTTTCTGGGAGGGCTGTTGTGTTTCTGTATCACCTTTTACCTTGTCTATTTCTGTCTATAACTGTCTATACTGTAACTATCTGCTTGTCTATTGTGCCAGCTGTAAATATAAGCTTCATTCAATTTCCAGAGCTGCTGAGTCTAGTCTGGGTGATTTCCAAAGTGTGGGAGGTCAGGGAACACCCAAACCTTCACACAGGCTTTGCTGCTCTGCAGGAACTCACAGGTCTGGAAAGGGAACTGCTAAGGGTTACATTTGCGTGTGTAGATAGGAGATAAGAGCTGACCTATTCTTCACCCCTAACTGAACTGCCTCAAACTCAAACAAGGTAAGGCAACTTCTTGTGAAAACGCTGAGGGGGAGCCTGCCAGACTGGCAAACTTGCTGCTCTTGACCAGGGCTGGGCAGCAGACACTGAACAACCACCCGTGAGTTGCTTGCTGGGTCAGTGGGGAGTCTGCTAGCTCTGCTTGTGAGGACTGGGGCTACTGGTGGATAGTAAGCTGAAGATGAGCCAGCAGTGTGCCCAGGTGGGCAAGAGAGCCAATGGCATCCTGGCCTGCATCAGGAACAGTGTGGGCAGAAAGACAAAGGAGGTTCTTCTGCCTCTGTACTCAGCACTGCTCAGGCCACACCTTGAGTGCTGTGTCCAGTTCTGGGCTCCTCAATTCAAGAGAGATGTTGAGGTGCTGGAAGGTGTCCAGAGAAGGGTAATGAAGCTGATGAGGGGCCTGGAACACAAACCCTGTGAGGAGAGGCTGAGGGAGCTGGGGGTGTGCAGCCTGCAGCAGAGGAGGCTCAGGGCAGAGCTCATTGCTGTCTACAACTCCCTGAAGGGAGGCTGTAGCCAGGTGGGATTGGGCTCTTCTGCCAGGCAAGCAGCAACAGAAGAAGAGGAGACAGCCTCAAGCTGTGCCAGGACAGGTCTAGGCTGGATGTTGTTAGGAAGTTGTTGTCAGAGAGAGTGATTGGCATTGGAATGGGCTGCTCAGGGAGGTGGTGGAGTCACCATCCCTGGAGGTGTTCAAGCAAAGCCTGGATGAGGCACTTAGTGCCATGGTCTGGTTGATTGTCTAGGGCTGGGTGCTAGGTTGGCCTGGATGATCTTGGAGGTCTCTTCCAACCTGGTTGGTTCTATGATTCTATGGTTCTATGATTCTATGACTGGTGGCACAGGAGGCAAAGGTGCTCATCAGGAGCCAGGGTGAAGATGGCCATGCTAGGGAGCAGTGGGTGCTGTGGGCTGCCAAATTTAGATCCAAGGAGGAACACAGCATGCAAGCACTGCCAAAGCCTGTAAACTCAGTGTGTGTGTGGGGTCATCCAGCCCAGCTATAGGGACCAGCATAACTCAGGATGTTGGGCAAAGGAGGCTGTTCTCAAATCTCTTCTTTTCCCCTTCAGATTTGAGGGTTTGTTTTACTTCCCCAAACAGCTAAAGCTCTGGGAGAATTACATGTTTCTAGTGGAAAAGGGAAGGAGACAGATTGCATGGCAAAGGCTTTGTGGGCTGTGCAGCACCATCAGGCAAGGAGGAAGCCCAGCTGGTTACAGGATTAAAGGAGAAAGAATGCTCCCACTTGTGTGCGGAAGCAGGGAGGACAAAGGACCCACATTTGTGCCCCCATGGAGAGTGCACCCGGGGGGACCTGGCAGCTGCCTATGCTGCCCTTGTGTGTAGTGTAGAGCAGCTATGGCTGCTCAAAGCCACCAAGGAGGTGATAGCATAGAATCATAGAATCATAGAATCATAGAATCATAGAATCAATCAGACTAGAAGAGAGCTCCAAGCTCACCCAGCCCAACCTAGCACCCAGCCCTGGCCAAGCAACCAGACCATGGCACTAAGTGCCTCATCCAGGCTTGGCTTCAGCACCTCCAGGCACAGTGACTCCACCATCTCCCTGGGCAGCCCATTCCAATGCCAATCACTCTCTCTGCCAACAACTTCCTAACAACATCCAGCCTAGACCTCCCCTGGCACAACTTGAGACTGTGTCCCCTTCTTCTGTTGCTGGCTGCCTGGCAGCAGAGCCCAACCCCACCTGGCTGCAGCCTCCCTTCAGGCAGCTGCAGGCAGCAATGAGCTCTGCCCTGAGCCTCCTCTGCTGCAGGCTGCACACCCCCAGCTCCCTCAGCCTCTCCTCACAGGGCTGTGCTCCAGGCCCCTCCCCAGCCTTGCTGCCCTTCTCTGGACACCTTCCAGACACAGTCTCAAGTTGTGCCAGGGCAGGTCTAGGCTGGATGTTGTTAGGAAGTTGTTGTCAGAGAGAGTGATTGGCATTGGAATGGGCTGCCCAGGGAGGTGGTGGAGTTGCCATCCCTGGAGGTGTTGAAGCCAATCCTGGCTGGGGCACTTAGTGCCATGGTCTGGTTGCTTGGCCAGGGCTGGGTGCTAGGTTGGGCTGGCTGAGCTTGGAGGTCTCTTCCAGCCTGCTTGATTCGATGATTCCATTAGATTCTCATGGGACAGATGTGATTGTCACAACTGACCCCTTTCCCAGCTGGTGCCAATTAAATTGTACCAGCAGCCTCAGCACAGAAGTCCAGGCCTGAAAGAAATCCTCAAGTCACCTCCAGAGAGGCCATGCCCATGTAAAGTCGAGATGCACCAAGCATTTAACCCAGCAAAATGCATCCTGGATGGATTGGGCTGCTGTGTTCTGGCACCTTGAATTTACATCCAGAGAAAAGGAAGAGAGAACCACTCCTTGATGTCTGCTTGCTGAAAAAGAACCCCTGAGATATTCATGTTTTCTATTTCCTGCTCTTCATAAAGACACTAAGGGCAAGAACATTCTCTGCCTACTCCTTGAGGTGCAGGGAAAAATCACATCCCACTGGTGCACCTGGCAAGAAGCAGGCAGCACAGGCAGAGCTTCTGCTCACCGCCGGCAGAACAGGCAGGCAGGGTTTAGTGCAGAGGGCATGGTGCAAGGGCTGGGGCAGCCCTCACCACTCCATACCCTGCTTACATTGGCAAGCACTGCTTCCTGTGCTGCACAAACAGCTCTGTGGCTCCCAGGAGACATAAAGACACAGAAATATTGTTAAGAGGAGATGTTTCTTTCCCAGAAGAAACAGATTTCCAGTACAGGAACTTCATCCGAGGCCATTTAGCTGTGGACGTTGCCCTGATTCATAGAATCACAGAATCAAGCAGGTTGGAAGAGAGCTCCAAGCTCATCCAGGCCAACCTAGCACCCAGCCCTAGCCAGTCAACCAGACCATGGCACTCAGTGCCCCAGCCAGGCTTGGCTTCAACACCTCCAGGCACAGCCACTCCACCACCTCCCTGGGCAGCCCATTCCAATGCCAATCACTCTCTCTGACAACAACTTCCTAACAACATCCAGCCTAGACCTCCCCTGGCACAGCTTGAGACTGTCCCGCCTTGTTCTGCTGCTGCTTGCCTGGCAACAGAGCCCAACCCCACCTGGCTACAGCCTCTCCTCACAGGGCTGTGTTCACAGGCTCACAGGCTCACAGGGTGTGAGGGGTTGGAAGGGACCCAAGGACATCATTGAGTCCAACCCCCCTGCCAGAGCAGGACAATCCTATCTGACAGAGATCACAGAGGGACACATCCAGACAGACCTGGAAAGGCTCCAGAGAAGGAGACCCCAGTTCCAGTCCTTCAGCTCACTGCAATGGCTGTGGAGATTTGCTGTGTGTCACAGCCTGTTAGTGGTGCTCTGGTGAGTTCGTTGCTCTCTAGAGCAACCAGCAATAGAACAAGGGGACACAGCCTCAAGTTGTGCCAGGGTAGGCATAGGCTGGATATTAGGAGGAAGTTCTTCACAGAGAGAGTGATTGGCATTGGAATGGGCTGCCCAGGGAGGTGGTGGAGGCACCATCCCTGGGGGTCTTCAAGCAAAGCCTGGATGAGGCACTTAGTGCCATGGTCTGGTTGACTGGATGGGGCTGGATGCTAGGTTGGACTGGATGAGCTTGGAGGTCTCTTCCAACCTGGTTGATTCTATGATTCTGTGATTCTAGAGCAGTGTTGCTTGAGCCACTGGGCCTTGGCTGTGGTGGATGCTTGTTATGTAGGTTGTCAAAGAAGTCCCTGTGGTTCAGGCTGTTTTGAAACAGTCTTTATCTGCTTAGGCTGTCTCTGCTGTTGCTCTGTGGAGTTAAGGGTCATTATGCCAAGGATGGAGCCAGGTTGATTTGTGGCTGGTAGGATGTATTATCCTGTGGTGTGGTGAAGCCTACAGTTTGCTGGCTGCTTGTGTGGCTCCAGCTCAGGGAATGCAGTTGCAAAATAAAAGAAATCAATTTCTCATGAGCTTCTTCACCTGCCCCTGAAAACTTGGTGGGAAAAGACTTAGGTCCTAACCAAGCTGCCAGTCACAGTGAGTTTCCCAAGCCTCGGGGCTTGCCTGAGCAGGGCATGATGCTGGAGGCTCTGCTCTGCACCAGGCAGCATGTATGAGCACTGGCCTGGGAAAGCAGTCACTTCAGAGAGCAGATCTTCACTTTCTTGGAGGGAGTGGTGGGGAGGAACTGAAGCAACCAGGCTGCTGTTCCATCAGTGTGTTTAAACCATGAAAAATCTCTTTAATGCTCACTAGAGAACTCAAGGGGGTTTAGCAAGAAAATATTTCTCTGCAGGCCTGTTGCTGTGACAGCTTCCAGTGGAGGTCATAGAATCTTAGATTCAATCAGGGTTGGAAGGGACCACAAGGAGCAGCCAGTTCCAACCCCCCTGCCATGCCCAGGGACACCCTACCCTAGAGCAGGCTGCACACAGCCTCAGCCAGCCTGGCCTCAAACACCTCCAGCCATGGGGCCTCAACCACCTCCCTGGGCAACCCAGTCCAGCCTCTCACCACTCTCCTGCTCAACAACTTCCTCCTCATGTCCAGCTGACTCTCCCCACCTCCAGCTTTGCTCCATTCCCCCCACTCCTTTCACTCCCTGACAGCCTAAAAAGTCCTTCCCCAGCTTTTTTGTAGCCGCCTTCAGATCCTGGAAGGCCACAAGAAGGTCACCTGGGAGCCTCCTCTGCTCCAGACTCAACAGCCCCAGCTATGAGTGTGTCCTCATAGAAGAGGTGAGAGCTGCTGCAGCCTCTGAGCATCCTCCTGGCCCTGCTCTGGACACTCTCCAGCATCTCCACTTCCCTCTTGAAATGGGGGCTCCAGAGCTGGACGCAGTACTCCAGGTGGGATCTCAGCAGAGCAGAGGGGGAGAATCCCCTCCCTGGCCCTGCTGGCCTCACTAAATATGTGAGATGAGCTGGCTGGCTTCACAGGAGGCAGCCCAGAGCAAAGAGAGGGTGAAAGGTGCTGCCTGCCGAGGCAGCGGCTGGTGAGAAGGCGACTGCACTGCGTAGCATCAGCACACACATGCTGGGTGGGGAAGAGTGAGCCCAGCTTCAGCCCTTGTCAGTGGCACCTCGTTGACTTTTAACACTTCCTTATCGTGTCTGCCCTCACCTCGTAGCAGCACTGATAAAATGCCATCCCTGCTGTAATCTCCTGAGCAGCTCTGCAGCAAGCACTGCGGAGCATGGGAGGCTGACTCGCCTGCAGCCAGCAAGCAGCAGCAGATTCCAGTCCAGAGCCAGCCAACAGAGCAGCAGCCCTGACTTAAGGCAAGGGGAGGGTGGAACAATCTTCTGGGGTTATGGAGCACCAGGTGTGCTGCTGTGACTGGCGTGGCACAAGGGCACACAGTCTCAAGTTGTGCCAGGGGAGGTCTAGGCTGGATGCTAGGAGGAAGTTGTTGGCAGAGAGAGTGATTGGCATTGGAATGGGCTGCCCAGGGAGGTGGTGGAGTGGCTGTGCCTGGAGGTGTTGAAGCCAAGCCTGGCTGGAGCACTTAGTGCCATGGTCTGGTTGATTGTCTGGGGCTGGGTGCTAGGTTGGGCTGGGTGAGCTTGGAGCTCTCTTCCAACCTCCTTGATTCTATGATTCTATGCTTTATAGAGGCTGGGATTGCTGCTACTTTTCTGCACCTAGTGGAGCTGGAGATGTGTGCCATCTGCAGTGATCTCAAGGTATGTCACTCCCCAGAGCTCTGAGCGGTCGAGTTATGATAATGGGGAGGAATGCACAGGGCAGGGGTGGGCTGCTGTCTTTATGTGGTTTTATTTTTCCCCCAAAAGTAACTTGTTTGTCTCTCTCTCTCAGGTTATTAGGCCCTTAAGTAGTTCTTGTACAAATCTTAATTATCACCCAAAAAAAGTACTGTTTGTCAACATGTAACTGCTACCTGTAGGCCCATGGCAATTCTTTAAGATTGTTTTTATTCCCTCCCTCCCTTCTTTCCTTTTCTTTTCTTTCTTTCTTCCTCTTTCTCTTCCTTCCTTTCTTCTTTTTCTTTTCCCTTTCCTTTCCTTTCCTTTCCTTTCCTTTCCTTTCCTTTCCTTTCCTTTCCTTTCCTTTCCTTTCCTTTCCTTTCCTTTCCTTTCCTTTCCTTTCCTTTCCTTTCCTTTCCTTTCCTTTCCTTTCCTTTCCTTTCCTTTCCTTTCCTTTCCTTTCCTTTCCTTTCCTTTCCTTTCCTTTCCTTTCCTTTCCTTTCCTTTCCTTTCCTTTCCTTTCCTTTCCTTTCCTTTCCTTTCCTTTCCTCTTTCTTTCTTTCTTTCTTTCTTTCTTTCTTTCTTTCTTTCTTTCTTTCTTTCTTTCTTTCTTTCTTTCTTTCTTTCTTTCTTTCTTTCTTTCTCTCTCTCTTTCTTTCTTTCTTTCTTTCTTTCTTTCTTTCTTTCTTTCTTTCTTTCTTTCTTTCTTTCTTTCTCTCTTTCTCTCTTTCTCTCTTTCTCTCTTTCTCTCTTTCTCTCTTTCTCTCTCTCTTTCTTTCTTTCTTTCTTTCTTTCTTTCTTTCTTTCTTTCTTTCTTTCTTTCTTTCTTTCTTTCTTTCTTTCTTTCTTTCTTTCTTTCTTTCTTTCTTTCTTTCTTTCTTTCTTTCCCTTCCCTTCCCTTCCCTTCCCTTCCCTTCCCTTCCCTTCCCTTCCCTTCCCTTCCCTTCCTTTTCAACAAGGAATAAATGATCAGTGACACTCTTGGAAGAGTCCACTTTATAGGTCTGAACTAAGGACCCCAGAATTATAAACCACTACTGGAGGTGTTGAAGCCAAGCCTGGCTGGGGCACTCAGTGCCATGGTCTGGTTGACTGGCTAAGGCTGGGTGCTAGGTTGGACTGGCTGAGCTTGGAGGTCTCTTCCAACCTGCTTGATTCTATAGATGAGACTGGATGAGGCTGTGGGCAGCCTGCTCTAGAGTAGGGTGTCCCTGCCACAGCAGGGGGGGTTGGAACTGGATGATGCTTGTGGTCTCTTGCGACTCTGACTGACTCTGTGACTCTTCTGGGCAGGTGTGTTAATTTCTGTAACTGGTGTCAGGCTAGCATATCCTATCTTACCACTAGAGAAGCTCAATGAAATGTCATGGAACTGGCTGGAAAGAAGAATTTTCCTCCTGTGTGAGAAAATGAGGAAATGAGAAAAAGGAAAAAAGTAATCCTAGGCTTTAGTGCCTTCCTCCTTGAATTGGAGAGAAAACTCATGGTGCTAAAATTACTTACTGGAAAATAAACAAAACCTCTGAAGATTCTATCAAAGAACTTGGGGCCAAAGTCCTCCACATTTTTCATGGCTGATGGTTTGAGTTCAGCTCTGCTGGCCCAACTATTTTAAACAAGGAAAGGAGGAACAGGAGACTTAGAATCATAGAATCAGTCAGGGTTGGAAGGGAGCACAAGGAGCAGCCAGTTCCAACCCCCCTGCCATGCCCAGGGACACCCTACCCTAGAGCAGGCTGCACACAGCCTCAGCCAGCCTGGCCTCAAACACCTCCAGCCATGGGGCCTCAACCACCTCCCTGGGCAACCCATTCCAGCCTCTCACCACTCTCCTGCTCAACAACTTCCTCCTCACCTCCAGCCTCACTCTCCCCACCTCCAGCTTTGCTCCATTCCCCCCAGTCCCTCACAGCCTCAAAAGTCCCTCCCCAGCTTTTTTGTAGCCCCCTTCAGATCCTGGAAGGCCACAAGAAGGTCACCTGGGAGCCTCCTCTGCTCCAGCCTGCACAGCCCCAACTCTTTCAGTCTGTGCTCACAGCAGAGCTGCTGCAGCCTCTGAGCATCCTCCTGGCCCTGCTCTGGACTTCTTTAGAGGGAGGAACTGTCATTAATAGGAACTTGCAGTCAAATCAATGAAAAGTTTCAGTTTGAGTTGCTGTTTCACTTTTCCATCTTAGTCATTAAGCAGACTTATGCAGCTCTCCATAGATTTTCCCTTGGGCTGCAGCTGTCCCTCAGACTGGGCTATTCCTTGGTGGTTATTATCCTATGTCTCTTACACAGCTCTAGCCCTGTAATCATGCCTCTAATCTCTTCCACATGCTGCACACTTGCAGCACAGAACAAACTCCTCCTGCATCCCCTGTATTCACATTATCTTTGCCAAGTTCCTCCACTCCAATACTTCCTTGGATACCTTAAGCTTCTTTTCAGTGTCACAATCCCACATGTTCTCAGAGGAATGCCTAGTGTGGCCCTAGCCACCTGCAGGGGTCTGCTTTTTCCTCCTCCCCACCAGCTTTGATCTCTCCATGTGCTTTTGAACTCTTCTCCTGCTCTGCTCTTTTCCTCTTGTTTCTGTGCAACATCTTGTGCTACCATTTCTTTGTTCCAGTGTCTCCTCGTGTCTCCAGGCTTCCATCATTCCCCACCAACATCTGGAACTCCATTTGTGGGAAATCTGGGCCTTTTCCCAAGACCACCTCTCCTCATCGCCCCTAGCACTTCCTCTGCTCTCTCTGACATTGACATCCAGATTACAGTACATTTTACTGCACCCAAGCTCTGTCTTGCATAAGGACCTGTCAAATCTCTCAAGGTTTTCCTCTAACACCTGACATTTTGCCTGCACTGTCTTAGCAAAAAGCTCACTTGTCCTCAGTTACTGCAGTGCTGCTTGCAGTTCCCAGCCTTCTGCTTCCCAGGGCCTGCTGCCTTATCCTTGCCATTTGTTCAGCTTTGCTGTCTCTGGAGGTGTTGAAGCCAAGCCTGGCTGGGGCACTTAGTGCCATGGTCTGGTTGCTTGGCTAGGGCTGGGTGCTAGGTTGGGCTGGCTGAGCTTGGAGGTCTCTTCCAACCTCCTTGATTCTTTGGAATGAGCTGCCCAGGGAGGTGATAGAGTCACCATCCCTGGAGGTGTTAAAGCAAAGCCTGGCTGGGGCACTTAGTGCCATGGTCTGGTTGATTGGCCAGGGCTGGGTGCTAGGTTGGACTGTCTGAGCTTGGAGGTCTCCCAACCTGCTTGATTCTAGTATTCTATGGATCAGGGCAGCATCCACTGCTAAATGGTCTCAGATGGAGTTCCTGTACTGGAAATCTGTTTCTTCTGGGAAAGAAACAAAAAGTTATCCCTGAGCTCTGGACCACATTCTCCAAATCACCAGAGCCTCCTCCCACTGAAGAAAATGGCCACAGAAAACTACATGAATGAAGAATGAAAAGATCACTGGGGCACAGTAACCTGCTGTGGCTGCTTTTGAGCACAGCAGAGCTGCTGCAGCCCTCTGAGCATCCTCCTGGCCCTGCTCTGGACACACTTCAACATATTCCATATCCCTCTTGTCATGGGGGCTCCAGAACTGGATGCAGTACTCCAGGTGGGGTCTCAGCAGAGTGCAGCAGAGGGGGAGAATCCCCTCCCTGGCCCTGATGGCCACACTTCTGCTGCTGCAGCCCAGGCTCTGCTTGGCTTTCTGGGCTGCAAGTGCACACTGCTGGCTCCTATTGAGCTTCTCACATCCAGCAGCACCCCCCAGGAAAAGAAGAACACTTGAGAAATGGATTACTGGAACTGCTGAGGGGAAATGGTGTACGTGGGAGGAGAGATGCAGTTCAGAAGCAGATGTTAATGCTGTAGAAATGGGGATGGGAATTCATGCAGCTAAGAATAAATGGCTTTATGGAAAGGATACTGGTAGTTATTTGGTAAGCTGAAACTTAAAGGATCAAAGAGTTTAGCGAGCATTTCTGACCTTGCCTTTCCCTTCCAAAAATATATCTTGGCTGTGTGGAAGGTTCCCTCCCATCCATTCTTAGACCTTATTCACCCCCTTCAATCTAGGTAGCCTATCAGGTTGCACAGGCTGAGTAAACACTGGGATATATGAGAGCACATTTGCTGAGCTGCAGGATCTAAAGGTAAGGTCGATATCTGGAAGGCCAAGATATTTGTGAAGAGAGGCAGGACTCTTGGTCTCTTCAGCTGCTTGCCCTTAAAATGGAAGGGAGAAAGCATTTCAAATTCCAGAAGTCTTCTGAGGCTCCAGAATCTTCCAGTATGAAGCTGTAAGGATCCAACAGTGATCAGCAGATGTCTGATTTTCCATGCAGGGCTAATGCCCCCATGAGATGCTTTTGTGGTGGAAAGGAAGCCTATCAGACAGAGGACAGGAGTGCTCTGTGCTGCTGGTATGGGCCATCCAAGAAGATGACATTGAGGATAGAGTCATGGGGTAAAGAAATGAAAGCCCACTCAAGCTGAAGCAGAGTGATACAGAAAGGAGAACAAGCCAAAGGCAAAAAGAAAGATGGAAAGAGGAACTAAACAATTAGGGAAAGGTGAGTGAGACAAACTGACAAATCTGATCTCCTTCTATGACAGGATGACATGACTATTGGATGGGGGAAAGGCTGTGGATATCCATACAATCATAGAATCAACCAGGTTGGAAAAGTCCTCCAAGATCATCCACTCCATCCTAGCACCCAGCCCTGGCCAACCAACCAGACCATGGCACTAAGTGCCCCAGCCAGGCTTGGCTTCAACACCTCCAGGAACATAACTCCACCACCACCCTGGGCAGCCCATTCCAATGCCAATCACTCTCTCTGCCAACAACTTCCTCCTAACATCCAGCCTAGACCTCCCCTGCCACAACTTGAGACTCTGTCCCCTTCTTCTGTTGCTGCTTGCTTGGAAGAAGAGACCAACCCCACCTGGATAGTTGTAGTTGTAGACAGCAATGAAGTCTGCTCTGAGCCTCCCCTTCTCTGTATTGCTCTGTATTACCTGGACTTCCAAGTGCTCTGTGTTTCCTGGGCATCCAAGTGCTCTGTGTTTCCTGGTCATAGTCAAGAGAGAATGGTGAGGGTTACCAGAATTTAATATCCATCAGGACATTGCAAGGGCTGGTGCTTCCTTGCAGCAATGACTAACAGTTTCACCCTATAAGCATGGCTCTGCTCCCAGGCAGAAAAACCACATCTTAGTAACCTAGAGTGTGCTAGCTTCTTCTCTGCTGTGTGGTCTGACAGATGGGAAAGCCACTTGGATGATGCAGGAAAAAAACAAAGTGTCCCTCATAGCTAGAGTGAAGTCTTCCAAGGGGTGGGTGGTTCTCACATTAGTCAGTTATGACAGTGGGGGAAAGTGCCTATTCAGGAAGGATCTGTGTCACTTGGACCCTTAGCCACTGGATTTCATACCTCCTTCTACATTTGTCCTACAATAAAACAGAAAAGATCAGACATTTCTGTAGATAGAACCTGCTGGGACTTATGTTCAGCATCTCTGTGGGTGCCATGGACAGAGGCACTTCAGCAAGTTTGCTGATGACACCAAGCTGTGTGGTGCAGCAGCCAGGCTGGAGGGCAGGGATCCATCCAGAGGCACCTGCACAGGCTGCAGAGGTGGGCACAAGCCAAGCTCAGGAGGGTCAACAAGACCAAGTGCAAGGTCCTGCAGCTGCGCCAAGGCAATGCCAAGCACCAATCCAGGCTGGGCAGTGAATGGCTGGAGAGCAGCCCTGAGGAGAGGGACTTGGGGGTGCTGCTGGAGGAGAAGCTCAACAGGAGCCAGCAGTGTGCACTTGCAGCCCAGAAAGCCAAGCAGAGCCTGGGCTGCAGCAGCAGCAGTGTGGCCAGCAGGGCCAGGGAGGGGATTCTCCTCCTCTGCTGTGCACTGCTGAGACCTCACCTGGAGTCCTGCATCCAGTTCTGGAGCCCCTGGGACAAGAGGAATATGGGATGTGCTGGAGTGTGTCCAGAGCAGGGCCAGGAGGATGCTCAGAGGCTGCAGCAGCTCTGCTGTGAGCACAGCCTGAAAGAGTTGGGGCTGTGCAGGCTGGAGCAGAGGAGGCTCCCAGGTGACCTTCTTGTGGCCTTCCAGGATCTGAAGGGGGCTACAAAAAAGCTGGGAAGGGACTTTAGAGACTGTCAGGGAGTGCCAGGAGTGGGGGGAATGGAGCAAAGCTGGAGGTGGGGAGAGTGAGGCTGGAGGTGAGGAGGAAGTTGTTGAGCAGGAGAGTGGTGAGAGGCTGGACTGGGTTGCCCAGGGAGGGGGTTGAGGCCCCATGGCTGGAGGTGTTTGAGGCCAGGCTGGCTGAGGCTGTGTGCAGCCTGCTCTAGGGTAGGGTGTCCCTGGGCATGGCAGGGGGGTTGGAACTGGCTGCTCCTTGTGGTCCCTTCCAACCCTGCCTGATTCTATGATTAAATCTGCAGAGTAAGATGCCAGAATCATGAACCCTTCACCCCCCTGGGATGGAATAACCTACCTTTTTGCATCCTGAATCTTACCAGCCAAGGGCATTGCCTCACCTTAATTGTTAGGCAGACAGTGTAGGTATAATTAGGGGTTAAATAGTTAATCTTCAAGCATCCCTTGGCAACCAGGGAATCCATATATTTGCTTATTTGCCATCTGTGTAATTTGTGTGCTGCCCCTGAGGCAACCAGGCATGGGAATGCAATCCTCTGTTTGAGTATTTAACAACTGAAAAGAGGTTTGTATTTACAACAGCATAAAGAAAATCTCTGACTGTCTAACCTCCTGTTTCATCTTCCTTCTTGCTTGCTGTGCATCTTCCTGGTGCTCAGTCCTGCAAAATGAGAAAGCCTGTATTTTAGTGTGCATTGAGACTGGCTCCTCTGACACAGTGTGATGGTTTCAGAGTTACCCCCCACACAGTCTTACAAAAGCACCCAGTCAAAAAAAGCCTGGCTGGGGCACTTAGTGCCATGGTCTGGTTGATTGGCCAGGGCTGGGTGCTGGGTTGGGCTGGGTGAGCTTGGAGGTCTCTTCCAACCTGGCTGATTCTATGAATGAAGCTTTGTATTTACAGCTCAGCCCAAGATACAAGCAGGTAGTTACAATCTATACAGCCATAGACAGGAATAGACAAGTTAAAGGTAATACAGAAACACAACAGCCCTGCCAGAAACCAGAGTGCCCAGGAGGGGCTCCCAACCACCCTGCCACCTTCTTTCCATCCCTCTATTTATCCCTGAGTTTGCCTTACCTGCAAAGTGAGTTTGGAGGATTGGCAGAGGGAGTTAGAAGCAGAAGGGTTAGTTACACAGAAGCAGCTCAGGAGGAAACATAGATGCTGAGAGACAGAGACACACAACACTCACTGTCTTATCTATGTCTGTGCTCTTGTTCTGATACATCTCAGCAAGCCTATGAGTGCAGCAGACATCACCAGTGCTTAGTTTTCACAGCCTAGCATCTAATTCTTCTCATTAAAGTACTCCAATTAGCCTCAAACTAGCACAGAGAGGATGAAGTTAAGCATGTATGTAAGCTTGCTTTTGTCCCAGCCAGAGAGGAAAACTACTGCCATTGGAATGGGCTGCCCAGGGAGGTGGTGGAGTCACTGTCCCTGGAGCTGTTCAGGAGAAGCCTGGATGAGGCACTTAGTGCCATGGTCTGGTTGATTGGGCAGGACTGGGTGCTAGGTTGGACTGGCTGAGCTTGGAGGTCTCTTCCAACCTGGTTGATTCTGTGATTCTATGATTCTTAATTGGAGGCCCTACATATCAAATGGTAACTGTACTTTAAAGCACTCAAAATCCAACTACACAAAGCAGACTGAGCCTGAATAGATAGTGCAGGTATAGTACTTTTAGGGATTTTTCTTGTTGCTGCTTTGGTTTGGTTTTGTTTCAGTGCAGTCATTAGAACTTTACAGGAGACACACTGCTGTTTCAAGTGGCTGGAGATGTGTAATTGATTGTAAGGGGGATTATGCATTGTAAAGTTGGTCACTTAGAATCAGAATAGTAGAATCAATCAGGTTGGAAGAGACTTCCAAGCTCAGCCAGTCCAACCTAGCACCCAGCCCTAGCCTATCAAGTAGGCCATGGCACTAAGTGCCTCACCCAGGCTTTTGATAGAATCATAGAATGAACCAGGTTGGAAGAGACCTCCAAGCTCATCCAGCCCAGCCTAGCACCCAGCCCTGGCCAGTCAACCAGACCATGGCACTAAGTGCCCCAGCCAGGCTTGGCTGCAACACCTCCAGGGATGGTGACTCCACCACCTCCCTGGGCAGCCCATTCCAATGCCAATCACTCTCTCTCTGGGACGAACTTGAGCCTGTGCTCTAATGAACTCCACTACTGACAATCTGACAGACAGCAAAATAGACCTTGCTCAGTAGGAATGAGTCAAAACTGAGTAAGCAAGCAGAAAAAGCCCACATTGGTGCCACGGTCTGGGTCACTCTGACAGATGGGGCCAAGCATAACACGAGCTGCTGTAAGTCATGTGTCAAAGAATAAGCTTATCAGCTGGCAGCTTGGGAAGCAGGAAGTGGGGGCTGGGGCAGGTCAGTGGCTGATGACAGAATTCCAGGCTGGTGCTGTAGCTGGGGTAACTCATGCAGCTTTTGGTAAGTAAGGTCAAGATGAACAGCTGTAGGAGTGGCTAAACGCCTGCTGCATAGCGCTGGCACCGCCGCTTCCCAGGCACTCCACTCAGTGCTCTTGGTAGTGGTTCCTGGAAGGGAGATGTGATGCTTTGGGAGTTCCCCACCCCCCCACTCTTAGGAAATCACCCAGACTAGACTCAGCCATCTGGGAGTTAAGAAATGAAGCTATAGTCACAGTTTAGCACAAGAGACAAGCAGAGAGTTACAATAGTTACAGCTATAGACAGGAATAGACAAGGTAAAGGTAATACAGAAACACAGCAGCCCTGCCAGAAACCAGAGTGCCCAGGAGGGGCTCCCAACCACCCTCCCACCTTCTTCTCATCCCTGTACTTTATCCCAGAGCTTGCCTTACCTGCTAAGTGAGTCTGGAGGATTGGCAGGCTTAGTTACATGGAGGCAGCTCAGGAAGAAACACAGACGCTGAGAGACAGAGACACACACACTCACTGTCTTATCTATGCCTGTGCTCTTGTTTTGATGCATCTCAGCAAGCCTAGGAGTGCAGCAGACATCACCAGCGCTTCCTGTTCACAGCCTGTCATCTAATTCTTCTCACCAAAATACTCCAGTTATCCTCAAACTAGCACAGGAGAAGCTTTAGGGGCAATGCCTGAGCGTGTTAACTGGAATTGTGCCTTCCAGTGAAAGAAGTTGAAGGGCAAAGGGAAAGTTGAAGGCTTTTCCAGTGTGTGTGGGTACTTACACAGGGAACAAACTTTCTATGGTCTATCAGACTCCAGGTTAATAAGATCCCAAACCTGGAATTTGAACTGAGGTGGAGGGGGAAGTCATCTGAGTGAGCCCCACTATGTGTTTAACATTGTTTGTAATTAACACCTAGAGAAACTGACTGAGGGTTGTGGAAGATCCTCCATAGGAGGCTTTTAAATTGCAACTGGAGTCTTGTCAGAAAGGAGACACTTGCAGGAATGGGAAGGATTTCTGTCAGGGCTTTTGGTTGAGGTTTTCAGACGTGAGCATCTAGAGGATTGCATCAGCTCCTTCTGACACTGCGGTCAGAGGCTGGCTCCCTGTTGGCAGCTATGGGCTTGAGAGCTAGGATCTCAGGACGAGAGCAGAAGGCATCCCCTCCCAACCCTTTTCACCCTGCCCTGTGCAAAAAGCCTTCAAACAGCCAAACCACACCAGTCTGCCTCAGATTGAAATGCCACAGCTCCAGTATGCATATCTCTCCCTGCTTCTTTCCTGTTTCACATGTAACCATCTACCCTGTTCCCACCCCGTGACACCAGCAGCCACCTCTGCCACCGAGGATGCTGGATGTGAGCACAAACATGTCACAGAGGGGCTGCTGACACCCACACTCTCTCACCAGTTTCTCATCCCAAAGCACCATTCCACTGTCTGTGGCAGCATTCATGGGTCTGGCTGCCTGGTTGTACATGGTGGGAGCTGAGATGTACATGATACAGCCATCCAGAGAGACCTGAGCAGACTGAGAGCTGGGCATAGAGGAACCAGATGAGGTTCAACAAGGACAAGTGCAGAGTCCTGCACCTGGGGAGGGATAATAAACTGCAGCAGTCCAGGCTGGGAGGTGACTGCTGGAGAGCAGCCCTGTGGAGAGGGACCTGGGGGTGCTGGTGGAGAACATCCATGGCACAGCAATGTGCCCTTGTGGCCAAGAAGGCCAATGGGATCCTGGGGTGTGCTAGGAGGAGTGTGTCCAGCAGATCAAGGGAGGTTCTCCTGCCCCTCTGCTCTGCCCTGCTGAGACCTCATCTTGAATACAGTGTTCAGTTTTGGGCTCCCCATTTGAAGAGGGACAGGGATCTGCTGGAGAGGGTCCAATGGAGGGCTATGAAGATGATGAGGGGACAGGAGGGGACTGCCTGATGAGGAGAAGCTGAGGGCTCTGGGGCTGCTTAGCCTGGAGAGGACTGAGAGGGGATCTGATAAACGTTCATAAGTATCTGAGGGCTGCCAGGAGTGGGGGGACAGGCTCTGCTCACTGCTGCCTGGGATAGGACAAGGAGCAATGGGTGTAAGCTGCAGCACAGGAGGTTCCAGCTCAGCACAAGGGGGAACTTCTTTACTGTAAGGGTCCCAGAGCCCTGGCACAGGCTGCCCAGAGAGGTTGTGGAGTCTCCTTCTCTGGGGCCTTTCCAGGCCTGTCTGGATGTGTTCCTCTGTGATCTGTGCTAGATTGTGTGGTCCTGCTGTGGCAAGGGGGTTGGACTCGATGATCTCCTTGAGTCCCTTCCAACCACTGGCATCCTGTGAGCCTGTGATCCTGGGAGAAGTCAGAGTGCTTGGTGGAAGCATCCAGTCACCATCATCACCGGGAGAAGAGAGCATGAGCTAGATGCTGGCCACTCACCTGAACTCAGGAGTGTTTGGTTCACTAGATTATGCTGCACTAATGTCCCAAAGTAAATGAGGTGTAATTAGTGTCCACTGAGTTGCTCAGTGATAAGAGATATTAATCACAATGTACTAATGTTCCTGAGCAAGGCATTCCTTTGCATACAGGAGCAGTGTGGCCAGCAGGATGAGGGAGGTTATTCTGCTCCTGTACTCAGCACTGCTCAGGCCACACCTGGAGTGCTGTGTCCAGTTCTGGGCTCCTCAATGCAAGAGAGATGTTGAGGTGCTGGAAGGTGTTGAGAGAAGGGCAGCAAGGCTGGGGAGGGGCCTGGAGCAGAGCCCTGTGAGGAGAGGCTGAGGGAGCTGGGGGTGTGCAGCCTGCAGCAGAGGAGGCTCAGGGCAGAGCTCATTGCTGTCTGCAGCTGCCTGCAGGGAGGCTGTAGCCAGGTGGGGTTGGGCTCAGCTGCCAGCAACCAGCAATAGAACAAGGGGACAGAGTCTCAAGCTGTGATGGGGGAGGTCTAGGCTGGATGTTGTTAGGAAGTTGTTGTCAGAGAGAGTGATTGGCATTGGAATGGGCTGCCCAGGGAGGTGGTGGAGTGGCTGTGGCTGGAGGTGTTGAAGTCAAGCCTGGCTGGGGCACTTAGTGCCATGGTCTGGTTGGTTGGCTGGGGCTGGGTGCTAGGTTGGCCTGGCTGAGCTTGGAGGTCTCTCTCAACCTGCTTGATTCTGTGATTCTACACCATCATCTATGGCTTTATCATACATTTAAAACTCCAAACCTTCAACAGTTGTTCTATATTGCCTGAACCAAAAAAGAAGAAGGAGTTCTCTTCCCTCTCCAAAGGACATTCTATTCTTTCATTGTGGAAAAAAACTACATTCCCATTATGTTTTTTTGCATCCTTTCTTACCTTACTCTCCACAGAGTTAAACTTGGCAGAGGCTGAGAGTGAGCAAGTGGAAGGGTTGGTGGTGCAAAACGCTGTTAGAAACTTCTAAGACCAGCCCTGGAAAGCTGAGCTCTGCTGCAGATGGAGGTGGGGGGCAGTGTTAATGAGTGACAGCAGAGACCCTGAGCCTTTGCATGGCCAGTGTGAGCAGGCACTTGGTGCAACAATACTTGCTAGGAAACACACAATGGCCACTTGTGAGCCAGCCCTACCCCAACGCGATGGAAGAAAGCCAGCCAGGGCAGCACGTCCCCCGTGGCACAGGAGGGCTGGCTGGGTGGAGTGTGATGTGGGGTGGCAAGCGGGTGAGGAGCTGTGGATGTGACCACTGAGGTTGTGTGGGGTGGGAAGCTTTTCCCCTTGTGACTTGAGCTGGCTTGCCTGCCAGGCTCAGCACACAATGTTATCGCCGCCAGCCAGCACATGGCCAGCACGGCTGCGCTTGCACGGCTGGGCCCCAGCAATTTCCTCCTCTCACAGCTTTGGGCTTTTTTAGCTCTTTCAAGCTACTCTCTGAGTTTGTTTGCAATGGCACTGGCACTGCCTCTGGCCGTGGGTGGCCTGTGCCACTGAGGGGTGGCTATCTAGCTGTGGGGGGTGAAAGCTTGTTAGCAAGCAGGGAAAGGTGAGTGAGACAAACTGATGAATCGGAGCTCCACCTGTGACAAGATGACTACTGGATGAGGGAAAGGCTGTGCTTGTTCTCTACCTAGACTTCCACAAAGCCCTTGACACTGTTCCCCACAGAATTCTCTTGGCTTGGATGAGCTCTGCTGGGCAAAGCACTGGCTGGACAAAAGGGCCCAAAGGGTGGTGGTCAGTGGAGTTCAACTGGCAGCCGCTCACAAGTGCTGCTCCCCAGGGCTGAGTGTTGGCACCACTTCTGCTTAACATCTTCATTGATGATCTTGCTAAGGATACAGAGTGTGTGTCATCAGTAAGTCTGCAGATGACAGCAGGCTAGGTGACAGTGTTGATTTTCAGGAGGGGGAGGGAGGCTCTACAGAGGGGCTTGGATAGATTGGATCAATGGGACAACGTTCATGTGTTTCATAGACTCCTAGAATGGTTTGCAAAGCACATTCAAGATCATCTAGGTCCAGCCCCTTGCCATGGACACAGACACCTCCTACTAGACCAGCACCTTGCTCAGGGTCTCATCCAACTTGACTTGAACCAATTCTAGGATTGGAGCCTTCACAGCTTTTCTGGACAACCTGTTCTAAATATTTATACTGAAAATAATTAAGATTGATATCTAGATGTGTCCCTGGAGGTGTTGAAGCCAAGCCTGGCTGGGGCACTTAGTGCCATGGTCTGGTGGATTGGCCAGGGCTGGGTGCTAGGTTGGACTGGCTGAGCTTGGAGCTCTCTTCCAACCTGGTTCATTCTATGATTCTATGTTAACAGCATGAGCTTCAATGAGGCCAAATGTCAGGACCTGCACTTGGGCCACAACAACCCCAAGCAATGCTACAGGCTTGGCACTGTGTGGCTGGAAAGCTGTCTGGCAGAAAGGGACCTGGGGGTTCTAATTGACAAGCAACTCAGTATGAGTGAGCAGTGTGCCCAGGTGGCAAAGAAAGCCAAAGGCATCCTGGCTTGTGTTAGAAGTGCTGTGTCCAGCAGGGGTGGGGAGGTGATTGTCTCCTGTACTTGGCTCTGGTGAGGCCACACCTTGAGTGTTGTGTGTCCCCCACGCTTAAGAAAATCACCCAGACTAGACTCAACTGAGATGGAAATTGAATCAATGAAGCTTTATATTCAGAGCTGAGCACAAAAGACAAGCAGAGAGTTACAATGGTTACAGCTACAGACAGAAACAGACAAGTTAAAGGTGACACAGAAACACAACAGCCCTGCCAGAAACCAGAGTGCCCAGGAGGGGCTCCCAACCACACTTCCACCTTCTCCCACACCTCTACCTTACCCTAGACTTTGCCTTACATTCAAGGCACGTTTGGAGGGCTGGCCAGGGGGGTTAGGAAGCAGAAGGATTAGTCACACAGATGGCAGGTTAGAAAGAGAGAAAAAGTGCAGCCCAAAAGCCAGGCAGCAAAACTGTTATCTATGTTTGCATTCTTGTTCTTATCCATCTCAGCAAGCCTAGGAGTGCAGCAGACATCACCTGTGTTTCATTTTCACAGCCTGTCATCTAATACTTCTCATTAAAATATCCCTGCACAGAAGGACAGGGAAGTGCTTGAAAAAGTCCAGCACAGATCCCTGAAGACAGTTAAGGGAGTGAAGCATCTCCTTATGAGGGAAGGCTGAGAGAGCTGTTTCTCTTTGGCTTGGAGGAGACTGAAGGGTAACCTCCTTGTGGTTATTAGTATGTGAAGGGGTGAGTTTCAGCAGGCTGGAGCCAGGCTCTTCCCAGCGATGCCCAGTGACAGGACAAGGAGCAACGGGAGCAAGCTGGAGCATAGGAGGTCCCATGTGAACATAAGGGAAAAGTTTTCCCTGTGAGAATCATAGAATCATAGAATCAACCAGGTTGGAAGAGACCTCCAAGATCATCCAGTCCAACCTAGCACCCAGCCCTATCCAATCAACCAGACCATGGCACTAAGTGCCTCATCCAGGCTTTGCTTGAAGACCCCCAGGGACGGTGCCTCCACCACCTCCCTGGGCAGCCCATTCCAATGCCAATCACTCTCTCTGTGAAGAACTTCTTCCTAACATCCAGCCTAGACCTACCCTGGCACAACTTGAGACTGTGTCCCCTTGTTCTATTGCTGGTTACCTGGGAGAAGAGGCCACCCCCCACCTGGCTACAATGTCCCTTCAGGTAGTTGTAGACAGTAATAAGATCACCCCTGAGCCTCCTCTGCTGCAGGCTGCACACCCCCAGCTCCCTCAGCCTCTCCTCATAGGGTTTGTGCTCCAGGCCCCTCACCAGCTTCATTGCCCTTCTCTGGACATGTTCCAGCACCTCAACATCTTTCTTGAATTGAGGGGCCCAGAACTGGACACAGCACTCAAGGTGTGAGTACAGGGGAAGAATAACCTCCCTTGTCCTGCTGGCCACACTGCTCCTGATGCAGGCCAGGATGCCATTGGTTAAAGGAACACTGGAACAGGCTGCCCAGAGAGATTATGGAGTCCCCTTCTCTGGAGACACTCAAAACCCCTGTGGATGCTGTCCTGTGTGACCCATGCTTTTAGCACAGGGGTTGGACTAAATGATCTTTCAAAGTCCCTTCCAACCCTTAACATTCTATGATTCTGTGACCTCTGCTCTACTCCACTCCCTCTCTGGCAGTCTGCATTGCCCTTGACTGCTTATCTAGGGTTTATTGCAAAAGAGTGGAGTTAATGACTCAAAACCAACACTTGTTTCCTGCTGCATGAAGGCACTGTGGCTCAGATGGAACTCCTTCCCTTTTATCCAGCCTGGAGAGAAGCCTGTTCTCTTTCCTGGTACAACACACAGCTGCTGGAACCATGAGTACTCCAGGATAAACAGGGGCTCTGACTCAGGCTGTGGCAGTGGTTTCCACAGGTCAGGGATATGCAGTCTGCACACAACCACCTTTGCTTTTGTCACTGTTAGATATCCTGCCTAAAACAGAGCGCTGGGTCTAACCACTCTGCATCTTCACAGAGCTCCTTTCATGGCAGCCTATGAAGTTTGATCTTCTGTCTGAGGAACAAAAACTAGATTAAATGTGGCTTCTAGAAGTCCCAGGGTGAGCCTGCCCTGATCCTTGCAGAAGCAGAAACCCTACATTGCTTTTGTTCTGTTGTTCCATGAATAGGCCTTTTGTTGCCCCTTGCTTGCCTTTTTGCCAAGGCAATCCCTGGCATCCTTTCCTGGAAAGAAGAAATCAATACCCTTTCCCTCATTCCTTGGCAGCCTTTGCTTTTTCCCAGGACAAAGGTTTTCAAGGACAAATAAAAGTTTTCCATCCTTTGGCAGGATGGGCAAAGCATCCCCAGAGTATAACAGCAGTGGACTGCTTTGCTGGAAGTGAAGTGATTCCAGCCTTTGACACCTGAGATTAGAATCACAGAATCAGTCAGGGCTGGAAGGGACCACAAGGAGCAGCCAGTTCCAACCCCCTGCCATGCCCAGGGACACCCTACCCTAGAGCAGGCTGCACACAGCCTCAGCCAGCCTGGCCTTAAACACCTCCAGCCATGGGGCCTCAACCACCTCCCTGGGCAACCCATTCCAGCCTCTCACCACTCTCCTGCTCAACAACTTCCTCCTCACCTCCAGCCTCACTCTCCCCACCTCCAGCTTTGCTCCATTCCTCCCACTCCTGGCACTCCCTCACAGCCTAAAAAGTCCCTCCCCAGCTTTTTTGTAGCCTCCTTCAGATCCTGGAAGGCCACAAGAAGGTCACCTGGGAGCCTCCTCTGCTCCAGCCTGCACAGCCCCAACTCTTTCAGGCTGTGCTCACAGCAGAGCTGCTGCAGCCTCTGAGCATCCTCCTGGCCCTGCTCTGGACACTCTCCAGCATCTCCACAGCCCTCTTGGAATGGGGGCTCCAGAACTGGATGCAGTACTCCAGGTGGGGTCTCAGCAGAGCAGAGCAGAGGGGGAGAATCCCCTCCCTGGCCCTGCTGGCCACACTTCTGCTGCTGCAACCCAGGCTCTGCTTGGCTTTCTGGGCTGCAAGTGCACTCTGCTGGCTCCTGTTGAGCTTCTCCTCCAGCAGCACCCCCAAGTCCCTCTCCTCAGGGCTGCTCTCCAGCCACTCCCTGCCCAGCCTGGATTTGTGGATTTGTGCTTGGCATTGCCTTGGCCCAGCTGCAGGACCTTGCCCTTGGTCTTGTTGAACCTCCTGAGCTTGGCTTGTGCCCACCTCTGCAGCCTGTCCAGGTGCCTCTGGATGGATCCCTGCCCTCCAGCCTGGCTGCTGCACCACTCAGCTTGATGGGGTCAGCAAACTTGCTGAGGCTGCACTCAGTGCCTCTATCCATGGCACCAGATTCACCGGCAACTTAAATCTTTGGTGTCAGGGAGACCTGTTAAAGCAAGTGCTAACTTGTAGCTAAACTCAAATCTACTGGTTGGACAGCCACATGGCTCTTGACAGGCATGACAATGTACAAAGCAAACAGCACCCATGAGAATTTGCAGGAGTCTGGTATATTCTGGGGGGGTCTCTTCTGCAGATGGTTGTTCAGAGACCGTTAGAGGTTCACCAACAGCTCACCAGGTTGGGCATTTGTACTCCAGTAAATAAGATGTGCTAGTTTGAGCCTAGATAGAATGTTGTGGTGAGAAGGACTGGATTAGAGGCTGTGGAAGGAAAACAAGGCTGATGTCTACCTCACTCATTGGCTTGCTGAGATGTATAACAAGAATCAAAACTTAGGTAAAGGCACTTCTGCTGCTGGGAAGCTCTGAGCTGCATCTCTCTAACTTCACCCTCTGTTTTTCTTTCTTAATCCACTTTGCTTCCTAACCCCCTGGCTGAACCTCCATTCTTCCTTGGGACTGGGGTAAGGTTGAGAGGGGCAGTGGGAAGGTGCAGGGGTGGTTGGGAGCCCCTCCTGGGGACTCAGGTGTCTGGGAGGGCTGTTGTGTTTCTGTATTCCCTTTTCCCTTGTCTATTTCTGTGTATAGCTGTATGTACTGTAACTATCTGCTTGTCTATTGTGCTAAGCTGTAAATATAAGCTTCATTCAATTTCCAGAGCCAGCTGAGCCTACTCTGGGTGATTTCCAAAGTGTGGGGGGCAGGGAACACCCAAACCATCACATAAGGTTAAACTAGACAATAACGAGCAGGAGGATGCTGGCACCCTCCTGCTGGACAGACATCTGCTGTAGGCAGCTCAAGTGTGGGATACCTTTTGATACAAATGTGCTTTGCAGGGCATTGCCTGGAGTAAGCTTGAAGGAGGCAGAAGAAGAAGAGGCTCAGGGGTGATCTCATTGCTGTCTACAACTACCTGAAGGGAGGCTGTAGCCAGGTGGGGTTGGGCTCTTCTGCCAGGCAAGCAGCAACAGAACAAGGGGACACAGTCTCAAGCTGTGCCAGGGGAGGTCTAGGCTGGATGTTGTTAGGAAGTTGTTGTCAGAGAGAGTGATTGGCATTGGAATGGGCTGCCCAGGGAGGTGGTGGAGTCACCATTCCTGGAGGTGTTGAAGCAAAGCCTGGCTGGGGCACTTAGTGCCATGGTCTGGTTGATTGGCCAGGGCTGGGTGCTAGGTGGGGCTGGCTGAGCCTGGAGGTTGCTTCCTACCTGGTTGATTCTATGCTTCTATGATCTCAATCAAGGTGTCTCTGAGCTGCCCTTTGGCACACATGGGTCACATTCTCCCGTTATCTTTACTGCTTTGTTATCTGGGGAGTGTTCTTCCCTGTTCCCATTCTGCTCCACAGTGTTCTGCTCTGCTCACTTCACATTTTACTCATGTGGGCTTGCCTGTGTCCTTCAAATGGCTTCCCTTATATGGATAGCCAAGATAGGTGCTCTCTTTTCCAGGGCTGGGAAATGAGACATTGCTCACAGGTGGGATCAGCTTTTGAAATGTATGAGCAAGAACCTTGTGATAGAGATTTGGGTATTAATTGGCCAAGGCAGGAATCATAAAAATAGGATTATTTTTACTTTCCTGAAAACCTCCCCCCCAGACTACATACAGAACTAGTTAAGGGGAGGGACTTTTTAGGCTTTCAAGGAGTGAGAGGACTGGGGGGATGGAGCAAAGCTGGAGGTGGGGAGAGTGAGGCTGGAGGTGAGGAGGAAGTTGTTGAGCATGAGAGTGGTGAGAGGCTGGAATGGGTTGCCCAGGGAGGTGGTTGAGGCCCCATGGCTGGAGGTGTTTGAGGCCAGGCTGGCTGAGGCTGTGTGCAGCCTGCTCTAGGGTAGGGTGTCCCTGGGCATGGCAGGGGGGTTGGAACTGGCTGATCCTTGTGCTCCCTTCCAACCCTGACCGATTCTATGATTGTATAGGTTTATTCACAGGCTCTGATTTGGTCAGGAAAATCTTCAAAGGATCAAAGGATGCTTATGAACAAATTTAGAAATTTAGGAAAGCAGAAAATGGAAAGGACTAAGCTACAAACACAGCTTTACCCCACTGTAAATCAAGCTGAGCAGAGAATTAAAGCAGCAGCAGGCTGTGCTAGTTTGAAGCTAGCTAGAATGTTTTGGTGAGAAGAACTAGATTACAGGCTGTGAAAGGGAAACAAGGCTGATGTCTACCTCACTCACAGGCTTGCTGAGAGGTACGAGAACAAGAATCCAAACACAGATAAGGCACTTCTGCTGGGGAGCTCTGAGCTGCACTTCTCTCTCACCTCTCTGCCATCTCTCTGACTAATCCACTTTGCTTCTTAACCCTCTGGCTGAACCTCCATTCTTCCTTGGCACTGGGCTAAGGTTGAGAGGGGTGGGAGAAGGTGGAAGGGCAGTTGGGAGCCCCTCCTGGGGACTTCTGTGTCTGGCAGGGCTGTTGTGTTTCTGTATTACCTTTAACTTGTCTATTTCTGTCTATAACTGTCTATACTGTAACTATCTGCTTGTCTATTGTGCTAGCTGTAAATATAAGCTTCATTCAATTCCCAGAGCCAGCTGAGTCTAGTCTGGGTGATTCCCAAAGTGTGAGGGGGCAGGGAACACCCAAACCATCACACAGGCTTTATTCACGGAGGTGAGGTGGGAAAATTAGTGACCATCCCTTGGTGCATGTCTCTCAGGAAGCAGCCTCCTGCAAGTTATATCCAATCGTGTGGATCCATGTGGCAAAAGTCTGATCAGCCTCCATGAGACAATGATCCATGGAGTGGCATTGCCTCAGCAGCACAGGGAAAGCCAAACTGCTGACATATTCCCCAGCTTGGGGTAGCAAGCAGGAAGTCAGTGTGATGGTTTGGGAGTTACCCACCCCTCCACCACACAATGAAATCACCCAGACTAGACCCAGCCAGCTGGAAGTTAAGGAGTGAAGCTATTATCACAGCTTAGCACAATGTACAAGCAGATACACACTCAATATTTACAGTTATATACAAGTTAAAAGTAATAGAGAAACACAACACCCCTGCTACAACACTCAGAGTCCCCAGGAGGCTCCTGACCCAAACCTGCTCCCCCTCCCTCTTTCCCCCCCTTCAGAAGTAACCAGATCAACCCACATATATCTCACGTGATAAAACTGGAGAGATCTGAGGTGAGATGTCAAAAAGATGGCAAGGAGGGTAGAGGGAAAAGGGTTAGGCTGGATTAAAGAGTTGAGGCAACCACAGAGACCAGAATGGCAGAGAGAAGGAACATCAATTTAGCATCTTACCCCCATTTTATATCCTACCCCAAAATTTAGCATCTTACCCCCATTTTATATCCTAACCCCAAAATGTAGCATCTTACCCCAAAATTTAGCATCTTACCTCCATTTTATATCCTACCCCAAAATGTAGCATCTTACCCCAAAATTTAGCATCTTACCTCCATTTTATATCCTACCCCAAAATGTAGCATCTTACCTCCATTTTATATCCTACCCCAAAATGTAGCATCTTACCCCAAAATTTAGCATCTTACCCCCATTTTATACCCTACCCCAAAGTGTAGCATCTTACCCCAAAATTTAGCATCTTACCCCCATTTTATATCTTACCCCAAAATGTAGCATCTTACCCCAAAATTTAGCATCTTACCTCCATTTTATATCCTACCCCAAAATGTAGCATCTTACCCCAAAATTTAGCATCTTACCTCCATTTTATATCCTACCCCAAAATGTAGCATCTTACCCCAAAATGTAGCATCTTACCTGCATTTTATATCTTACCCCAAAATTTAGCATCTTACCCCCATTTTATATCCTACCAGAAAATGTAGCATCTCACCCCAAAATTTAGCATCTTACCTCTATCTTATATCTTACCCCAAAATGTAGCATCTTACCCCAAAATTTAGCATCTTACCTCCATTTTATATCCTACCCCAAAATGTAGCATCTTACCCCAAAATGTAGCATCTTACCTCTATTTTATATCTTACCCCAAAATGTAGCATCTTACCCCAAAATTTAGCATCTTACCTCTATTTTATATCTTACCCCAAAATGTAGCATCTTACCCCAAAATGTAGCATCTTACCTCCATTTTATATCTTACCCCAAAATGTAGCATCTTACCCCAAAATTTAGCATCTTACCTCTATTTTATATCCTAACCCCAAAATGTAGCATCTTACCCCAAAATTTAGCATCTTACCTCCATTTTATATCTTACCCCAAAATGTAGCATCTTACCCCAAAATGTAGCATCTTACCTCCATTTTATATCCTACCCCAAAATGTAGCATCTTACCCCAAAATTTAGCATCTTACCCCCATTTTATATCTTACCCCAAAATTTAGCATCTTACCCCCAAATTCATAATCTTACATCAATTTAGCATCTTACCTCGATTTACATCTTACCCCCATTTTATATCTTACCCCAAAATTTAGCATCTTGCCCCAAAATTGGAAACAGTGTTCCAGGTGTGGTCTCACCAGGGCAGAGTAGAGGGGGAGAAGAACCTTCCTAGCCCTGCTGGACACACCCCAGGATGCTGTTTGCCCTCTTGGCCACAAGAAGCACATTGCTGGCCCATGCAGAGCTTGCTGCCCAGTAGGACTCCAAGGTCTTTCTCCATGGAGCTGCTCTGCAGCAGGATGATTTTAACCTGCACTGGTACCTGGTGTTCTTCCTCTCCAGATGCAGAACTCTGCACTTGTCCTTATTGAACGTTGCCATGTTCACTTTCAGCCTGCACTCCAGCCTGTCCAGATCCCACTGGATGGCAGCACAGCCTCCCATGGTGTCAGCCACTGCTACTCCCAGTTTCATATCATCAGCAAACCTGCTGAGGGTACACTCAAACCCCCTCATCCAGGTCGCTGATGAAGCTGCTGAATGAAACTGGATCCAGCACTGACACTTGTGGAACACCACAGGTGAAGCTACTGATTGAAGCTGGATCCAGCACTGACACTTGTGGAACACCACAGGTGAAGCTACTCAATGAAACTGGATCCAGCACTGACACTTGTGGAACACCTCAGGTGAAGCTACTGATTGAAGCTGGATCCAGCACTGACACTTGTGGAACACCTCAGGTGAAGCTACTGATTGAAGCTGGATCCAGCACTGACACTTGTGGAACACCACAGGTGAAGCTACTGATTGAAGCTGGATCCAGCACTGACACTTGTGGAACACCACAGGTGAAGCTACTCAATGAAACTGGATCCAGCACTGACACTTGTGGAACACCTCAGGTGAAGCTACTGATTGAAGCTGGATCCAGCACTGACACTTGTGGAACACCACAGGTGAAGCTACTGATCGAGTCTGGATCCAGCACTGACACTTGTGGAACACCACAGGTGAAGCTACTCAATGAAACTGGATCCAGTACTGACACTTGTGGAACACCACAGGTGAAGCTACTGATCGAGTCTGGATCCAGCAGTGACACTTGTGGAACACCTCAGGTGAAGCTACTGATTGAAGCTGGATCCAGCACTGACACTTGTGGAACACCACAGGTGAAGCTACTGATTGAAGCTGGATCCAGCCCTGACTTCATCTATCCATTTGGCCCTTCCTTCATCTATCCATTTGGCCATGCCTTCATTGAAGGCTATCAGGTTCCTGAAGCAAGCACATCAACATAAATAGTGCAGAGACATCTTGTGCAGCAGCAACAACAAATAAAGCCCCTTCAAATGGAACAGAATGCTGCAATTCAATCCGAGGCATCCAGGCCTGCTGATTTAAAATGCCCTATTTTAGGAGGTGGGACTTAATTCCTCTGAGGTACTACAAGAATAGACATACCATCAGCAATGCCTGCATCATCTCTTTTCCCTTTTCCCAGCAGCAGGATGTATTGCTTTCATTTTTCTTCTCTGCATTATTGACTAATCTGACATTTCCATCTGATAACAGGTCAATACCATGATTAGGACTTATTTTGTTCTTAATTTACTTAAAAAAATAGCTTTGTCAGTCCTTCTTCCCCTTTCAGTTCCATCATAATGTTTAAATCATAGAATCATATCATAGAATCAACCAGGTTGGAAGAGACCTCCAAGATCATTCAGTCCAACCTATCCCCCAGCCCTGTCCAGTCAACCAGACCATGGCACTCAGTGCCTCATCCAGGCTTTTCTTGAACACCTCCAGGGATGGTGACATCACCTCCTCCATGGGCAGCCCATTCCAATGGCAAATGATTCCTGTTTTCTGACATTCAGCTTCTTCTCCTCTCTCACTAGTTGTTCCATATGTGTTTTACCTACCTATAGCTATCCCCATGTCCATTTTAAATCTGGCTGTGTGGTTTGTTCACTCACACTACTCTTTCTTCCTTGGGGTGTGAGTTGGTTGTGGCAATTAAGGAGGCAGGAATTACAAAAGACCTAGTTATTTTTATATGAACATGAGGCAGCAGTGCCCAGGTGGGCAGCAGAGCCAGTGGCATCCTGGGCTGGCTCAGGAGCAGTGTGGGCAGCAGGACAAGGGAGGTTCTTCTGCCCCTGGGCTCAGCGCTACTCAGGTCACACCTTGAGTGCTGTGTCCAGTTCTGGGCTTCTCAATGCAAGAGAGATGTTGAGGTGCTGGAAGGTGTTTGGAGAAGGGCAGCAAGGCTGGGGAGGGGCCTGGAGCAGAGCCCTGTGAGGAGAGGCTGAGGGAGATGGGGGTGTGCAGCCTGCAGAAGAGGAGGCTCAGGGCAGAGCTCATTGCTGTCTACAACTACCTGAAGGGAGGCTGGGGCATAGTAACCTGCTGTGGCTGGTTTTGAGCCAAAAGCTCTGCTTGAGGGACAGTTCTGAGGTCTTTGTCAATAAGTTGTGGGGGCTGGAGCCATGCTCATGAATCATTCAGTCTTAGTCTGCTGAAGGGCAGGCTCAGGGCAGAGCTCATTGCTGTCTGCAACTACCTGAAGGGAGGCTGTAGCCAGGTGGGGTTGGGCTCTGCAGCCAGGCAAGCAGCAACAGAACAAGAGGACACAGTCTCAAGTTGTGCCAGGGGAGATCTAGGCTGGATGTTAGGAGGAAGTTGTTGTCAGAGAGAGTGATTGGCATTGGAATGGGCTGCCCAGGGAGGTGGTGGAGTTGCTGTGCCTGGAGGTGTTGAAGCCAAGCCTGAATGAGGCACTTAGTGCCATGGTCTGGTTGATTGGCTGGGGCTGGGGGATAAGTTGGGCTGGCTGAGCTTGGAGGTGTGTTCCAACCTGGCTGATTGTATGATTCTATGAAGTTTACGGGACATAATGAAATAAACCCCTAACAGGGCTCTCCAGAGTGGAAGCCTTTAGCCCTACCACCGATGCTGGACGGCAGGTCTGGACATACCTCATTCCTGCTTCACCTGGCTGGTACTAGTTTGAGGAGAGGATGTTTCAGGGAGCGCAGAAAACCTTTGAGTGGGTGATTTATCTATGGATGGGTTATCTTCTTGACCAGGAAAAGTGAATGACTGGCTCAACAGTGTCCAAGTTCAATAACCTCCTTTTCTTCCTCATAGATTGCTGGGGCATGAGAGGTTTCCGTTCCTTGCTGGCATCTCTCACACTGTGCCCGAAGAAACAATTGTATCAGGCTCAGGAAGGCAACTGACTGAAAGGGCAGGGAAACAGGAACTGTCCCCACGGATGTCCTCCCCAGAGAGGCTGGGAACTTGCTCTGCTGTGGGAAAAGGGAAGCTGAGGTCAGCCAAAGTGTATGGCAGGTACACACATCCCTCAGGACTGGAAGAACAGATAATGGCATCTTTTGTCATCCCCACCACCCTCTCCTGCTTAGGATTTTTCCTGAGCCACCTCCATACCTCCTTGTCATGGGCACTCCTATGTGTAGTGCACCTCCACCATGTCATTCTGTGGTGTGGAAAGAAAGGCAGGGAGATAAAGATGGAGAGTGGGTGGTGACAACATTCCTGAGAGCCCTGAAGCTACCTCACGGTATCACAGTATCACAGCATCACAGTATCCCAGTATCACAGTATCATCAGGGTTGGAAGAGACCTCACAGATCATCAAGTCCAACCCTTTACCACAGAGCTCAAGGCCAGACCATGGCACCAAGTGCCACGTCCAGTCCTGCCTTGAACAGCTCCAGGGACGGCGACTCCACCACCTCCCCGGGCAGCCCATTCCAGTGTCCAATGACTCTCTCAGGGAAGAACTTTCTCCTCACCTCCAGCCTAAATCTCCCCTGGCACAGCTTGAGGCTGTGTCCTCTTGTTCTGGTGCTGGCCACCTGAGAGAAGAGAGCAACCTCCTCCTGGCCACAACCACCCCTCAGGTAGTTGCAGACAGCAATGAGGTCTCCCCTGAGCCTCCTCTTCTCCAGGCTAACCAATCCCAGCTCCCTCAGCCTCTCCTCGTAGGGCTGTGCTCAAGGCCTCTCCCCAGCCTCGTCGCCCTTCTCTGGACACGCTCAAGCATCTCAATGTCCCTCCTAAACTGGGGGGCCCAGAACTGAACACAGCACTCAAGGTGTGGTCTAACCAGTGCAGAGTACAGGGGCAGAATGACCTCCCTGCTCCTGCTGGCCACACCATTCCTGATGCAGGCCAGGATGCCACTGGCTCTCTTGGCCACCTGGGCACACTGCTGGCTCATGTTCAGGTGGGTATCAATCAGCACCCCCAGATCCCTCTCTGTCTGGCTGCTCTCAGCCACTCCGACCCCAGCCTGTATCTCTGCATGGGGTTGTTGTGGCCAAAGTGCAGCACCCTGCACTTGGAGCTATTGAACCCCATCCCCTTGGACTCTGCCCATCTGTCCAGGTAGTCAAGGTCCTGCTGCAGAGCCCTTCTGCCTTCCAACTCAGTCACATCTGCCCCCAGCTTGGTGTCATCTGCACACTTGCTGATGACTGACTCCATGCCCTCATCCAGATCATCTGTGAAGATGTTAAAGAGGATGGGGCCCAGCACTGATCCCTGAGGGACACCACTAGTGTTAGAAGAACCCAGCATAATGGGGGGTGAGCCCCTATCAAGAAGAGGAAGGCAACAAACCTCATGGACAGTGAGGTGACATGAGCCTTTCCAGACATACTCACTTATTCAGGTCTTTCAGAAGCTTTGTCCTTCCCAGCTCCTTGTGCTGGAGGATGTTAAGAGATTGCATAACATCTTTTGTTAGAACAAATACATGGAGATCTCCTCAAGAGGCTGAGAGATATTATTAGCCCCTCTTTTACTGGCAGGCCTGGAGCTATTCATCATTACCAGAAGTATTATCAGGTGCTTGTCACTGCTTTCCCTGGATCCACTTTGCATAGCCCAGATTGTAAACTAAATGTTCCCAAACTGGTTGGATACCTCACAACTCCTGAGAGCAGTTACTCCATTTCTCAGCAGTGGTGGAAGATCTGCAATTCAGACCATTTGCAGAGAGGAAATTGTGCCTATGGACTCAGATCTTCTCAGGGATGTTCTCTAGTTGAAGTGCTCCACCTCCATGTCCAACCAGGCAGCTGACTCCTGCAGCTTACCCCTCAGTAAGGCTGCAGATGACACCAAGCTGGGTGGCTCTGTCGATTTGCTGGAGGGTAGGAAGATGTATAAAGGGATCTGGACAGGTTAGACTAATGGGCCAAGGCTACTGGTATGAAGTTCAACAAGTCCAAATGCCAGGTCTTCCACCTGGGGCACAGCAACCCCACAGTAAGCTACAGGCTTGGGGATGAGTGGTTGGAATGCTGTGACTCAGGGAAGGATCTGGGGGGACTGGTTGACAGTCGACTGAACATGAGTCAGCAGCATGCCCAGGTGGCCCAGAAGCCAGTGGCATCCTGGCTTGTATTGGAAACACTGTGGCCAGCAGGAACTGTGGGGAGGTGATCATCCCCCCGTACTCAGGAAGGTGATCATAGAATCATAGAATCAACCAGGTTGGAAGAGACCTCCAAGCTCAGCCAGCCCAACCTAGCACCCAGCCCTGTCCAGCCAACCAGACCATGGCACTGAGTGTCTCAGCCAGGCTTGGCTTCAACACCTCCAGGCACAGCGACTCCACCACCTCCCTGGGCAGCCCATTCCAATGCCAATCACTCTCTCTGACAACAACTTCCTAACAACATCCAGCCTAGACCTCCCCTGCCACAACTTCAGACTCTGTCCCCTTGTTCTGTTGCTGCTTGCCTGGCAGCAGAGCCCAACCCCACCTGGCTACAGCCTCCCTTCAGGCAGTTGCAGACAGCAATGAGCTCTGCCCTGAGCCTCCTCTGCTGCAGGCTGCACACCCCCAGCTCCCTCAGCCTCTCCTCACAGGGCTCTGCTCCAGGCCCCTGCCCAGCCTTGCTGCCCTTCTCTGGACACCTTCCAGCACCTCAACAGCTCTCTTGAATTGAGGAGCCCAGAACTGGACACAGCACTCCAGGTGTGGCCTGGGCAGTGCTGAGCACAGGGGCAGAAGAACCTCCCTTGTCCTGCTGCCCACACTGCTCCTGAGCCAGCCCAGGATGCCATTGGCTCTGCTGCCCACCTGGGCACTGCTGCCTCCTCTTCAGCTCCTCTCTGCCAGCAACCCCAGCTCCCTCTCTGCCTGGCTGCTCTCAGCCACTCTGTGCCCAGCCTGCAGCGCTGTGTGGGGTTGCTGTAGCGCAGGACAAGGAGCTGTATCCACGCTGGGTATTACTGCTTAGCCTCAGCTTTCCTGTGTTCCGTGCCCGTGGAAGAGGCGCAGGACAGGAGGGAAGAGAGAGGCAGGGTTCGGGCGCGGCGGAGGGGAGGCTCCGTGCCCTGCCCTCTGCCCGGCTGCTGCGGTGCATGAGTGGGCAAACAGCGCCCGCTGGTGGCGCAGGCTGCGGAGCCCGAGGCGCCGCCGGGCACCGCCTGCTGCCTCTCCCTGCTCTGCTGAGGCTGCTGTCGCGGCTCACCGGCGCAAGGTGCGTGGTGCATATTCCGCAGGCAAAGTCAGCATCCCTGGAAAAGACCAGCAGGAAGCTGAGTGAGGGAAGAGCTCTTGCTGGATGCGCCATGGGTGGCTCTCACCCTGGCTGTCATGCTCTGCATCAGTGTCCATGGGAAGCACTCTAAGCTATGGCATTTCATATTAGAGTTACTGCAGCAAGAGCACAAATTGGCTGAAATTTGGTATGGTGTGGCCGGCAGGAGCAGGGAGGTGATTCTCCCCCTCTGCTCTGCTCTGCTCTGCTGAGACCCCACCTGGAGTACTGCATCCAGTTCTGGAGCCCCCATTACAAGAGGGCTGTGGAGATGCTGGAGAGTGTCCAGAGCAGGGCCAGGAGGATGCTCAGAGGCTGCAGCAGCTCTGCTGTGTGCACAGCCTGAAAGAGTTGGGGCTGTGCAGGCTGGAGCAGAGGAGGCTCCCAGGTGACCTTCTTGTGGCCTTCCAGGATCTGAAGGGGGCTACAAAAAAGCTGGGGAGGGACTTTTGAGGCTGTGAGGGAGTGGCAGGAGTGGGGGGAATGGAGCAAAGCTGGAGGTGGGGAGAGTGAGGCTGGAGGTGAGGAGGAAGTTGTTGAGCAGCAGAGTGGTGAGAGGCTGGAATGGGTTGCCCAGGGAGGTGGTTGAGGCCCCATGGCTGGAGGTGTTTGAGGCCAGGCTGGCTGAGGCTGTGTGCAGCCTGCTCTAGGGCAGGGTGTCCCTGGGCATGGCAGGAGAACTTCTTTCCTGTAAGGGTCCCAGAGCCCTGGCACAGGCTGCCCAGGGAGGTTGTGGAGTCTTCTTCTCTGGAGCCTTTCAAGGCCTGTCTGGATGTGTTCCTCTGTGATCTGTGCTAGATAGGATTGTCCTGCTCTGGCTGGGGGGTTGGACTGGATGATCTTCTTGGGTCCCTTCCAACCCCTAACATCCTGTGAGCCTGTGATCCTGTGAGGTAAGATCATCCTTAACAGATGTTTGTTTACCTCTTCACAAAATCCTCCTGTGGTCCTACAGCCTCCCCAGAGCAGTGTGCTGCAGTGCTTTGCTATCCTTACCATTTCAAACCATTCCAAAGGGTCTCCTCTAACATTTAGCTGTATCATTTTTATTGCAAATTAAGTTGATTATTTCTTCTTCTACTTCTGGTGAATGTGGAGGGCAACTGCTTAGTGCCTCCACCCATTATAACAAATGTTTATGTGCTGGAAGACTGTTTTCTTGCCTCCCTGCTGTTGTTCTTTTCCTAGGGAGAAAAAAAACAAACGAGTCAATTATTTATCCATTCCTTATAAGTCACTTTCCCCCCCCTCCAATCTCTTATTATTTTGTTGTTCTTTTTTTGGGCTCTCTCCAAATTGTCTCCATCTCCTGTACAATGTAGTGCCTGGAAGCAGACACACTGCTCCTGCTGAGAGCTCAGCAGCACAGAGTAAATGCACAAAATAATTGCCTCCTTTGCTGCACACACAGAACTCCCCTTAAAGCATCTCAGCATGGGGTTTGTCTTTTTCTGGGGGATCCTCACTTAACAGACTCCTATTACGTCCCAGCCCAGCCCTCTCACTGCTGCACTGCTGCCAAAACAGCTATGATCTAGTCTGCTCCAGTGCAACTGGTGCCTGTGCAGTCCCTTCCCCTGCACTGTACCACAGTACAGTCACCTCTACAGAGAGCAGCCCAGCTCTCCAGTGCCTCATGTTCCTCTCACATTCTGATTGCCTTAGACCCCCTGCCCTCAGAAGGGTCTGCTGCCCCCCCCTTCACTCCCCCCCAGCCCAGCTGTTGCCCTTTTGGTTTTGTCCTCTACTTTGTTGTCCAACACATACAAGGAAATGCAGAGGAGCCCTGGAAGCAGAACTTCAGGGGTATGATCCTGGAGGCTGGATGTTAGGAGGAAGTTCTTCACAGAGAGTGATTTCCCATTGGAATGGGCTGCCCAGGGAGGTGGTGGAGGCATCATCCCTGGAGGTGTTCAGTCTGGATGAGGCACTTAGTGACATGGTCTGGTTGATTGGACAGGGCTGGGTGCTAGGTTGGACTGGGTGAGCTTGGAGGTCTCTTCCAACCTGGCTGATTCTATTCTATTCTATTCTATTCTATTCTATTCTATTCTATTCTATTCTATTATATTATATTCTATTCTATTCCATTCTATTCTACTCTATTCTGTTCTATTCTATTCTATTATGTTCTATTCTATTCCATTCTATTCTATTCTATTCTATTCTATTCTATTCCATTCCATTCCATTCCATTCCATTCCATTCCATTCCATTCCATTCTATTCTATTCTATTCCATTCCATTCCATTCCATTCCATTCCATTCCATTCCATTCCATTCCATTCCATTCTACTCTATTCTAGTCTATTCTATCCTATTCTATTCCTCCCAGCTGGAAAAGTGAAGCCCTTGTAATTACCCTTGATTACAATACTTCAGCCTGTGTAGCCTCTGCATGGGGACTCTGCTTGCTGCTCTGGGAGCCTGTCATCTAGATAGTTCCTAAAGGCTCACTGAAGTCAGAGTATTTCATATCTACCACTCCCCTCTCATCCACCAAGCCCATTAGTCAAAGAAGGAAATGAGCCTGTTTTGGCAGGATTTGTTCTTCAGAACTCCCTGCTGGTTTCTTATCACCTTATTGTCCTTTAGCTACTTATAAATTGATTGTTCCATAATTGGTTCCAGTATCTTTCTAGGTATCATGGTTAGGCTGTCTGGCCTCTAATTCCCCAGATCCTCTTCTAACAGTGATTTTTGGAGAAGAACTGCATTTAAGTTAAATAGATATTGAAAGACATTCCACATTTGCCCTGCTTATCTTTATTCATTGTCTAATTTTGTTCCACCCCTTAAATTAAAACCATGTTTCCCTTAAGTATTTATCTTCCACTTGAGGCTCAGCACTTTCCAACTCTGCCTTCACCTGACAGACTGAAAGAGTTGGGGCTATGCAGGCTGGAGAAGAGGAGGCTCCCAGGGGACCTTCTTGTGGCCTGCCAGCATCTGAAAGGGGCCTCCAAAAGATCTGGGGAGGGACTTTTTAGGCTGTGAGGGAGTGCCAGGACTGGGGGGAATGGAGCAGAGCTGGAGGTGGGGAGAGTGAGGCTGGAGGTGAGGAGGAAGTTGTTGAGCAGGAGAGTGGTGAGAGGCTGGAATGGGTTGCCCACGGAGGTGGTTGAGGCCAGGCTGGCTGAGGCTGTGTGCAGCCTGCTCTAGGGTAGGGTGACCCTGGGCATGGCAGGGGGGTTGGAACTGTCTGCTCCTTGTGGTCCCTTCCAACCCTGACTGATTCTGTGATTCTATGAACAACAGGCACTATTATAAAACAATTATGACCCTTTACTTCCTCCTAACATCCAGCCCATGGCAGGGGGGTTGGAACTGGCTGACCCTTGTGGTCCCTTCCAACCCTGACTGATTCTATGATTCTATGATTCACCTCTTCTCCTGTATTCAGGCTTTCCTGTTACATGCTTTTCCAGCTTCCCTCTTTCATGATACCTTAAATCTTTCTCCCTCTTCCTAATTCATGGCTTGCTCACTGTTCCCAAGCAAACTATATGCCCCAGCAGTTTATATTCCCCAGTGCCCAGAGGGTTGTGGATAGAGTACTGGAGAAACCTCAGAGCTCTGCCCTTAGAATGTGGACAAGTGACATTTACTGGTCTTGGTGGACGTAACAAGTTCTGCCTCAAGATTTGCCCAGGACTAGCTGCACCTAAATGATTCCTGAGGCCAGTAGGTGGCAGAGAGAAGATGAAACCAGGGAGACTGTTGCCAGTGACCAGACAGATGGATTGCTTTGGCTCTAGGTTGGACAAAGACATGTGTTACTAGAAAGCTGAGCTGGGTAGTGCCTAGCAAACAAGAGCGCCAGGTAAAGCTCCCAGCTTCTTCTAGGGAGACTGAACAGATCCAGTGTGCAGCTTCATTTGTGAGCATAGGGTTTGTGTGCTCAGCAGAAGAACAGGAAGCATCTGCCACTTTCTGGCTAAGCAGATCAGGAGAAGATAACTTTGTTGGAGGGAGAGGTATGGTTATCTAGGGTTGTGCGCTATATAATTGCACAATCTGCTATCATGCATGAACAGAGCTGCTCAATAGCATGGCCCTGCCTTGTCCTGACATCATGTCTGTGTTGGAAATCCGTTTGGAATGAAAAATCCCACATTCCCCAAGTGACCTCCTAGTCTCTGAGCAAAAGGCCAAGCTGCAGAGGAGACTTCACAGTCTCAGTAGTGCCAGAGACAGAAGGTCAGTCACTAGCGTCAGAGCAGCTAAAGGATGAGAAGGCAGCAAGGAAGCAAACTTCTTTCCAAAGAAAATAACATTTAAGAGTGCAGGAGATGTCCATGGCTCTTTGAAGGCAAGAAAAGTCCCAAAGGTAGGAAAATGTCACTGTGAGTAACAGGATTAGTTAGTGCCATGCTCTAGTTGACTGGCTAGGGCTGGGGGATAGGCTGGACTGGATGATCTTGGAGGTCTCTTCCAACCTGGTTGATTCTATGATTCTTAGTACTTATTACTCTCGTTAGCTGCCACTACTTCTTGAACTGTTCTTCTGGAAAAGGAAGTGCTCAGCACTTCTACAGGCTGCCCAACAAGAGTGTAAATGCTGGGTCAGGTACACAGATTGAAGTGTTGGCTGTTGTCAGTGTAGCACTGTCAGTGTTGCACTCATCGTGCAGATTCAGCGAATGTATCAAGCTGCATTCGAGGTCCAGCCTAGAAGACCTTTGGGTTTATAGTATCTACTCCCTTCTTTCATTGCTTTCACGTTACAAGGGCAGACCTGACTTCCAGTATTGCCCTGATGTCTGAGAGAATCATCTTGTTCTTGCTTTACTCCTCCTCTGCCCTCTTCTCTTCATCCCCATCTCCAACACTCACTTCCCTGTGTAGCCCCAGTGCAAGAGGAATTCCTCACAGGCTGTCTTCATCTTAGAATCATAGAATCAACCAGGCTGGAAGAGACCTCCAAACTCATCCAGTCCAATCTGGCACCCAGCCCCAGCCAATCAACCAGACCATGGCACTAAGTGCCTCAGCCAGGCTTTGCTTCAACACCTCCAGGGATGGTGACTCCACCACCACCTCCCTGGGCAGCCCATTCCAATGCCAATCACTCTCTCTGACAACAACTTCCTCCTAACATCCAGCCTAGACCTCCCCCAGCACAACGTGAGACTGTGCCTCCTTGTTCTGTTGCTGGTTGCCTGGCAGAAGAGACCAACCCCACCTGGCTACAGCCTTCCTTCAGGTGGTTGTAGACAGCAATGAGCTCTGCCCTGAGCCTCCTCTTCTCCAGGCTAAGACTGAATGATTACTGCTTTCAGAGCATGCCTCCAGCCCCCACAACTTAGAATCATAGAATCAACCAGGTTGGAAGAGACCTCCAAGATCATCCAGTTCAACTTATTGATAAAGACCTCAGAACTGTTCCTCAAGCAGTGCTTTTGGGTCAAAACCAGCCACAGCAGGTTACTATGCCCCAGTGATCTTTCAGTTCTTCATTCATGTAAATTTCTATGGCCATTTCCTTCAGTGAGAGGAGGTGATCTGGAGAATGTGGTCCAGAGCTCAGGGATAACTTTTTGAAATGCATCCAGTTGAAGGGGTGTGCTGTGTCCAGTTCTGGGCCACTCAATTCAAGAGGGATGTTGAGGTGCTGGAAAGTGTCCAGAGAAGGGCAGCAAGGCTGGGGAGGGGCCTGGAGCACAGCCCTGTGAGGAGAGGCTGAGGGAGCTGGGGGTGTGCAGCCTGCAGAAGAGGAGGCTCAGGGCAGAGCTCATTGCTGTCTGCAGCTGCCTGCAGGGAGGCTGTAGCCAGGTGGGGTTGGGCTCTTCTGCCAGGCAATCAGCAACAGAACAAGGGGACACAGCCTCAAGCTGTGCCAGGGCAGGTCTAGGCTGGATGTTGTTAGGAAGTTGTTGTCAGAGAGAGTGATTGGCATTGGAATGGGCTGCCCAGGGAGGTGGTGGAGACACCGTGCCTGGAGGTGTTCAAGCCAAGCCTGGCTGGGGCACTTAGTGCCATGGTCTGGTTGACTGGATAGGGCTGGGTGCTAGGTTGGACTGGATGATCTTGGAGGTCTCTTCCAACCTGGTTGATTCTATGATTCTATGATCATTCATATGAAGGGAACATACCCCACATGCTCAGTAACTGGAATACAATTTCTGCATCAGATGCATCTTGTGAGCTGTTCTGCAAGTTGCCAGACAGTGTTTGATATTTGGATAGCATTTGCAAATGGCAGATAGAAGGTTAATAGGAAGTGTCTCTGACAGTAGCTGGATGTAATTCAGAGATGGACTACAGCCATGTAGCTGCACACCAGATTTAGGTTTTGGCTCGTTATCTGGGAGAGATAAGGCTCAGAAAGGGCTATGCACATTCAGCCAGAGCTGAGTTTTCCAAAAAGAGTTTCAGTCTGAAGAGGGATGGGCAGTTCAGCATTGCAGCCATCTGGCCTCCCTGATGCAGCAGCTTGCAGACACTCTGTAAAGGTGCTAGCTGCTGCTGGTGTCATTTAGTGCTCCCTCTCTTACTGCTTCCCAGAGCGGGGACGAGGGTGGCAGCGATGACTACTCACTCATCTCTTCATTCTGGGTTATCTCAGGAGAATGCTGCAAAACAAAGCAACAAAGCCATACCTTGATTTTCATGAATCTTCTTCATGCCTCTTGTTGATCAGACTGTGCTTTTTCTTATTTGCTTCATATTCGTGGGGCCTGTGTCTTGTCACAGGCTCACAGGATGTTAGGGCTTGGAAGGGACCCAAGGAGATCATCGAGTCCAACCCCCCTGCCAGAGCAGGACAATCCTATCTGACACAGATCACAGAGGAACACATCCAGACAGGCCTTGAAAGGCTCCAGAGGAGGAGACTTCACAAACTCTCTGGGCAGCCTGTGCCAGGGCTCTGGGACCCTTACAGGAAAGAAGTTCTCCCTTGTGTTGAGCTGGAACCTCCTGTGCTGCAGCTTACACCCATTGCTGCTTGTCCTGTCCCAGGCAGCAGTGAGCAGAGCCTGTCCCCCCCCTTCCTGGCAGCCCTCAGATACTTATAAACATTTATCAAATCCTCTTTAAGTCTTCTCTTTTCCAGACTAAAAAGTCCCAAGTCTCTCAGCCTCTCCTCATCAGCCATGCCCTCCAGTCCCTTCACCATCCTCATCCTGTGTGTGTCCTCTCTCCAGAAGGACCATTCCCATGCTCTATGCAGCTCAGGCTGAAAAATGTCGTGTATGGATCTCTACTACTTCTCTATGAAGAGAGTGATTTATTGTGGTGTTCAGAACATGACCTTCATTCCAACTGCATGCATAGAGATTGATTTTTCTTTTGTGTCTCCAAACTGGTCCCTCTTGCAAAATATGATTCTGTTCCATCTGTCACTTATCTTTTAGCTCTTCTGAAGTACAGTTTGCAAACCATCACCTCTGCCTCCAGCTGTGCTTTGGACTTTGGGGCTATGCAACTCAGCATAAAAGCTGCTTGGGAAGACAACTGTTGAAGCTCTGAATTTACATAGGTACAAATGCCCAAAACTACTGAAGAGAGGCCTGAAACCACTGATGGCCATGATGTTAAAATATCTCATTCAAATCACAGCTTTTCTAGAGACAAAGTGTCTCCCACTGCCATTCTGGGGAATTAAACACCATGATGAGACTGCATAAAGAGAGAGAGAAGAGAGCTACTTGCTGCTTCATCATTTTATGAGCCTGGTCTCTCTGTCACTGCTTAGATCTTGCTTTCAGTAATCTTGTCTCACCAACCTGATCTCCTTTTATGATCAGGTTCCTGCCTGGTGAATGTGGGGCAGGCTGTGGATGGAGTCTGCCTGGACTTTGACACCATCTGCCACAACAAGCTCTTAGCCAAGCTGGCAGCTCATGGTTTGGACAGATTCACTCTGTGCTGGGTCAGGAACTGTCTGGATGGCAGAGCCCAGAGAGTGGTGGTGAATGGTGCCACGTCCAGCTGGCAGCTGTCACTAGTGGTGTTCCCCAGAGGTCAGTGCTGGGCCCAGTCATGTTAAACGTCTTATTGATGATCTGGACGAGGGGATTGAGTCCAGCATCAGTAAGTTTGCAGATGACATCAAGCCAGGAGCAGCTGTGGAGCTGTTGGAGGGTAGGAGAGCCCTGCAGAGGGACCTGGCCAGCCTAGATGGGTGGGCAGAGGCCAATGGGATGAGACTGAAGAAGGCCAAGTGCAGGGTTCTGCACACTAGCCACAACAACCCCAAACAGCACTCCAGGCTGGGGACAGAGTGGCTGAGAGCAGCCGGGAGGAAAGGGACCTGGGGTACAGGTGGATAGTAGGCTGAAGATGAGGCAGCAGTGTGCCCAAGTGGGCAGCAGAGTCAATGGCATCCTGGGCTGGCTCAGGAGCAGTGTGGGCAGCAGGACAAGGGAGGTTCTTCTGCCCCTGGGCTCAGCACTGCTCAGGCCACACCTTGAGTACAGCATCCAGTTCTGGGCTCTTCAATTCAAGAGAGATGTTGAGGTGCTGGAAGGTGTCCAGAGAAGGGTGACAAAACTGGTGAGGGGCCTGGAACACAAATCCTGTGAGGAGAGGCTGAGGGAGCTGGGGGTGTGCAGCCTGCAGCAGAGGAGGCTCAGGGCAGAGCTCATTGCTGTCTGCAGCTACCTGAAGGGAGGCTGTAGCCAGGTGGGGTTGGGCTCTGCTGCCAGGCAACCAGCAACAGAACAAGGGGACACAATCTCAAGTTGTGGCAGAGGAAGTTTAGGCTGGATGTTGTTGGCAGAAGGAGTGATTGGCATTGGAATGGGCTGCCCAGGGAGGTGGTGGAGTCAGCATCCCTGGAGGTGTTCCAAGAAAAGCCTGGCTGGGGCACTTGGTGCCATGGTCTGGTTAATTGGCCAGGGCTGGGTGCTAGGTTGGGCTGTCTGAGCTTGGAGGTCTCTTCCAACCTGGCTGATTCTATGATTCTATGATTCTTTTTCCTTCGGAGCTGAGCACCAGGAGCACATTCTGAGCAATTCACACTGATACACTACAGAAATAGCACCTCAGAAGAAAGTGATATCCTTTGGCTTGCAACCAAAACTTACAGGGCAGTTAGTTGTACTTGTGGATGCATTACTGATCCTGGGATTTTTCTCTTCTGTGGGCTCTCCATCACTTTTGTAGACAACTGGGAGTAGGAGAGTGTGCCTGGGGTAACATTCCCCTTTGTTGGGCTGCTGGAATTCAGCTACACTCCTTAACAAAACAGTTTGTTTTACACATTTCTGCTGCATGCATGCTGGAGTCACCATCCCTGGGGGTGCTGAAGAAAAGACTGGACGAGGCACTTGGTGCCATGGTCTAGTTGGCTGGGTGCTAGGTTGGGCTGGATGATCTTGGAGGTCTCTTCCAACCTGGTTGATTCTATGGTTCTGTGATCTCTCTATGCACGTGTGCAAGATGCTGAAACATGAGCCTGTAAACCAGGTATTTTTCAGCCTTATTGAGTGATGATCTTGTTTCATCATACCACTTCTTTTTTCCAGGTAAAAGATGTTAAAGAGCGGCCAAAGTATCTGGCAATGCCAAATATGGACCCAGTCCCTCAGTGCATGCCTGTGCTGAAAATCAACAACACTTACTTGGCTGGTAGAGTTGGGAGTAGGGTAATAAATTAATTCAATTAGCTCTGCCACTATCAGAGAAGTTGGCACTGCCCTTTCACCTGTCACATCACAACACCTAAAGCCCAGCAAGTGAGGACACAGAGCTGTGCTGAACCACAGCAGAACTGCAGAGATGCTTCAGTCCCTGCTTAACTGTGCAAACTCCAATTTATGCATGTATTAGGTTTTGACTGCCCGACGCCTGTTGCTCTCCCCCCTCTGCTTTTCATGTTCAGTGGATTCTCCTCTCTGTGTCTCTGCCTCTCTTTCTCTATTTTTTCCCTCCCTATTGTTCCCCACATCAGTAACTGTCACTCACTTCATAAAGCCGTCTGGCTCAGAGCTTAAATATTGCAGGGCAACTAAAACCCACCATCAGAGCCAATTCAGTCATATCTGTTCAGTCGTGCGACAAGATTGGGACTTTTAGGGTAGGGAAGAAGAGAGACAAAAGTTCACTCTTCCCTGCAGAGTGCCAAGAGAGGAGGGGGACATTTCTTCGGTGGAGCCTTTCACAGCGGCAAGTTGCTTGCTCAACATCCTTAACCTATAGAACCTTTTATCTGCTGGTAGCACGCTCAGGTTGCAGCATCTGGAGGTGTAGGGTGGGAATTCGTGACAAGTCCACGTGAGTTAAGGACACAAGTCTGTTGACTCTGGTGGGCTTAGGCAGTCTCCTGTTCTTTCCTCTTGATAGGCAATTTAAGGGAAAAGATGACTGCCTGCATTCATTGCTTGCACCTTTTCTGAGACTTGAGGGGCTGTCTGCTTACAGGCAGGATCCTAGGCATTGGAACTGGTTGTACTTCTCATCTTCAGCCCACCTAAAATTGCTCCTTGTGACAGTCTGAGCAAACTCTATTTACTTCACTTGCAGACAACAGAGAAACTGGTCATGACAGTTCTGAGAAATGTGGCTAGTCTGGAAGTGGTCTCAGGAAGAGTTTAGTCAAATGTATCAAGCTGTGAGCAAGAAATCTGACTGAGTTAGACAGGAAACATTTATTTCCTTCTCTTGTACAGCGAGTTTTCTGTAGCGTAAGGTTTATCCCACCTAGAATGTTGCTGGTGCACGCTGCGGGGGAAATGTTCAAATGTTAGCTGTGGATATGAGCGTGAGTCACAAAGCCAGAAAGAAAGGGATGGGTTAGCTGTGGTGCCTGGTAGACAACCAAGTTTATCTTGTGTGTAGTCACGTTTGCTACGGAGCTGCACGGCCGGCGACTGTTTTGCGTACTTTGCAGGAAGAGAACATTTCAATCAGGTTACATAATGTATGTAAACAGCATAATCTTCTGCTAGACTTGTTAATTAAGTGTTGACATTAGCACACTCTTTTACACAACTTTAATGACTGAGAAAGTAGCAATTTTCTTTGGTGATTAAACTACATGTTTGCTGCTTATGCATGCGAGGTGCTTGTGCAGGATGAAGGATTCCGCTCCTCATTTTCTAAGCCAAGTATCTGGGGTTACAGCTTTACAAGGAGCGAAGGCAAGGAAAAGGAGTCCATCTTCATTTAGAAATATGACACCAGAAGGATCTATTTTTTCCCCTGAAAGTTTGTGCAATTCCCCAGAGCCACAGAACTCTCAATATTTTGTGTGTTTGTCTATGTGTGAATACCTACACGCAGTAGTTGAAACAAACTGGTACGCGTTGGTGTGTCGCAACATATGGCACTACAAATGTATCCCAGCGGTATTGGAAGGAGGAGGGAAGTTTAGATACTCAGATTCCATGCTGCTGACACTTGAGTATGGATGTCTGCATTTAGGAAATTATAGACAAAGGTGATACCAAAGAGATTAACTTCTAGATCCATGTGAACAGCTATTTTATGAGTAATGTTCACTGTTTCAGTTGTCATGGTCCACAAGCTGGTGCTTCTGGATCACTGTAATATTCTGCCTTCCTCAGAGACTTTAGACTGCTGTGATGTGTTAGATTAGCCCATCCAAAATGTGTTGCCTCTTTATTTCCTTGCCTAAAATTATCATAGGAAGTTTCAGATATGTAGGATGAAGCCCTGGCCTTCTTCTCATGCAGAAATGGTAGATGTAATGTTTGATTTGTATTGCTGGACTCTTTGTTAGCTTTCCAATAGGACATCTGCAGTTAGCTTCCAGATCTGCATTAGCCTGAGATATAGCAGCACTGACATTCTGGAGACAGAAAACGTCACTCTGTCAGCTGACTTTAGGAAAGGATACAAAGAACAGCCCAAATAACTCCAAATAATTAAGTTCTATGTAATGCATACTGCATAACAAAACTATATGGTAGTTATTAAGCTCATACAGTGTTACTAACACCGTAACGGTGCTGTAATTGCTGATCTTACCTAACAGAGCAATTTCTAATGTAGGATTAATATATGCGACCCAGAGAGAATTCAGGTTTGTGCAGGTGGAAGATGGGCACCGAGCTAAGATCTTTTTGACCTGTGTGTGTGGTTCTGGTGCAGAAGAGCTTGGGTGTTTGAAAGCTTCACTCTTCTTTCGTAACCCCTGTGAGTGCCTGCTGATGAATCTGTTCTACTATACTGCTAGAGAGTGCTTGTACACATACGAAACCTAAGCAGGTTCACACAACTGAGCCTACAAGGCAGCACAGAAGCCTCTTACCTGGAAAAGGAGTTAGATATTGTGATGGTTTGGGTGTTACCTGTCCCCCCCCCCCACTTTAGAAATCACCCAGACTAGTCTCAGTCGGCTCTGGGAATATAAATGAAGCTATTTATTTACAGCTGGCACAATATCCAAGCAGATAGTTACAGTATAGACAGTTATAGAAAGAAATAGACAAGGTAAAAGGTAATACAGAAACACAACTCCCCTCCCAGAAACCTGAGTCCACAGGAGGGGCTCTCAACCACCCCTGCACCTTCCCCCTGCCCCTCTCAACCTTACCCCAGTCCTAAGGAAAAATAGAGGTTCAGCCAAGAGGTTAAGAAGCAAAGGTGAGTGGCAGGTGAGGTTAGGGAGATGCAGCTCAGTCAGAAACCCAAGGCAGAGAGTGACAAAAATGGCCAGAGTGTTATCTAGTGTTTACTTTCTTCTTCAGCAAGACTCTGAGGGCAGTAGACACCACCATTGTCTTCCTTTCACAGCCTATGATCCAGCTCTTCTCACCAAAACATTCTACCCTGCTTCAAACTAGCACAGATATAGACTCTGGCTGAAAAAAAAACCCACTGTCCACTTAGATCCAGGGAAGAAAGACTTTAGGAAGCAGTCAGCTCTAGTTTTCTGCCCTCCTCCTGCTAATAACTCATTGTGATCAGGCAAATAAGCAGGCAAGCAACTGTGTTGCTGTTCTCAAAGCATATCAGAGAAATGCTTACTGGTTGAAAGCTACAAAAGACATCGGTGGGAAAACCTGCAGTCTTTTACATTTAGCATAATTTTTGGTCATTCTCTTTCTTTTTTTTTTGTTTCCTTAGACAGTAAGAAATGGGTGACTGGAGTTTCTTGGGAAACATTTTAGAGCAGGTGAACGAGCAATCCACTGTCATCGGGAGAGTTTGGCTCACGGTGCTCTTCATATTCCGCATCCTGATCCTGGGAACGGCTGCTGAGCTAGTGTGGGGAGACGAACAGTCAGACTTTGTGTGCAACACCCAGCAACCTGGTTGTGAGAACGTCTGCTATGATGAGGCTTTCCCCATCTCCCACATCCGTCTCTGGGTCCTGCAGATCATTTTTGTATCCACGCCTTCGCTTATGTATTTTGGGCATGCAGTGCACCATGTCCGCATGGAGGAGAAAAGGAGAGAGAGGGAGGAAGCTGAGAGGCGTCAGCAAGCTGAGGTGGATGAAGAAAAGCTGCCCCTGGCTCCCAATCAAAACAAAGGCAATAACCCTGATGGGACCAAGAAGTTCCGCCTGGAGGGTACTCTCCTGAGAACCTACATCTTCCACATCATTTTCAAAACCCTCTTTGAGGTAGGATTCATAGTAGGTCAGTACTTCTTGTATGGCTTCCGAATCCTCCCCCTCTACCGCTGTGGACGCTGGCCCTGTCCCAATCTCGTGGACTGTTTTGTCTCCAGGCCCACAGAGAAGACCATCTTTATTATGTTCATGCTGGTGGTGGCTTCTGTGTCCCTCTTCCTCAACCTGGTGGAGATCAGTCACTTGATCCTGAAAAGGATCCGGAGGGCTCTGAGAAGACCAGCGGAGGAACAGCTTGGGGAGGTCCCAGAGAAGCCACTCCATGCCATCACAGTCTCCACCATCCCAAAGGCCAAAGGATACAAGCTGCTGGAAGAAGAGAAGCCAGTGTCTCACTATTTCCCACTCACAGAAGTGGGGGTGGAACCCAGTCCTCTTCCATCAGCCTTCAATGAGTTTGAGGAGAAGATCGGGATGGGACCATTGGAAGATCTCTCTAGGGCATTCGACGAGAGGTTACCCTCATATGCACAAGCAAAGGAACCAGAAGAGGAAAAGGTAAGAGCAGAGCAGGAGGAAGAACAAGAAGAGGAGCAGCCAAGACCTCAGGAAGAGCCAGGGGTGAAGAAAGCAGAGGAGGAGGTGGTGAGCGATGAAGTGGAAGGGCCTCCAGCTCCTGCTGAACTTGCTACTGATATGAGACCCCATAGCAGGCTAAGTAAAGCCAGCAGCCGGGCTAGGTCAGACGACTTGACTGTATGAAGGTGCAGGGTATGGGGAGCACATGAAAGGGAAAAGGCTGACAAGAAAAGGAGAGATAGAGAACGAGTCTAAAGAGATTTTTAAGCAAAGAGCCAAAATGGCCATTTGAATATGATTTCCTCTTGAGATTCTCAACTGGAAAGGTACTATCACGGTTACTGTGCCTTATTTGCCCTGTATGTCCATTTGCAAAGGAACATTTTCCCTGTTCCCACAGGCCAGCTCACTCCTCACACTAATACCTACACTGTACACATTACTGATGTGTTTTAATATCTATCTCATGTGGCATCCAAACCCAAACGTCACCGCTGTGAACGTATTTACTGGAAGCTCTGTGTCCCACATTTCTCTAGGAACGTGGAGAGGATCTGTCTCTTCAGCCATCGAGGGGGAAGACTAATCAACACCTGTATCTAGTGTTTCTTTCTGTGTTTCCACCTCTGGCACACTGAGCAGATCTCCCGTTCGCCGTTGGCACGGAATTGCAATTACTCAATTCACAAAGTGAATTCTGTGCTAAGCATCCACACACTAAAATGGTAAGCGCCATTCCCCCTCTCTGCTCAGAAAACCAAGGCCAAAGCACCCCAAACTTATCTGTGAATGCAAATCTGATTTAAGTAAAAATATTTTTCCCTTTGTCCAAAATATTTCTGCTCTTCAAGTGACACTGACGGTGGGCAAGCTTAACAGGAGCTCTGTACTAGTAGGTGTCCACAGATGGAACGTTTGTTCCCAAGAGGGTCATCCAGCCCCAAGCCTACTTCAGAGCACTGTAAAGAATGAATTCAAGTTGTATTTTTCACTTGGAGTCTTGTGACTTAAAGAGCTGAAACTCAACCTAGCAAAGCAAGTGCAGGAAGGCTTCTGTGAAAGGAGGAAACGGTTACAGCCTCCAGAGAATGAAAACCAAACAGAAGCCTTCGTGGCATGATCCTGGTATGTGCTCAGTTTCTAGAGCTCCCAGGGTTATGGACACTTGGCAGATTTCAGGTACAGAGTCCTGAAGGCACATGTGAATCTCAACCAGGCTAATTATGTGACTTTTTAAACTCTGAAGGACAAAACTGGCTGTTCAAGTTTGAAAAGTCTGATATGATCATAGCTTTTGATGCCTTTTGTTTTTAACTTGACAGACAGGAGCCATCAGTGGTCTATTTCTCCATTAAATGCCAAAGTCTCAAGTGAAAAATAAGGCCTTTCAAAAGATAACTTAGGTCTTTTGTGCCAGCAGGTCTGTACAGAACTCTCAGAAGCAAAGCAAAATCTCTTTTTGTTACAAAAGGCAGAAAAGCATGTGCTTGCAAATGTTTAAATGTCTGTGGATTTCTGATTTTAGGACTACAGCAGCACCTTTTGGCTGGGACAGTGCAGCAATGCATTCAAAAGCTTCAGGTTAACAGCTATGTCCCCCCCAAAACTGAGCCTCCCACCAGAAAACTGCAGGTATGCACTCTCGTCTGCTCTGCTCTGCAAACTTCAGACACTGCTAGCTCAGCAAATTCTTTCTGCTGGGCTGCAGCCCATCTCATTGTTCCCAGGGCAGGCTCTAATCCAGGTCAGGAAAAAAGAGTCTTTGGCATAATGCATAAAACTCATCCCACCATTAGCTAGAAAAGACCCCCTTCGATCTCCCATTGTAGCAGGGCTGACTCCCAGCCCATTGAAGCCAAACGGGTGTCTGAGAGAGCTCTGGGTCGGCTTGGGCTCACACCTCTCGTCCTGCTGTCCCAGGCCAGGCTGCCACCACTAGAGTCAACTCTTGTCATTTGCTCTTCAGTGGCTTTCTCCTGCCCTGCCACACAGCTGCCCTGCACGAACTGAGCGGTAGCTACACTTCACCGCTGAGCGAAGTAAGCTGTCCCTATGTAGCAAGTCTGCCGGGTGCACTGGGGCTCCTCAGCACCACAGCGGTGCCAACTAGGATTCCTTGGTTTTTATACTGCTAATCCTTTTGCTCCTCTTGGGCCAGTGCATTTTCCCAAGGTTTGCAGCCTGTGGGCAAAACCTCTGCTCCCTGGCCAAAGGCTGTTAGGCTGTCCTTCCTTGCGAAGGAAGCCTGGGAGGTACCTCAGTTTTGGGAAGGAGTACCACAAAGCAACACGTGCAAAGCAACAGGCAGAGAGAGAATGGAGGCTACCATTTGTCCCCTCTCTTAATACGGAAACAGGAGAACAGTTAACACAAAGGAAAGCCAACTGAGGGAAGAGAATGTTTTTGAGCAGGAAAAGGGTCCACTGTGTCCTATTACTGCACTAGAACTCGAGCCAGGACAAAGATCCAGACGGATGGCAAAATCACTGCACTTATATATGAGATGGGATGTATTGCTTTTTATTTTCATCACAAAAACAGATGTAAGGGAGTTTTAATGGTTCTAGGCATTCTCACTCACTGATGGGGACTGGAAGCACCTTTTCCTGTAGGTGAAAAGGATACATGTATCTGCAGCAGTTCAGGGTGAGGTATCTTCCACCTTCAGAGCCTCTGATGCTTGCAGACAGCAATGGATTACATGAATGGATCACACTCCTTTCTTCACACAGCCCTTCTTGCATATGAAATATACCAATAACCACGCCTGTTCCTGGCCTCTGACGTGCATACCATCCTTAGAACACTGGACTAACTAAAACGAGCCCTTACTCATCAGAGGTGTATGGTTCACAATGTGGCTGATGGGCAGTCCAGTCTTCAATCATCAGGTGTTGACTGTGTCGCTCTTCTGTCACCGGACTGCCTCAGTAAAATGCAGTGTACTCAGTGGACACTTTGTAGTTCTTCCACAGCCGCTGCCACAAAGCTCCTTTCCTCCTCTGGGTCAGACAGCATGACAAAACCCATCATTTTCCTCCTGCATCCAGTCAACTGCTTGTTGATTCTCTTTTTTTTTCCCAAGCCAGTTTTCAAGCGCCCTGACAGACAGCTAGCAAATCTGTAGCCACCAAGCATGAGCCACAGCACCAAGACAGCGCTTCTCAGCAAGCTGGGCAGGGAACTAACAGTCTGGGCTTCTGGCATCCGACCTCATCTCTGCAATGAAATCCCTGTGGGACTGTCAGCAAGTCATTCTTCCTTCTTGTACAACTGGGAATAGTCTTCTGCCTCACGAAGACGATGGGAGGTTTGATATATTGTGTTAGTAATAAAACGGGGGAGGTGTCCTTGGATGGAAGGCCTACAGATGAGCAAAGGGTGTTTTTTTTGGCTATTTCTGGACATGATAGCATGTTAATGTGGTTTATCCCCTTCCAATGAGCCAAATTTAGCAATCTTTTTTTCCCCAAGAAATTCCCAGTGAAGTTGCAGAACAGCCTCAGAGCTGTGGATTTCAGTGCATGACTCTACTAAATATATATATATATATATATATATATATATGATTCTACTAAATATATATATATATATATGATTCTACTAAAAATATATATATATATGAGTCTACTAAATATATATATATATATATATATATATATATAAAGCAAAACATAGCAATAGATGTAAAAGACAAGGAATATTATCTTCTTGGGAAGGGGCAAGTCACTGACAGCCGCGCCTGGATCATTTAAAGGTGTGTGTACCCCTCTACCCCCTTGGCTCCCTCTGCAAATAAATTGCAAACTGGCTCTCTGCAAGGAGCATGAGATGCAAGTGTCAAAAATCACCAAAGGAGGTGAAAGTAGAAGAGAAAGGTAGTGTCTTAGCTTACAATAGCATGTGGGAGTTGGCGTTCTCTAGCGTCTAGAGCAGCGGACCTAGGACAATAATCTTAGAGTTACTTCCAGCTCTGCTTCTGACTTGCTGTGATAATCACTTTACCTCTCGGTGCCTGTTTTCTCCACCTGTAAAACGGGTGTAAGATTTTCCACCTACCTCACAGGGATGTTGTGAGGCTTCCTTAATTCTGTTTGTAAAGTAAGTAGGAATGATCTGATGAAAAGCACTGCTGAAACGCATGGTATCCTTGTTATTTCCTGGCAGAACTGTTAACTTGGTTAATACACGGCTCCATGACCAGGAGAGCAGTAGTTTGAAGATGGGAATGCTGCTCTGCACTGACAACATCAACAGAGATGTGGATACACCATGTGGGAAAAAGACTCCACTGATCCCCTAACTGCTTTCTCCTAGTGTAGCCTTGACCTGGCTGTCTGATGCAGCGGTGACAGTGTGGTTACATGGACCCCCTCTTCTCCAGCCCCACCATCTATTGTGGGGCAGCATTTCTGCTTAAATAAGACAATTCTTGGAGGTGGGGTGGTGCAGGTTGGTGAAGCTCTAATGATTTTCAGAGCCTTGCAAAGCATATAGGAGCGGGCTGTATAATGCACAGCGCCGATGGGCTTTGGTGTTAAACCAAGCAGTGTAAACTTCAGGTACACTTTCCAGTCTCTGTGGAAGAGTTTACAACTCCTTATGGCACACAGGGAAAAAAAAAAAAGGCACCCTTCATAAATGCAAATCCACAGAGCACCACAGTATATTGACTCCTTCCTTTTAGTGAGGTAGGTGCTAATAATCTAGCTCTGAAACACAACGCGGTAGAGATTCCTCTGCCTGTAGGTGGGGAGAGGTCTACTCTTCACCTACGTGGGCATGAAATATACTTAGTGAGGGAGGAAAGCCCAGTCTCCACTGTCACTCAGTAACTCACTGACTGTGCAGTTTTCCATTTAAAGACCATCCCTGTCACACAAAGCTGGGGGAGAAAAAAAAAGTGGCAGTTTGCGGTTTTGTATAGAAAATGGCTTTTCAGGCTGACAGCTGAAAGTAATCCTAGCCTAGGCATAGTTTTGTTTAGTAAAGACAGGAACATCCATGAGAACTGGACTAAAGCCTTCCTATAAGCCCGAGGCAGTTGGGATAAAACTGTGTATGGTGCCAGATTTCCTGAGGCCGTATAAGCCTACAGAAATCAGGGGACTTGTGTAAGTATTGGAGTGATTTTTTCTGCCTGATGGAATCATGCTACCATTTCTTAGGCTCTGTGGGGGCTACACCTTGGAACGAGGCTCAGGAAAGGCTTTTTGCCAGCACCAAATGTGCTTATGCAATTAAGTAGTAACCATGACAAATAAATGCATGTTTACTTGTCAAGACATAGCCTGGCACAGTCATAGAATCAAGAGACCTCCAAGCAGATCCAGTCCAACCTCTCACCCAGCCCTGTCCAATCAACTAGACCATAGAATCATAGAATCAACCAGGTTGGAAGAGACCTCCAAGCTCATTCAGTCCAACCTAGCACCCAGCCCTGTCCAATCAACCAGATCACAGACTCACAGAATCAACCAGGATGGAAGAGAGCTCCAAGCTCATTCAATCCAACCTAGCACCCAGCCCTGTCCGATCAACTAGACCATGGCACTAAGTGCCTCATCTCATGGGATGAGATTTAACAAGACCAAATGCAGAGTTCTGCAACTTGGCCACAATAACCCCAAGCAGTGCTACAGGCTGGGGACAGAGTGGCTGGAAAGCAGCCAAGAGGAAAGGGACCTGGGGGTACTGATAGATAGTAGGCTGAAGATGAGGCAGCAGTGTGCCCAGGTGGGCAGCAGAGCCAATGGCATCCTGGGCTGGCTCAGGAGCAGTGTGGGCAGCAGGACAAGGGAGGTTCTTCTGCCCCTGTGCTCAGCACTGCTCTGGCCACAGCTTGTGTACAACATCCAGTTCTGGGCCCCTCAACTCAAGAGAGATGTTGAGGTGCTGGAAGGTGTCCAGAGAAGGGTAATGAAGCTGGTGAGGGGCCTGGAGCACAGCCCTGTGAGGAGAGGCTGAGAGAGCTGGGGGTGTGCAGCCTGCAGAAGAGGAGGCTCAGGGCAGAGCTCATTACTGCCTGCAGCTACCTGAAGGGAGGCTGTAGCCAGGTGGGGGGTGGCCTCTTCTCCCAGGCAACCAGCAGCAGAACAAGGGGACACAGTCTCAAGTTGTGCTGGGGTAGGTCTAGGCTGGATGTTGGTAGGAAGTTGTTGTCAGAGAGAGTGATTGGCATTGGAATGGGCTGCCCAGGGAGGTGGCGGAGTCACCATGCATTGAGGTCTTCAAGAAAAGCCTGGCTGAGGCACTTAGTGCCATGGTCTGGTTGACTGGATAGGGCTGGGGGATAGGTTGGACTGGATGATCTTGGAGGTCTCTTCCAACCTGGTTGATTCTATGATTCTATGATCCAGCTTGGCATACACCTATTTCAGTAGAACCAACAAGACTCACATACCTGTCCCAGCAGCTTGATGTACATTGAAGGTTTGCCAAACCTAGGCAGGTGGGCCTCAGGGGGTGGGGAGCTCTAACTCCTCACTTTAGCCTTTGATGTAGCATTAGATATTTAATTAGGTATCTAATGAGGACAATCACAGGGAAGATGGAGACAGAGTCCCAACAGAGGTGCACAGCAAAAGATCAAAGAGAAGCCAGGGAAACTGTGACAAAAAAGCCCCTATTGACAAGGAAACAAACTGTTCAAATGGAAAAAGGTTCAGCACTACAGTGGGTGCTCAGACACATGGCAGGACCTCTATCCTCACAGGATGAAGAGTGACTGGGAAAAGCACTGAGCAGTCTGGTCTGACTTTGATCGTGGCCCTGCATTGAGCTGAATGTTGGACTGGCTGGTCCCTTCCAGCCTGACCTATGCATCCCATGGAAGCCTGAAAGCTCAGTGCATCCACCATATGGTGGAACAACAGGTGTGGGGCACTTTCTGCCTCTCTGGGCTTCTCTGTTATAGAATCATAGAATCAACCAGGTTGGAAGAGACCTCTAAGATCATCCAGTCCAACCTAGCACCCAGTCCTGTCCAATCAACCAGACCTTAGAATCATCGAATCAACCAGGTTGGAAGAGACCTCCAAGCTCATCCAGTACAATCTATCCCCCAGCCCTGTCCAATCAACTAGACCATAGAACCACAGGATCAACCAGGTTGGAAGAGACCTCCAAGCTCATCCAGTCCAACCGATCACCCAGTCCTATCCAGTCAACTAGACCTTGCTTCCATCCAGCAACACCAACTAACTGGGCACCGCAGCAGAAGCTGATGCACATACATTCAGCTGATGTTTGGCAGCCAGGAAAGCTGCTTGAGGCCACAATCATGTGCTGTGTAACTGGTTTGGAAAGAGGATTTCAAATAAAATAACAGCAAGAAAAGAGTATGCTTGTCAACAGAAAAAAAACATGGATATGTAAAGGTTTTTCCATCTAGATTTAATTCCAGTGCCAAGCATGGCTTTAAATCCACCTGAAAGTGCAGAGGGCTGCATTTTTAATGTTCTACCAACAAAACCCTGTGTGTTTGAAAGCATGTGGGGAAGCAGAGCAGAATAGAAATGGTGATTACAGAGCTACTGATGGAAATTTTAGACTGTTGGCCTTCACCTTGCTAGAGCCAGCCCAGCTCAGTAGAATCATAGAATCATAGAATCATAGAATCAACCAGGTTGGAAGAGACCTCCAAGATCATCCAGTCCAACCTAGCACCAAGCCCTATCCAATCAACCAGACCATGGCACTAAGTGCCTCAGCCAGGCTTTTCTTGAAGACCCCCAGGGACGGTGCCTCCACCACCTCCCTGGGCAGCCCAGAAGCAGCCATTTATTGGTTTCTGAGGAGGTGAAGCTAAATTTCTTAGAAAAGACATGGAGTAGCCTAGCCAAAAACCTTCAGGTCAACACCTTGAGCAAGGGAACACAGTTGGAAGAGGATCAAAGAGTGAGAGGAACATAGGCAAGCAGGAACAGAACAAGGGGACACAGATTGAAGTCGTGGCAGGGGTGGTCTAGGCTGGATGTTGTTAGGAAATTGTTGGCAGAGAGAGTGATTGGCATTGGAATGGGCTGCCCAGGGAGGTGGTGGAGTCACTGTCCCTGGAGGTGTTCTTGCCAAGCCTGGCTGGGGCACTTAGTGCCATGGTCTGGTTAATTGGCCAGGGCTGGGTGCTAGGTTGGACTGGATGATCTTGGAAGTCTCTTCCAACCTGGTTTATTCTATGATTCTAACCTGTTGTAGTGGGAGGTGTCCCTGCCTATGGCAGAGGGTTGGAACTGGCTGATTTTTGAGGTCCTTTCCAACCTAAACCATTCTATGGTTCTACAACACAGCAAAGACTTTGTGGTGATAGATTAAACAGGCTCCTAGGGTGTTTCCCAAGAAACCCAGGTGCAAAGGAGCATAGCTACAAATGGTGGCCCACAGGCAGTTGTGGGGCACAGGCTGTGCAGAAGGCAGCAGGGAGTCCCAGATGCTGGAACAGCACTTGGAATACTGGGCAGGCTGCAGGCAAAGGCCAGAGCCTGCAAACCCATTGGCTGCATACCTCGTTGTAAGGATAGGGCAAGCCAACCTTGAAATCCTGTCTGTTACCAAATCTGCTATTTCTGGGAGGTCAGCACCTTAAAAATAGGGGAATTGAAATTTGATGTGCTGCTTTCCCTGCTCACATAGTAGAAGTGAGAAACTGAACTAGGGTGGTGGGCAAAGCTTTTTTTCCTCAATCCTTCTTCCAAGTACAAGAGAAATTACTGGGACAAAGATGTTCAGGTAAATTTCTCAGTATGCACTTTAGTGCAAAGAAAAGTCACAGACAAGCCCCGAGAACATCACCCTCTGAACTCTCAATAAATAAACAGAAACTCACACATCTGGATGCCAGCCAGAGGGACCTGGACAGGCTGCAGAGGTGGGCACAAGCCAAACTCAGGAGGGTCAACAAGACCAAGTGCAAGGTCCTGCAGCTGGGTCGAGGCAATGCCAAGCACCAATCCAGACTGGGCAGTGAGCGGCTGGAGAGCAGCCCTGAGGAGAGGGACTTGGGGGTGCTGCTGGAGGAGAAGCTCAGCAGGAGCCAGCAGTGTGCACTTGCAGCCCAGAAAGCCAAGCAGAGCCTGGGCTGCAGCAGCAGAAGTGTGGCCAGCAGGGCCAGGGAGGGGATTCTCCCCCTCTGCTGTGCTCTGCTGAGACCCCACCTGGAGTACTGCATCCAGTTCTGGAGCCTCCATTACAAGAGGGCTGTGGAGATGCTGGAGAGTGTCCAGAGCAGGGCCAGGAGGATGCTGAGAGGGCTGCAGCAGCTCTGCTGTGAGCACAGACTGAAAGAGTTGGGGCTGGGCAGGATGGAGCAGAGGAGGCTCCCAGGTGACCTTCTTGTGGCCTTCCAGCATCTGAAGGGGGCTACAAAAAAGCTGGGGAGGGACTATTTAGGGTGTCAGGGAGTGCCAGGAGTGGGAGGAATGGAGCAAAGCTGGAGGTGGGAAGAGTCAGGAGGAAGTTGTTGAGAGAGTGATGAGAGGCTGGACTGGGTTGCCCAGGGAGGTGGTTGAGGCCCCATGGCTGGAGGTGTTTGAGGCCAGGCTGGCTGAGGCTGTGTGCAGCCTGCTCTAGGGTAGGGTGTCCCTGCCCTGGCAAGGAGGTTGGAAATAGATGATGCCTGTGGTCCCTTCCAACCCTGACTGATTCTATGAAATCAGAATGATGGCAAATCACCCCCAGCTTCAGAGCTTCTGTTTATGGAAACCTCTGAAAACAAAAGAAAATGGATGGCCAGCTGCCAGCTAAGCCTGTTTGTCATCAATATGCCCCACAGCACCTTCTGGAAACCTTTGCTATTGGCCAACAGTCCTGTGTTAGAGAGGATCCCTCCCCTGGTAATCTCACTACAAGATGGATTTTTGGGAAATATGTTTAATTTAAACTATAAGAAATACAATTCTCACAGTATAAGTAGAATAAACTACTACAGTAACATAGAATCAAGCAGGTTGGAAGAGAGCTCCAAGCTCAGCCAGCCAGCCCTGGCCAATCAACCACACCATGGCACTAAGTGCCCAAGCCAGGCTTGGCTTCAACACCTCCAGGCACAGAGACTTCACCACCTCCCTGGGCAGCCCATTCCAATCACTCTCTCTTACAACAACTTCCTAACAACATCCAGCCTAGACCTGCCCTGGCCAAAGTTGAGACTGTGTCCCCTCGTTCCATTGCTGGTTGCCTGGCAGCAGAGCCCAACCCCACCTGGCCACAGCCTCCCTTCAGGCAGCTGTAGATAGCAATGAGCTGTGCCCTGAGCCTCCTCTGCTGCAGGCTGCACACCCCCAGCTCCCTCAGCCTCTCCTCACAGGGCTGTGCTCCAGGCCCCTCACCAGCCTTGCTGACCTTCTCTCAACACCTTCCAGCACCTCAACATCTCTCTTGAACTGAGGAGCTCAGAACTGGACACAGTACTCAAGGGGTGGCCTGAGCAGTGTTGAGCACAGGGGCAGAAGAACCTCCCTTGTCCTGGTGGCCACACTGCTCCTGAGCCAGCCCAGGATGCCATTGGCTCTGCTGCCCACTTGGGCACACTGCTGGCTCCTGTTCAGCTACTATCTACCAGTACCTCAGGTCCCTCTCTGCCTGTTTGCTCTCCAGCCACTCTGTCCCCAGCCTGTAGTGCTGCTTGGGGTTGTTGTGGCTAATAACCTCAAGGAGGATGGGGAAGGGGTCAAGTGGCGTCAAAACAGCAAAAGCAGCAGCAGCAAAAACATTGGCAGGGGGAAATAGCAGCAGGCACAGGAGAAGGAGCAGAAGAAGCAAGAGGAAGGTCCAATCTGTGCTTCCAGACATAAAGCTCTTGATGCTTCAAAGGAATGATATTAGCTTATCCACTGTAGCCGTTATATGGCCTATCTCTACAATGTTCACCTCTCCACTCAGAGCTTCCACTTCAAAGTTTCTCTGTTCTGATGCTGGTTTTTTTTACGTCTGAGCTAGAAATGCAGCTCAAATGGCCACACCAACAAACTGTTTTAATGCAATATGCTCCACTTTTCTGCCTTACTGGACTGACCCTATTTGCCTCTACCATCTGAACATAAACCAGCCACATTCACACTTCAATATGTGGAAGAATAAAATATAGGACTGAGAGGAAATCTGCTGTTGTATTGACCACTCCTTCTTCCCCATGTACTGCTTGTGGCCACCTTCATCTGCATTCTGTGTGGTGAAATTACCAGCCTCTCCCAATGGATAAGTTGCTTCCATTCCTGCTGAGTGCCATAGGCTCTTCTCCTCAAGCAGAGACACCAGCAGCCATCCAAAGAGTGGCTATTCTCAACTAGATCAGACTGCTCAGAGCCCTGTTGAGCTTCACCTTCAATATCTCCAAGGATGGGGTCTCAATCAATCTCCCTGAGTGACCTGTTCCAGTGTTCCACTACCCTCAAGGTGAAGAACTAGTTCCTAACATCCAGTGGCTTGAAGCCACTGCCCCTCATACCATCACCGCAGGTCTTTGTGAACAGTCTCTCTCCATCCTGGTGAGGGGCCTGGAGCACAAATCTTATGAGGAGAGGCTGAGGGAGCTGGGCCTGTTTAGCCTGGAGAAGAGGAGGCTCAGGGGTGATCTTATTACTGTCTACAGCTACCTGAAGGGGCATTGTAGCCAGGTGGGGGTTGGCCTCTTCTCCCAGGCAACCAGCAATAGGACAAGGGGACACAGTCTCAAGTTGTGCCAGGGTAGGTATAGGCTGGATATTAGGAAGAAGTTCTTCTCAGAGAGAGTGATTGGCATTGGAATGGGCTGCCCAGGGAGGTGGTGGAGGCACCGTCCCTGGGGGTCTTCAAGAAAAGCCTGGCTGAGGCACTTAGTGCCATGGTCTGGTTGATTGGTTAGGGCTGGGTGCTAGGTTGGACTGGATGATCTTGGAGGTCTCTTCCAACCTGGTTGATTCTATAATTCTATGATTCTATGATTCTGTCCTTCTTGTAGGTGCTCTCCAGGTACTGGAAGGTGATTATCAGGTCTCCTTCTCTTCTCCAGGCTGAACAACCTCAGCTCCCTCAGCCTGTCCTCATAGCACTCACAGAATCACAGAATCAGCCAGGTTGGAAGAGACCTCCAATATTGTCCAGTCCAAACTAGCACCCAGCCCTGTCCAATCAACTAGACCATGGCACTAAGTGCCTCATTGTTAGTGCCATAGGAGCTGGAGAAGCTGGAAAGCTCGGGTTCATGGAGCTCAACCAGAGCTAGATGAGATAACAACGTCATACTTGGTGGCACTTCAGGCTTTGTATCTCAGAAATGTATTTGGGCATTTATCTTCCATGCTGCTTCAGTAAAAATGAGTTCTAAAAGACATTGTTGGTTACACACAGGCACAAAAACGTGGAGCTGTGGGAGAGAACTGTAAAAAGCTCTTTACAAGAATCTGTTGCAGGTCCTCTAAGCAGGGAGGGTAACTGGACTAGGTCAGATGAGGCCTCGAGTGACCTGTTCTAGCAGGAGGTGTCCCTGCCTATGGCAGGGAGGTTGGGAGTGGATGAGCTTTGAGGTCCCCTTCCAACCTAAACCATTCTATGATTCTACAATACAGGACACGTTTCCCATCTTCTTTTCACACTTTCTGTGTTCCCTGAAGAAGTCCTTGGGCTGGATCTGAGTTTTTCCCATAGACATTATCTTCCCTATGTTTCTCCCAAAGGCTCAGCAATCAGTCATGTACAGCGAAGCAAGGGCAGATTCCAAGCCTATTTACAAACACATGCAAAGAAGGAAGTTTGAAGAGCTATGGCTAAATTCTGCCTTGGTTTTTTAACTGCCTTGAAGTGAGTGGAGTGGCCGAGGTCAGCCCATGGCTTGGATGGCAACACTCTGTGCTGGGTTAGGAACTGGCTGGAGGGCCGGACCCAGAGAGTGGTGGTGAGTGGTGCCACATCCAGCTGGCAGCTGTCACTAGCGGTGTCCCTCAGGGATCAGTGCTGGGCCCCATCCTCTTTAACATCTTCATAGATGATCTGGATGAGGGCATGGAGTCAGTCATCAGCAAGTGTGCAGATGACACCAAGCTGGGGGCAGATGTGGCTGGGTTGGAGGGCAGAAGGGCTCTGCAGCGGGACCTTGACCGCCTGGACAGATGGGCAGAGTCCAAGGGGATGGCTTCAATAGCTCCAAGTGCTGGTGCTGCACTTTGGCCACAGCAACCCCATGCAGAGATACAGGCTGGGGTCAGAGTGGCTGGAGAGCAGCCAGACAGAGAGGGATCTGGGGGTGCTGATTGATACCTGCCTGAACATGAGCCAGCAGTGTGCCCAGGTGGCCAAGAGAGCCAGTGGCATCCTGGCCTGCATCAGGAATGGTGTGGCCAGCAGGAGCAGGGAGGTCATTCTGCCCCTGTACTCTGCACTGGTTAGACCACACCTTGAGTACTATGTTCAGTTCTGGGCCCCCCAGTTTAGGAGGGACATTGAGATGCTTGAGCGTGTCCAGAGAAGGGCAACGAGGCTGGGGAGAGGCCTTGAGCACAGCCCTACGAGGAGAGGCTGAGGGAGCTGGGATTGGTTAGCCTGGAGAAGAGGAGGCTCAGGGGAGACCTCATTGCTGTCTACAACTACCTGAGGGGAGGTTGTGGCCAGGAGGAGGTTGCTCTCTTCTCTCAGGTGGCCAGCACCAGAACAAGAGGACACAGCCTCAGGCTGTGCCAGGGGAAATTTAGGCTGGAGGTGAGGAGAAAGTTCTTCCCTGAGAGAGTCATTGGACACTGGAATGGGCTGCCCGGGGAGGTGGTGGAGTCGCCGTCCCTGGAGCCGTTCAAGGCAGGACTGGACGTGGCACTTGGTGCCATGGTCTGGCCTTGAGCTCTGTGGTGAAGGGTTGGACATGATGACCTGTGAGGTCTCTTCCAACCTTGGTGATACTGTGATAGAATATGGCTTTGTGCAAGGTACTTTTAAAAGGATTTCCTGACAACTTCTCTCTTTAAAAAGCAACCAACAACTAATCTTGCCCCACAGCCCACCAAGGCGGAACAAAACAGCCACAAATCCCTCCAAACTCAGGGATCTCAGCTCCTCAGGAGTAATCGGTTCCTAAGCAGCAGATACAGAATGGAAGGACAGGGAAGGCTCAGCTCTGCATTAATTGGCAGCAACGCCAGCTGCTATTAAAAACCCCCAAGGACAATAAAAGCCCTCAGATCAGATATGATAATCTGCTCCCTTGCTTCACTGCCTCATGAAAGCTGAATGCTGCTTTCTCTTTGCAATGCCGTAGACGAGATGGATTTCAAGCCAAGGTGACTGACAGCAAGACAGAAAGCCAGAGACTGAAACTAATCCGGTGACTCAACACAGCTACAGCTTCGTTTTCCTAGCGAAATGAGCTCTAATGAATAAAGGGTCCTGATTTTCAATCAGCAGAGGCTCCGTGCCTTGCTGAACTCCCAACTCGCCTCCCTTGAAGTCTTCGTTTCCCGTATGAGTGATTAGTCCAACCATCGTTTGGAGTGGCTAAGGCTTGGTGTGGTTATTTTAAGAGGCAAAAAAAAACAGAGAGATGCCGCCAAGTTCAAGTGGGGACATGACAGTGATGTGAAGGATCGGATCTCTCGCCGATAGCCATCAGTGAATTCCCTGTTTGAACTCTTACTTCCCTTCTGGCCCCATTCCTCGATAGGTGCAAAGCCTGACAGGCATCCCCAGCCCGGTTCTGACGGCAGAGGGCGGATGGAAAGAGCCCACGTGGGAGACTCCTCTCCCGGTGGGTGGAGAGCTGGGTTGGGGGCAGTCGCGGTGTGCTACGCTCCGCAGCCGCACGCCTCTCGCACAGGACTCCGAAGGGTGGTAAAACGGCGGAGTGGTGTTTGCAGCTCCAGCCAGCCACCTCATTCCCTCTCCGGCAGCCAGTTCCCTTCCCTAGGCTCGCCTGTGCGGTCAGAGAGGAACTACTTGCCCTGAGTTCGGGCAGCGGCCAAGGGGAGGGCTCGCGTGTCCTCAGCAGCTCCCACTCAACAAGCCGCCGGCGCCAACTCGAGTTCCCCCTAATCGGGTGAGACCACGTCCGGCAAGCCGGCAAGAGCACTGCAGGCGGACAGAACGCTGCGCACCCAGGCAAGCCTGCGCTCCCGGGCCCGCCTTCTGCCGCCCCCCGCCCCAGCCCCGCCCACCGCCTCAGCCCCACCCACCGCCCCGCCCCCCTCCCCGCCCCCGCAGCGGACAACGCCTGCGTGCTGCGGGCAGAGGCGTGCGCGGGGTGGGCGGCGGCGGTGGCGGCCATGAGCTTCCTCATCGACTCCAGCATCATGGTCACCTCGCAGGTACCCCGCAGCCGCGGTCCCCCGCCCCAGAGCGATGAGGCGGGGGCGGGGTGGGTCTGGCCGCGGTCTGGCCCAGCCGTGCCCATGCGGAGGGGCCCTTCTCAGGGGGCGGAGGCGGTGCCTGCTGCTGCGCATGCGCCCCTGCGGCGTGCCGGGTGCGCGGCGCCCGTGGTGGGCTCCGGGGCTGCCGCAGGCCTCTCGCTGTGTTCCCGCTCCGCCGTGCCCCACCCCCACAGGCCTCGCATCCTGCTGGGCGGGGACGCGGCTCCGGTGCTGAGCTCAGGCCCTGGGCGGTGCTCAGTGGCCGCGGTGGCAGGAGGGCTCGGCTCTGCCAGCTCGGCGGTGGTACAGCTGCTGGTTTGTCACGTCAGGGCTCCCCGCCCGTTTCTGTCGCCGACGCTCCTGTTGCGGGAGAAGATAAGCAGTGTGGGGCTTTGGACTCCCTCCGAACGTGTCACGGTGACCGTTGCTCAGAGTGTAGCGCTTAGAAAGGTTCAGTGAATGCGGTTGTAGGGAGTCGAGCTTTCCTAATAGTGCATCCCTCCGGTAAATTTGGTGTTGCTTCGTTGGGCAGGCAGGGAAGGACATCACTATTAGTACTTAACTCTCTTTCTGGTATTCTTCAACGAGCTTGAGCCTAGGCAGTTGGACCAGCTCGTAATTCTTGGTCCCCTTACAGATGAAGCAGTCCTGTTCTATTGTATTCTATTTCTACTCGGGATTTGCCCCTGGGCAATTTGCTTTACAATTTCAGAAGGCTTTTTATTGTCTACTTCAAAGAATTAACCCCCACACAACTATTCTGTCTTCAGTGCCTCACTTCCCATCGATTCAGCTGTGTGTGATCCAGCACTCCCTTAATCATTTACTTTCTGATGCCATCGAAGTCGTCTTTCAATTAGTTTCTGTTTTACACCAGCAGAATTCACTTAGGAGCCCTTTAAACCTTTTTGTGTCTTCCTGTGTTTATCATTATGAAGGGGGTTGTGGGCTTAACATAGTTGAAACTGTCCTGCTGTTTTAGAGTCATAGAATCAACCAGGCTGGAAGAGACCTCCAAGCTCAGCCAGCCCAACCTAGCACCCAGCCCTGGCCAATCAACCAGACCGTGGCACTAAGTGCCCCAGCCAGGCTTGGCTTCTACGCCTCCAGGGACGACAACTCCACCACCTCCCTGGGCAGCCCATTCCAATGCCAATCACTCTCTCTGACGACAACTTCTGAACAACATCCAGCCTAGACTTTCCCCGGCACAACTTGAGACTGTCCCCCCTTGATCTGTTGCTGGTTGACTGGGAGAAGAGGCCACCCCCCACCTGGTGGGGGAAAGTACTGATCACCTTTGTTAGTCTCCTTTACTGGTAAATTTACCTTGTCATAGTGTTTCTTTCACCTTTTGTTAGTCTCCTTTGCTGGTAAATTTGTCCTGTCTTAGTCTTTCTTTCACCTTTTGTCTCCTGCTCCCTCCTCAGTAAGCATCTAAATAAACTTCTTTTTCCAGTCTGCCCCTCTGGCAGCTGAGGTGGTTCAGCTGCTTCTGCCAAAAGGAGAAGATTCTGCTCCCTCTGTTTCCTCCTTACCGGTACAGCCACACTCTTATTTGTATTCAATCCAGTGTTTGGTTAATTGAGTTTAACTGGATCAGAGGCATCTATCTGACCAGCTTCTGACCTGCTGCAAACCTTCTGCTGTGTAATGAAGAGGGATGAAATGAGGAACTAGAACCTTTCCCCTCACAACAGCGGTTGATTGTCTTACATAGGTTTTCATGCACAGCTCTCTAGTTTTCAGAACAGCTTTTGGCTGTTTCTTGGAGGCACATTGGTCTCCAACTTGATACTGCTTTGGGCTTGGCTCCTAAGATGCTTTTTCACTGTCACAGAATCACAGAAACATTCAGGTTGGAAAAGACGCTCAGGATCACCAAGTCCAACCAATATCCCTACTTTACAAGGTGCACCCTAACCCATATCCCCAAGCACCACATCCAAAGGACTTCTAAACACATCTAGGGATGGTGACTCAATCGCCTCCCTGGGCAGCCCATTCCAATGCCTGACCACTCTTGCTGTGAAAAAAAGCTTTCCTAATATCCTAATTTAGCTTTGATACAGTTAACAATTCACACGGAACAAACTTCCCCCTTATTTGGCAGAACGAGAGGGGACAGCCTCAGGCTGCGCCAGGGGAAATTTAGGCTGGAGGTGAGGAGAAAGTTCTTCACTGAGAGAGTCATTGGACACTGGAATGGGCTGCCCGGGGAGGTGGTGGAGTCGCTGTCCCTGGAGCTGTTCAAGGCAGGACTGGACGTGGCACTTGGTGCCATGGTCTGGCCTTGAGCTCTGTGGTAAAGGGTTGGACTTGATGATCTGTGAGGTCTCTTCCAACCTTGGTGATACTGTGATACTGTGATACTGTGATTTGCTTTGCACTAAGATAGAATCATGGAATTGTTTTGAGTTGGAATATCTTAACTTCTCTAATTGCTTTTCTTTCATGTGTGATGGCAATTTTGCATCTTCTCATCATCTTCAAAAGTATCAATTTGGATAAATTGTGGCATTGTAATTGCTAAATGCTTTCTAGCTTAAATGATCACATAATGTCTTTCTCTGCTGTTGTACGATCCCTGGCACAATGGAAGTCTAATCTTCATGTGTAACTCCCTCTGTTATTATTGTACTTCACTATCCTCATCCCTTTTCTTCTGCTTTCTTATTTCTTTTTGAAGAGTTTGTTACCATTTTTCTTTCTGCTGTTAAATGTGGAATTCCACTCTGTGAATATCATTTGCTTATCATGCTTCTCTAATTTATGACCTGTAGATAAGAGTATCTTCTTGCTATCAATTACTTTAAAGTCTGAAGTCCTCCTGGAACAGGTTGTGCCAGGTGTTACCAATCCTATTTCACTTCTTCCTTCAAGGCAAATGTATTTGATCTTACTTGCCCAGCATTCCAGGTATTCCTGGTCTGTATAGCACTTTAGAGAGCCACTGAAATTCAAGGTATTATTGGCTTGTACTGCCTCACCTGCTTTGCCCAGTTCTGCAACTCCAGGTAGTGGTTGGAGGCATTCAGTACTGCCTTTTCCTTACTTTAGAGATACTTCTAACAACTTTCACCCACACTGTGTCAGTGCATAGCTGGATTTAGTGTAAAGACTACTCCACGAAACTCAAATGCACTTCTCATCATAAAGAAACAGCAAGTACATTAATAAAATTTACTTATCTCTACAGTATGTGTATGTTGTGGACATTCAGGTCTTGTCTTGGCCTCCAAGTTAGCCTGGAGAAGAGGAGGCTCAGGGCAGAGCTCATTGCTGTCTACAACTACCTGAAGGGAGGCTGTAGCCAGGGTGGGTTGGGCTCTTCTCCCAGGCAACCAGCAACAGAAGAAGGGGACACAGTCTCAAGTTGTGGCAGGGGAGGTCTGGGATGGATGTTAGGAGGCAGTTGTTGTCAGAGAGAGTGATTGGCATTGGAATGGGCTGCCCAGGAAGGTGGTGGAGTCGCCGTGCCTGGAGGTGTTGAAGCCAAGCCTGGCTGGGGCACTTAGTGCCATGGTGTGGTTGATTGTCCAGGGCTGGGTGCCAGGTTGGCCTGGATGATCATAGAATTAACCAGATTGGAAGAGACCTCAAGCTCATCCAGCTAATGAGTTTGCATCACTGATTCTGCTCCATCTCCTGCTATGATAATAGCAGACATTTTCCGTGGAAGAGCTGTCAGGGAAGACACTCCCCAGAAGTATATCTTGTGCAGGCAGAGACAGCACTTCCTCACCACTGGCAGACCCCTACATAGAATCATAGAATCAGACAGGTTGGAAGAGACCTCCAAGCTCATCCAGTCCAACCTATCCCCCAGCCCTGGCCAGTTAACCAGACCATAGCACTAAATGCCCCATCCAGTCCTTTCTTGAACACCTCTAAGGACGGTAACTCCACCACCTCCCTGGGCAGCCCTTTCCTTGGATCTTGGAGGTCGATTCTATGATTCATTACCATCATGGTTCTTGTGAAAACTGTAAGCTTCAGTTATCACAGTATCACAGTATCATCAGGGTTGGAAGAGACCTCACAGATCATCAAGTCCAACCCTTTAGCACAGAGCTCAAGGCCAGACCATGGCACCAAGTGCCACGTCCAGTCCTGCCTTGAACAGCTCCAGGGACGGCGACTCCACCACCTCCCCGGGCAGCCCATTCCAGTGTCCAATGACTCTCTCAGGGAAGAACTTTCTCCTCACCTCCAGCCTAAATCTCCCCTGGCACAGCCTGAGGCTGTGTCCTCTTGTTCTGGTGCTGGCCACCTGAGAGAAGAGAGCAACCTCCTCCTGGCCACAACCACCCCTCAGGTAGTTGTAGACAGCCTCCTCTTCTGCAGGCTAACCAATCCCAGCTCCCTCAGCCTCTCCTCGTAGGGCTGTGCTCAAGGTGAAACTTGTAAACAGCAGTGTAGAGGTTTGTGGCAGGCTAGGAACTGAGGAACACAGAACTGGGCTGTCTTGACTGGATCTTCCTTCTGTGTCAGCCACATTTGAATACATAAAATAGTCTCTTCATGGTACCTTGGCAGGTTTTAATCTTTTGTGGATTTTCAGTACTTTGGTCCAGCACTTCTCCATGTGTTTCATCTGCAGTCAGTGGTGAAGTGGTTTTGTAGTTTGCAAGTTGCTGGACACAGATGTTGAGTGTTTCATCTCTTCTGCAGGTGCTGTTCTTTGGATTTGGGTGGCTGTTCTTCATGCGTAAGCTCTTCAAGGATTACGAGGTGAGAAGGGACCTTTCATTACAAGTCTGTATCTTAAAAGTTAACTCCCAGTTACAGAAATATGCTTAAAACAGCATTTTGACTTTCCTCTCACTTTAAACCCTCTTATTTTCAATTGTTTCTACAGTTAACTTTATTTTTTATGTCTTCTTGTGGTTGTATTTGAAGGACTCCTACAGAAATGTATTTAAAACAGCATTTTGACTTTCCCCTCACTCTAACCCCTCTTATTTTAATTTGTTTCTACAGTTAACTTTATTTTTTATATCTTCTTGTGGTTATATTTGGAAGACTCCTTAGGGACCTGAGGCAATGGGTTCTTCTGGAGCCAGTGGCAGTTTCTGTGTTGTCTGTTGTTAAATAAATTGAACAAGTACAGAGCTAATAGGAAACTGTTTTGCCTTTTGCCCAATTAAGGCTGTTTTATGTAATTATAACATTTGCAAGACAAAATCAAATTCACTGTCTGAACTCAGTGAGATGTATTTGTTGCAGGTGAACTGTTTGTGAGGATTGAGCGGGATAAAATGATTATGTTCTCTTATCCCTGGGTGGGTATAGCATCATAGAATCAGTCAGGGTTGGAAGGGACCATAAGGATCACTTAGTTCCAACCCCCCTGCCATGGGCAGGAACACCTCCCACTAGATCAGGCTGCCCACAGCCTCATACAGCCTGGCCTTAAACACCTCCAGGGATGGGGCCTCAGCCACCTCTTTGGGTAATCCATTCCAGTCTCTCACCCCTCTCACTGTGAGAGAATATGTATGAGAGAATACAGAGCCTAGATCAGAGATAGAATCATAGAATCAGTCAGAGTTGGATGGGACCACAAGGATCATCTAGTTCCAACTCCCCTGCCATGCCCAGGGACACCTCCCACTAGACCAGGCTGGCCACAGCCTCAGCCAGCCTGGCCTGAAACACCTCCAGCCATGGGGCCTCAACCACCTCTCTGGGTAACCCATTCCAGGCACTCACCACTCTCCTGCTCAACAACTTCCTCCTCACATCCAGTCTGAATCCACTCACTTCCAGCTTCGCTGCATTCCCCCTAGTCCTGTCACAATCTGAGAGCCTAAAAAATCCCTCCCTAGTTTTTCTGTAGGTCCCCTTCAGATCCTGGAAGGGCACAAGAAGGTCACCTGAGAGCTTTCTCTTCTCCAGACTGAACAGATGGCCTAAGTGTGAGCCAGATTCAGACCTCAAACATTTTTCTCACGTGGATCTTAGTTTTAAATCTGACATCAAAGAGTTCTGTTAGCAAGGGTCTATCACTAGCTGATGTAGGTTATTGCCTACTTGACTTCTCTGTTGCATGTGCCCGTAGCTGCAATCAGTGTAATAGTGAGAACTTAGGAGTCTGCCCTCTGGTTTCTAACAGGCTGTTCATTTTTTCCTGTTTAAGTAACTGGTAAGGTGCCTTAAAGCAAGTTGCTTGCTATCATATTTTATGCTTTGTTTTTGTTACCTAAGGGATATGATTCTATGGTATCAGGATGGAGTTGTAGGAACAGAAATGCCTGATGTCTGTGGCTTGTTTTCTCCATTGCAGGTGCGACAGTATGTGGTCCAGGTGATCTTCTCTGTGACTTTTGCCTTCTCTTGTACCATGTTTGAACTCATCATATTTGAGATTTTGGGAGTGTTAAACAGCAGGTGAGTCTGAGAGTTCACTCAAGGACTGGCCTGCCTTGTGTTCTGCAGCTTCTTTAATCTGACTTCTGAATTAATGGGGTAGTCTTAGGTTGTGGAAACTGTGTGAGAAAATTGCGAGCAACTCAAAGGCGTTTTAGGAGCAAAAGCAGCACAGTGTGTGCAGGGCATGTGTGCTACTTTGAGGCTAACTGGAATATTTTAGAGATGATAGACTGTGAAAAGGAAACACTGATGATGTCTGCTGCACTCATAGGCTTGTTCAGATGTATAAAAACAAGGACATAAACATAGATAACACAGAGTGTGAGAGTCTCTATCCATCGGAGTTGGTGCCTGTGCTTTTCTTCTTGGGCTTTGGCTGTGTAACCCAACTAATTCTGCTTCTAGCACCCCCTTGCTGATGCTCCAAACTCACCTTGCATGTATGACATACTCTGGGATAAGATAGAGGGGTAGAAAGAAGGTGGAAGGGTGGTTGGGAACTCCTCCCGGGGACTGTGGTTTCTGGCAGGGCTGTTGTGTTTCTGTATTACCTTTACCTTGTCTGTTCCTGTCTATAGCTGTAACTATTGTAACTCTCTGCTTGTATCTTGTGCTAAGCTCTGAATATAAAGCTTCATTCCTTAACTCCCACCCATCTGAGTCTATTCTGGGTGATTTCATAAGAGCAAGGGGGGGCAGATAACTCCCAAACTATCACAGCATGAGACTACCAATTTTCCATGCAGTTGCTATTAGTGTGATGTAGATCCTTAGAGCAAGGCTTTAGTCTTTTATGTTCTCCATTAGTGAAGTTAAAAGAAACAGTAATAATTGTGGAAAAAAAAAACAAACCCAAGGGCATTTTAAAGCTTCAGATCATGCTGAAGAGCACTTTTCAAATGTTCAAGACTACAGCAACTGAGAGCACTAGTTTTTGTCTAGTGATCACAGCAGTGAATAAGAAGTGAAGCTAATTGTGGAGTGCCAGCTACTTCTCTAAATACAATATGTTGTGAAATGAAGGCACATCCTCCCTTGGCATAAAGTGAGGACTTAGGTATAAAGGGAATGCTAAAAAATGTCTACTTTGGAAGATGTTAGGAGGGAGAAGATAGAATGTAACGTGTAGAAACTAGCTCTTGTCATACTAAAATAAGAGGGCAGTCATACAAATATAAGAGGGCAAGAAGTACTGTGATGGTTTGGGTGTTACCCACTCCCCACACACGCTTAAATACAATCACTCAGACTAGGCTCAGTCGATCTGGAAATTGAAGCTTTATGTTTACAGCTTAGCACAAGATACAAGCAGATAGCTACAATATATACAGAAATAGACAGGTTATAATAAAAAAGTAATGCAGAAGCACAACAGCCCTCTCACAAACCAGAGACCCCAGGAGGGCTCCCAAACACCCTTCCACCTTCCACCCCTCTGCCTTATGCCAGACTTTGCCTTATGTTCAAGGTGAGTCTGGAGGTTCGGCCAGAGGGGTTAGGAAGCAGAAGGATTAGTCAGGCAGCAAGTTAGGGAGAAAAGTGTATCCCAAAGCCCAGAGAGAGATTCTGTTATCTACGTTTGTGTTCTTGTTCTTACACATCTCAGCAAACCTATGAGTGAAGCAGACACAGAATCATAGAATCGACCAGGTTGGAAGAGACCTCCAAGCTCAGCCAGCCCAACCTAGCACCCAGCCCTGGCCAGTCAACCAGACCATGGCACTAAGTGCCCCAGCCAGGCTTGGCTTCAACACCTCCAGGCACTGCCACTCCACCACCTCCCTGGGCAGCCCATTCCAATGCCAATCACTCTCTCTGCCAACAACTTCCTCCTAACATCCAGCCTAGACCTCCCTTGACACAACTTGAGACTGTGTCCCCTTGTTCTGTTGCTGCTTGCCTGGCAGAAGAGCCCAACCCCTACCTGGCTACAGCCTCCCTTCAGGGAGTTGTAGACAGCAATGAGCTCTGCCCTGAGCCTCCTCTTCTGCAGGCTGCACACCCCCAGCTCCCTCAGCCTCTCCTCACAGGGCTCTGCTCCAGGCCCCTCACCAGCCTTCTTGCCCTTCTCTGGTCACATTTCAGTACCTCGACATCTCTCTTGAATTGAGGAGCCCAAAACTGGACACAGCACTCAAGGTATGGCCTGATCAGTGCTGAGTACAGGGGCAGAAGAACCTCCCTTGTCCTGCTGCCCACACTGCTCCTGAGCCAGCCCAGGATGCCATTGGCTTTCCTGGCCACCCAGGCACACTGCTGGCTCCTATTCAGCTCCTCTCTACCAGCACCCCCAGCTCCCTTTCTCCCTGGCTGCTCTCAGCCACTCTGTCCCCAGCCTGGAGTGCTGCTTGGGGTTGTTGTGGCCAGTGTGCAGAACCCTGCACTTGGCCTTGTTCAATCTCATCCCATTGGCCTCTGCCCACCCATCCAGCCTGGCCAGGTTCCTCTGCAGGTCTCTCCTATCCTCCAACAGCTCCACAGATACTCCTAGCTTGGTGTCATCTGCAAACTTACTGATGCTGGACTCAATCCCCTTGTCCAGATCATCAATAAATGTACTGAACAGGACTGTGCCTTGCACTGATCCTTGGGGAGCAGAACTAGTGACCGCTGCCAGATGGATGTGGCACCATTCACCACCACTCTCATCACCATTGTTTCCTTTTCACAGTCTATAACCTAATTCTTACATCCCAGCTAGGCTCCAACTAGCTCAAGTACCAAACCAATAAAAGGTAGTGTTAGTTGTGACTGTGTGTTAGTAGTCTGCTGTGCTTGCAGCCAGAGGGATTGCTGAGGAGAATACTTCATTAAGCTTCAGCACAGGGGTAGGCATCAGTATAGGTGAAAATGTTTGCCTCAAAGTAAGCTACAAAACAGTGACAAAGATCCTTGTAAAGTCTTCTTCTCTGAGGCATAAAGAGGATATGAACAAAAACTGGGAACAGGGCATATGTTTTTCTATCCAAACTAAGGGAAAAGTCAGTTCAGCCAAGAGGAGTCTCACCTGCATTAAACAGATTTCATTTGGAGAGAGCAGTATTGATCACTGTGGTATCTGTGTGCATTTTGAAATCTTTTCTTTGCAGTGAGACAATTCACCTCAAGTGTTAACATATTCAACTGTAAACATTACATTTTTAATCTTTTCAATTTGAATGGTGGCCTCCTTGTGGCATTCCAGGGTCTGAAGGGGGCCTACAGAAAAGCTGAGGAGGGACTTTTTAGGCTCTCAGATTGTGACAAGACTAGAGGGAATGCAGCGAAGCTGGAAGTGAGTGGATTCAGACTGGATGTGAGGAGGAAGTTGTTGAGCAGGAGAGTGGTGAGAGGCTGGAATGGGTTGCCCAGGGAGGTGGTTGAGTCCCCAACCCTGGAGGTGTTTTAGGCCAGGCTGGCTGAGGCTGTGTGCAGCCTGCTCTAGGGTAGGGTGTCCCTGCCTAAGGCAGGAGGGTTAGAACTGGCTGATCCTTGTGCTCTCATCCAACCCTGCCTGATTATATGATCCTATGAATTAGACCTATTTGACTCAGCCACTCATTACAGAATTAATTGCTGCCCATAGAGAGTTTTTTTCATTTACTATTCAACAAGATGAGCATCAAAACAAATGTATCCTGCTGCTATTTGTATTAGGATCATAGAATGGTTTAGGTTGGAGGAGACCTCAAGTATCATCCAGTTCCAGCCCTCTGCCATTGGCAGAGACACTTACCACTAGAACAGGCCTCACCCAACCTAGGCTTGAACACCCCCAGGGAGTGAGCAGCCACAGCCTCCCTGGGCAACCTGTGCCAGTGTCTCACCACCCTCACTGCAAACAACCCTTTCCTAACATCTACTTTCAGTCTCCCCTCTGCCACTTTAAACCCATTCCCCCTTGTCCTGCCATTACCAGACCTTGTCAATAGTCCCTCCTCAGCTTTCCTGTAGGTCCCCTTCAGATACTAGAAGGCCACTCTAGGGTCTCCTGGAAGGCTTCTCTTCTCCAGGTTTCAGAGCCCCAACTCATGTAGCCTGTCCTGAATAGCAAAGCTGCTGCAGCCCTCAGAGCTTCTTTGTGGCTCTCCTTAGGACTGGCTCTAACACTTCCATGTCCTTCTTGAGCTGGGGGCTCCAGAACTGCACCCAGGACTGCAGGTGGGGTCTGAGGCGAGCAGAGCCAAGGGGCAGAATCCCCTCCCTTGCCCTGCTGCCCACACTGCTCTTGCTGCAGCCCAGCACAGGGTTATGTCTGGGCTGCACTCACACTGCAGGCTCCTGTTGAGCTTTTCTCACCCCAGACCCCCAGGTCCTGTTCCTCAGGGCTGCTCTCAGCCATTCCCCACCCAGCCTGGAGTTGTGCTTGGGATTGCACCCACCCAGGTACAAGACCTTAGACTTAGCCACTGCAGACAATAATACTTGATAAAATAACCCAGCATGCTTTTCCAAACAGTTGTTAATTTTGCAATGCACATTCTTGAGATCTGTATTTAAAACCAAAAAACAACAAGACCCACACCCAAACCCACAAAACAAAAAGCCCCAAAAGAGCATAACCAAAAAACATAAAATGAGCAACCCTCCCTTCTCAGTGCAAACAACAAGCACAGTCCAGCACACCCCCAGCTCAGAGGTGACCTCATTGCTGTCTACAACTATATGAAGGGAGGCTGCAGCCAGCTGGGGTTGAGCTCTTCTAGGCAACCAGCAACATAACAAGGTGACACAGTGTCAAGTTGTGCCAGGGGAGGTCTAGGCTTGATGTTGTTAGGAAGTTGTTGGCAGGTAGAGTGATTGGCATTGGAATGGGCTGCCCAGGGAGGTGGTGGAGTCACTGTCCCTGGAGGTGTTGAAGCCAATCCTGGCTGGGGCACTTAGTGCCATGGTCTGGTTGATTGTCTAGAGCTGGGTGCTAGTTGGACTGGCTGAGCTTGAAGGTCTCTTCCAACCTGGTTGATTCTATGATTCTGTCACTCTAAACTGTGCTATGGACTACAGCAGATGGAGCTCCTCTCAAGGGTAAGAGAAGCAAGGACACACAATTTAAGACAAGATTAGATGGGACACTTAGTGCCATGGTCTGGTTGATTGGTTGGGGCTGGGTGCTAGGTTGGACTGGCTGAGCTTGGAAGTCTCTCCCAACCTGGTTGATTCTGTGATTCTGTGATATTTTACGTGCCAAGCCCATATCATCCAGTGCTTGATGTAGTCAAAAGGGTTTCACTGACTTGCAATTGTCTTTGGGAAGTTTATTGTGTTACCATAGCCTGCTAATCAGTATTGTGTCTTTATTTCAGCTCTCGATACTTTCACTGGAAGCTGAACCTGTGTGTCATTTTGCTCATCCTAATCTTCATGGTACCCTTCTACATTGGTTACTTTGTTGTGAGCAATATCAGATTATGTGAGTACTTGATTTATGATGGTGAAGCTGTGCTCTTCTGAGAAAGACAGGTGTGTTGGTCACCTGCTCTGTCTCTCTCCTTCCTCTGGCTTTGTTTTCCCTAGATAACTGCTTTTGCATGAACCATTCAGTGAGCTGTTAGGACAGAGTTCACCCTACCCAAATAAATGTGGCTTTTCTTTATGGGTTTCAACAAAGTTGAGCACTTAAGAGCAACGTTGCTGGAATTTCTTCCCTATGCACAATTTCAGTGTAACTGCTAGCTGTAGCTCTGTCAGTTTGTACATGTTTTGACCACCTGAGGTCAAAGCAGCCTTTGGCCCAGTGTTGTCAGTTTTGCAAACTTGAAAAAGTCCTGAAGAATATCTTCAAAGTGCCTTTTTTTTTTTCTTCCCTCTCCCTTAGTGCACAGACAGAAACTGCTTTTTGCATGTGTTCTGTGGTTGACATTCATGTATTTCTTCTGGAAACTGGGGGATCCATTTCCTATCCTCAGCCCAAAACATGGTGAGTTTCATATTCTTGTTCCTCCTCTCCTGTAAATAGGTGTTAATCTCACTTTTACCTTGGAATTACTGCTGTGTCATGTTATACTGTGTTTCTACAATGGGGACCATAGAAAGTAGCTCTTGCATCTGCTCTGCTTTCAAATCTGCAACCTTAAGGTTGTGAGACTCATAGAAATGGGTGGATACAAATAAATTATTTGCAGTGCCACAAGAAAACTTCAAGCAATTGAATGAGTCCTAACTGACCCTGAGCTAGGTAAGAACACAGTCTGATTGTGAGGACACAAAGCTTGATCTCTGCAGTAAGTTGACCACAGTTTTCATGAATGCATTTCTTTTCTTGTGGAGACTAAAGGTAATTTATTTAAGAAGGGGATTAATAATGAATCCTTCATCTGACATTTTTCCAGTCAGAATCTTGTGACTGAAAGCAGATCAGTTTAGCATAGGTGACTGTCCAGTTGACAAAACATGGAGTGGCTAAACTCCAGAGCCATACAGGCTGTAGCCAGCAACACACCTGGCAGTGTGTGCTAGCTCTCGTACAGCTTTGTACACTGCCTGAGTTGAGAGGCAGTACAGTTGCATGGTACTAGAAGGTGAGTTGGTAAGTCCTGCTGGCCTTCAGAGCTATTCATGTGCAGAATTAGCTTGGGGGTTTCAGCATTGCAGTTGTGGAAGCAAGAATGCTTAACAGTGTGAGGGTACTGTGTGCATCTGGGCTAGTTTGAGTCCCACAGAACTTGTTAGCATGTGCTTAACTACTGAATTCTTCAGGTACCTAAGTGTGCAGAAGGAGTGTCCAGTTCTGGGCTCCTCAATTGAAGAGAGATGTTGAGGTGCTGGAAGGTGTCCAGAGAAGGGAGACAAAGCTGGTGAGGGGCCTGGAGCAGAGCTCTGTGAGGAGAGGCTGAGGGAGCTGGGGGTGTGCAGCCTGCAGCAGAGGAGGCTCAGGGCAGAGCTCATTGCTGTCTACAGCTGTCTGCAGGGAGGCTGTAGCCAGGTGGGGTTGGGCTCTTCTGCCAGGCAAGCAGCAACCGAACAAGGGGACACAGTCTCAAGGTGCTTCAGGGGAGGTCTAGGCTGGATGTTGTTAGGAAGTTGTTGTCAGAGAGAGTGATTGGCATTGGAATGGGCTGCCCAGGGAGGTGGTGGAGTGGTAGTGCCTGGAGGTGTTGAAGCCAAGCCTGGCTGAGGCACTTAGTGGCATGGTCTGTTTGACTGGCTAGGGCTGAGTGATAGGTTGACCTGGATGAGCTTGGAGATCTCTTCCAACCTGGTTGATTCTATGATTCTAACCTCCAGGCCTCTGTGGACATGTTCCAGTATCAACATCTCTCTGCATAGATGATGATCAGTTTCATCCTGCTGTTCTTTAGGAAGCTACTTAATCGTAATCTAGAAGAGGGAACTTGCAGGATACCAAGTGCTGTGGGGTCTCCTCACCCTTTCATCTCTGATCCTAAAACTTTCTAGGAGAAAGTGCTTATGCATGTTTTGTAACTGTGTCATTTGACACTGAAATACAGCAGCTAGCATCTAGTGCAGATCCTATTGCTCAGTGTTTCATTGCCAAGAAAAACGTGTGCCCATTGGAGTTGCAGAAGGTGCTTGAGTTGCCAGAACATAATGACCCAATGGGAACATAGCCATGGGCTTTGCATAATCCTCTTCTGATCACTGAAAGGGTTCTGTGAAGCTGTGTGCCACAGTTCCAGAAGTGGTGGCAGGATGTTTTCTATTTTTACCTTTTGCTGTATAGGATAATAACCTCCCCTTAACAGTTGTGCTGTGCCTTCCCCTGTCAGCTGTAGGCATAAGGTTCGAGCAATAGATTTTGCAGCTTTCTTTCCCTGCCATGCTGCTGAGGTGCTGCTATCCTGCATGTACAGGAAAGGCTTCTGGAGGGCTTTACCACGTGGCTGTGGCCCAATTCAGACAGATAAGATGATCTCATGGAGGGAGATGTGACAGAAGGCCATGCTCAGTGAGCCCCTCACACTAAAGCATGTTACCTCTAGTGTTCCTTACCCTCTACATAGCTGGTGTGCTGCAGCTGGGCAGTGTGCTGATGAGAGGGGCCCTTTCAAGTACCTGTGTTGGCATCCTGTGTTGGAGGGTGCCTTGCTTGGGGATGGTGTCAAGAAGCAGAAGCAGGGGAGGCAGACTCTTTTCAGTGCTGTCCTGTGACAGGACAAAGGGCAACTGATACAAACCTGAACATGAGGAAAAACTCTTTAACAGTGGTGGAGCCCTGGAGCAGGCTGCCCAGAGAGGCCATGAAGTCTCCTGTAGAGACCCTCAAGACCCACCTGAGTGTGCTCCTCTGTGACCTACCTGATGTGGTCCTGCTTTGGTAGGGGGGCTGGACTCGATGATCTTCAGAGGTCACTTTCAGCCCCTACTATTCTGTGATGGCTGTGTGCTTCTGTTGTGAAATGCACCATCAGTTATCATCATAGGTTTGATATTAGGAGGAAGTCGTTGCCAGAGAGAGTGATTGGCATTGGAATGGGCTGCCCAGGATGGTGGGGGAGTCACTGTCCCTGGAGGTGTTCAGGAAGAGACTGGATGTTCATAGACATGTTCATAGAATCAACCAGGCTGCAAGAGACCTCCAAGATCATCCAGTCTTAGTGCCATGGTCTGGTTGATTGGCCAGGGCTGGGTGCTAGGTTGGACTGGCAGAGCTTGGAGGTCTCTTCCAACATGGTTGATTCTTTGATTCTATGATTCAAAGGCTCCAGGTCAGGAGTCCTGGTTGATGTGCAGATTGTTTACTAGCCCTAAGGGAGCTTGTACTGGAAGGAAGCTGTACTGTACTTAGTTCCATACCAGTGTTCCAAGAGAAGTCTTCTCTTTATCTGAGTTAATAGAACATCCTTTTTCTCTGACCTGATCACAAGACCAGGGTTGCTGTGTTATGTGGGGAAGCATTGCTTTAACCAGTGGAATGTCACGTCGTTTTGAAGGCATCTCTCTTTTAACTGGTGCTAACACTGTGTGGGGCAAAAAGCCAGTGTATTGTAGCACATTCTGTAGCTCCTGTAAATCTCTGTGCAGCTGCACATGACTGAGTGGCTCTGTCTCCTTTTGTGAAGTCTTTTTGCCTTGTTTTCATCATTTATTCTGCTTCTCTGAAGCATGAAATGTGGCTTGGCGCTTGGCCATCTCAGCTTTGCAATCATGTAAGCTCCAAATGTGCTGTGTGTGGCAGCTGCTCTGTAACTAGCTCCCTAAAAAGTGAGTGATGTTTAGTAGCACATGGCACTGTATCCTGAGAAAAACAGGTTGGGGTCTGTGTTTAATGGCCGAGAAGAATAAAGGCAAGTTCAGTGCTTGGTGTTAATTACAGCACAGGCTTTATGTTCGTGCTGCCTTGCGTGGATAAATGTTTTTAGAGTCCACTTGGTGCTCAGGTGGAATGCCTTGCTGGTGGTCACCTCAACAGTGTGTGTGTGTGTGCCCACGAGATGAAAATGGAACAGCCAGGATGTAGTAGGCTGAGGAATCACCACTCAAATAAAACCAAAATCACCAGAGCAGCTCAGATAACCCAGAAGTAAGATAAAGCTATGTTTTACAGCAAGCTCTATTTACAAGCATATATACAAAATGCATTTACATATATTTACAGTTATATACAATTTAGACGTGATATGGACACCCATTCCTTCCATACTGGACAAAGAAAGCCACCTTCTTCTTTCCTCCTGGTTAGAAAACTAGCTAGATCTCACGTGTTATCAGGTCAGTCAAGATTAGTATTCAGCCCATGCATAGAGGAGTAGTGGAGGAGGTGGAATACGGAAGGAAAAGGGGACAGAGTGAGAAATTGTTTATGTATTGGCTTTCTGTACCAATTAGCAAGCCAATGAATGACAAAGACTGTCATTAGTTTCCTTTTACAACTAGCACCCTGCTCATTCACTCTATATTCAGAACAGCTACCTGAAGGGAGGCTGTAGCCTGGTGGGGTTGGTCTCTTCTGCCAGGCAAGCAGCAACAGAAGAAGGGGACAGAGTCTCAAGTTGTGGCAGGGGAGGTCTAGGCTGGGTGTAAGGAGGAAGTTGTTGGCAGAGAGAGTGATGGCATTGGAATGGGCTGCCCAGGGAGGTGGTGGAGTTGCCATCCCTGGAGGTGTTGAAGCCAAGTCTGGCTGGGGCACTTAGTGCCATGGTCTGGTTGACTGAATAGGGCTGGGTGCTAGGTTAGGCTGGCTGAGGTTGGAGGTCTCTTCCAGTCTGGTTGATTCTATGATTCTGTGAGAGTTCCACTCCCTTGCTTATAGTTTAGAGCCAAAATAGAGCATTAGCTCTTAAACTGCTACACAAGAGCAGCATAAGCTTCCCACACTGTGGTAGTTCCACTATCCTACAAGGACAGATTGTGTCTGATCTAGAGGGGGGGTCACTTGTGATGACAATTTACAGGATAGGATTTCCTCTTTATGGTTCAGACGTTTTTGGACTGGTTTGCCAGACTAACTGGTAACTGTAATCCTGGTTATTGCAGAAGAGGCCTCCTTTGTAGTGTCTGTTGGATGATGGCAGTGTGGTGTGCCCAAGTGGCCAAGAGAGCCAATGGCATCCTGGGCTGGCTCAGGAGCAGTGTGGGCAGCAGGACAAGGGAGGTTCTTGTGCCCCTGTGCTCAGCACTGCTCAGGCCACCCCTTGAGTGCTGTGTCCAGTTCTGGGCTCCTCCATTGCAGAGAGATGTTGAGGTGCTGGAAGGTGTCCAGAGAAGGGCAGCAAGGCTGGTGAGGGGCCTGGAGCAGAGCCCTGTGAGGAGAGGCTGAGGGAGCTGGGGGTGTGCAGCCTGCAGCAGAGGAGGCTCAGGGCAGAGCTCATTGCTGTCTACAACTCCCTGCAGGGAGGCTGTAGCCAGGTGGGGTTGGGCTCTTCTGCCAGGCAACCAGAAACAGAACAAGGGGACACAGTCTGAAGTTGTGCCAGGGCAGGTCTAGGCTGGATGTTGTTAGGAAGTTGTTGTCAGAGAGAGTGATTGGCATTGGAATGGGCTGCCCAGGGAGGTGGTGGAGTGGCTGTGCCTGGAGGTGTTGAAGCCAAGCCTGGCTGGGGCACTTAGTGCCATGGTCTGGTTGATTGGCCAGGGCTGGGTGCTAGGTTGGACTGTCTGAGCCTGGTGCTCTCTTCCATCTGGTTAATTCTATGATTCTATGATTTGTATTCCCACCTGTGCCAATCACTAATGTTTTATTTACTTAGAACCAAAATAATTACTCTTGGTCTTCTCTAGATTGGTCTTTAAGCTTCTTTGTAGCTGGAGTTTTCCATCCCTTTCCTCAGCAAGGTTGCATGCATTCGGAGAGAGGCTTTCTACTCCTTCCATAGTCTCTACCCACACTTCATACTGTTCTGGAAGTCAGTCACATGTATTAAGCAACTCTGCATGTGTGTGATGTGGAGTCACCAGGGGCAGAGGGCAAGAGGACAAGGTTACTGATGCTGTGTTTTTCCTTCCTCAGGAATCCTGTCCATAGAACAGCTCATCAGCCGTGTAGGTGTGATTGGGGTGACACTCATGGCTTTGCTGTCAGGATTTGGGGCTGTCAACTGTCCATACACTTACATGTCCTACTTCCTCAGGTAACAGCAGCCTTGAGAAATATTTTGGCCACCTTTTGGGGATTATTCTTCTACTTTTCCTATGGCATTGATTCATAATGCTTCCCATCCTCCCCCAATATTGCCATGTCTGCATGCTAGGACCATTTGAAGCATGTTCTCCTTATACAGGCTTCTCTCTCTTTTGTTTCCTGTTCACCTGTATGTTTCCTCTGATATGGGGTGGCAGACCTCACTGAGTGTCTTTGTTTTGCAGGAATGTCACAGATGCAGATATCCTGGCTTTAGAGAGGAGACTCCTGCAGACTATGGACATGATTGTTAGCAAGAAAAAGAGGTGAGAAGGCAGAAGTAGCACAAAATGGTTTAGCTCATAGAATCAGCCAAATTGGAAGAGAGCTCCAAGCTCAGCCAGTCCAAACTAGCACCCAGCCCTGGCCAATCAACCAGACCATGGCACTAAGTGCCCCAGCCAGGCTTGGCTTCAACACCTCCAGGCACAGCCACTCCACCACCTCCCTGGGCAGCCCATTCCAATGCCAATCACTCTCTCTGACAACAACTTCCTCCTAACAGCCAGCTTAGACCTCCCCTGGCACAACTCAAGACTGTGTCCCCTTCTTCTGTTGCTGGTTGCCTGGCAGAAGAGCCCAACCCCACCTGGCCACAGCCTCCCTTCAGGCTGCTGCAGGCAGCAATGAGCTCTGCCCTGAGCCTCCTCTGCTGCAGGCTGCACACCCCCAGCTCCCTCAGCCTCTCCTCACAGGGCTCTGCTCCAGGCCCCTCCCCAGCCTTGCTGCCCTTCTCTGGACATCTTCCAGCACCTCAGCATCTCTCTTGAATCGAGGATGTTCTGTGTGTAGGGGCAAGCAAGCAGCTAATCACAGGACTGAGAAATCAATTTGATTGTTTATTTCCATTTTAATTTAAACACCTGTGAGGATTCAGGCAGGATCCTGAATGGAAATCTTGGGAAGCACCTCATTGAATCTTGGTTGATTAGATCTGGGCTCTACTCCAGAGCTTATCAAGATAATGTTATGAGGCAAGATAGGTACTTCATGAAAAAAAAGGGGGCATCTATTTACAATTAATTTACTTTAACATTGCCTTCTGATGAACTGGTTTTTGGTGGGTTTGTGTGGTTGGGTTTTTTTGTTTGGGTTTTTTTTTTGGGTCTTTTTGGTTATTGCTTTCTTTTGTTTAGATTTTTGAAATAGAAATAGTCTGTTCCTAAGGACTACTTTTTTCTCTGTTCTTTCAGGATAGCAGTGGCTCATAGGACAATGTTCCAGAGAGGAGAAGTGCATAACAAACCCACTGGCTTCTGGGGAATGATAAAAAGCGTTACAACATCTGTTCCAGGAAGTGAAAGTATCCTTCATCTGCATGCTGGCACCTGCCTCAGGAGGTGGGTTTTGAAAGGAAGAAATCATAGGAATCATAGAATCAACCAGGTTGGAAGAGACCTCCAAGCTCAGCCAGTCCAACCTAGCACCCAGCCCTATCCAGTCAACCAGACCATGGCACCGAGTGCCTCATCCAGGCTTTGCTTCAACACCTCCAGGGATGGTGACTCCACCACCTCCCTGGGCAGCCCATTCCAATGCCAATCACTCTCTCTGACAACAGCTTCCTCCTGACATCCAGCCTAGACCTCCCCTGCCACAACTTGAGACTGTGTCCCCTTGTTCTGTTGCTGCTTGCCTGGCAGAAGAGCCCAACCCCACCTGGCTACAGCCTCCCTTCAGGGAGTTGTAGACAGCAAGAGTGTTAGTTGGGCCAGCTACAAAGCATTTGTGATTCATTATGTTTTGGCAGTCTGAGCCAAAGACTTTGTTTCCTGGGAAGTTTCTTCTCTAGCACTGTGCTGTCTGACCTCCTGCTAGGCTAGGGCTAGGACACTTATTTTTACTGTGGCACAGCAGGCTGCTGCTTTCTCTTGTAAATCTGCAGTTACTTCACCATGGTTGAGGTGTGCAGCAGATTGCAGGACAGATGTGCGCACTTACAGTGTCACATTGCAGATGTCTACCCTATCACAACACAGGCTCACAGGATATTAGAGGTTGGAAGGCACCCAAGGACATCATCAAGTCCAAGCCCCCTGCCAGAGCAGGACCACACAATCTAGCACAGGTCACAGAGGAACACATCCACACAGGCCTTGAAAGGCTCCAGAGAAAGAGAGTCTGCAACCTCTCTGGGCAGCCTGTGCCAGTGCACTGTGACTCTTAGAGTCAAGAAGTTCCCCCTTGTGTTGGGCTGGAACCTCTTTTGCTGCCACTTGCACCCATTGCTCCTTGTCCTATCCCAGGAGTCGTGGGCAGAGCCTGTGCCCCCTCTCCTGGCAGCCCTCAGATGTTTATAAACATTGATTAAATCCCCTCTAAGTCTTCTCTACTCTAGAATAAAGAGTCCTAGGTCCTCTCATCTCCATCATTTATCAGCATTCCTGACTCACTGGAGAGGTTCCCCAAGACTGGAAGCTGCCAATGTGGTGCCTATCTACCAGAAGGGCCAGAAGGAGGAACCGGAAAACTACAGAGCTGTCAGCCTGACCTCAGTGCCAGGCAAGGGCATGGAACAGGTCATCTTGAGTGCCATCACACAGCACCTACAGGATGGCCAAGGGATCAGGCCCAGCCAGCATGGGTTTAGGAAGGGCAGGTCCTGCCTCACCAACCTGATCTCCTTTTATGATCAGGTTCCCCCTGGTGAACGTGGGGCAGGCTGTGGATGGAGTCTGCCTGGACTGCAGCAGAGCCTTTGGCACTGTCTGCCACAACAAGCTCCTGGTACAGCTGGCAGCTCATGGCTTGGACAGATTCACTCTGATATGGGCCAAGAACTGGCTGGAGGGCTGGGCCCAGAGAGTGGTGGTGAATGGTGCCACATCCAGCTGGCAGCTGTCACAAGTGCTGTGCCCCAAGGATCAGTGCTGGGTAGTCCTGTCCAATATCTTTATTGATGATCTGGACAAGGGGATTGAGGCCAGCATCAGTAAGTTTGCAGATGACCCCAAGCTAGGAGCAGCTGTGGAGCTGTTGGAAGGTAGGAGAGCCCTGCAGAGGGACCTGGCCAGGCTGGATGGGTGGGCAGAGGCCAATGGGATGAGACTGAGCAAGGCCAAGTGCAGGGTTCTGCACTTTGGCCGCAACAACCCCAAGCAGCACTCCAGGCTGGGGCTAGAGTGGCTGAGAGCAGCCAGGCAGAAAGGGATCTGGGAGTGCTGGTAGAGAGTAGCTGAAGATGAGGCAGCAGTCTGCCCAGGTGGCCAAGAGAGCCAATGACATCCTGGTCTGGCTCAGGAGCAGTGTGGGCAGCAGGACAAGGGAGGTCATTCTGCCCCTGTGCTCAGCACCGGTTAGACCTCACCTTGAGTGCTGTGTTCAGTTCTGGGCCCCCCAGTTTAGGAGGGACATTGAGATGCTTGAGCGTGTCCAGAGAAGGGCAACAAGGCTGGGGAGAGGCCTTGAGCACAGCCCTACGAGGAGAGGCTGAGGGAGCTGGGATTGGTTAGCCTGGAGAAGAGGAGGCTCAGGGCAGACCTTATTGCTGTCTACAACTACCTGAGGGGAGGTTGTGGCCAGGAGGAGGTTGCTCTCTTCTCTCAGGTGGCCAGCACCAGAACGAGAGGACACAGCCTCAGGCTGCGCCAGGGGAGATTTAGGCTGGAGGTGAGGAGAAAGTTCTTCCCTGAGAGAGTCATTGGACACTGGAATGGGCTGCCCGGGGAGGTGGTGGAGTCGCCGTCCCTGGAGCTGTTCAAGGCAGGACTGGACGTGGCACTTGGTGCCATGGTCTGGCCTTGAGCTCTGTGGTAAAGGGTTGGACTTGATGATCTGTGAGGTCTCTTCCAACCTTGGTGATACTGTGGTACTGTGATACGAGAATCATTTAATTTCAGCCCCCCTACCATGGGGTTTGTGTCTTCAGAGCAGACATCTCAGGATACTGCAGGACTGTTAACACCTGGATCAGAAAAGTGGTCAAACTGTTAAGGTGTGGCCCTTGAGTGGGGAATGGTTTGTTTCTCATTAAGAACGTGTGACATGTTGTAGCCTTGACTGTGCTGGTTTGCCAGATCTGTCCCTTATCCAGCAAGAAGTGGATGCCTTAGAAGAGCTGAGTCGGCAGCTTTTCCTGGAGACTGCTGACCTGCATGCCACAAAGGTACATAGCACAGTGACTGGCCCAGGTGGGTGTTCAGAGGCCAGAGTCGTTTGCAGTAGATTTTGTCATGCAAGAAATGGAAGAAATGTTCAACAGGTTGTGATGGGTTGAGTGTTCCCTGCCCCCCTGCATAATCACCCAGACTAGACTGAGCCGAGCTGGAAAGTGAATGAAGCTTTGTATTTACAGCTTAGCACAAGATACAAGCAGAGAGCTACAGTATATATAGAGGTATACAAGTTAAAAAGATAATACAGAAACACAGCAGCACCCCCAGAAACCAGAGTCCCCAGGAGGGGCTCCCAACCACCCTTACACCTTCTCCCTACCTCTCTACCTTACCCCAGACTTTGCCTTACGCTCAAGGTGAGTTTAGAGGGTCAGCCAGGGAGGTTAGGAAGCAGATGGATAAGTCAGGCAGCAAGTTAGGTTAGAGAGAGAATCATAGAGTCAACCAGGTTGGAAGAGACCTCCAAGCTGAGCCAGTCCAACCTAGCACCCAGCCCTGGCCAATCTACCAGACCATGGCACTAAGTGCCCCAGCCAGGCTTTTCTTCAACACCTCCAGGGACAGTGACTCCACCACCTCCCTGGGCAGCCCATTCCAATGCCAATCACTCTCTCTGCCAACAACTTCCTCCTAACATCCAGCCTAGACCTGCCCTGGCACAACTTCAGACTGTGTCCCCTTGTTCTGTTGCTGGATGCCTGTGAGAAGAGGCTAACCCCAACCTGGCTACAGCCTCCCCAGAGACCGAGAGCAATTCCCTTATCTATGTTTATGTTCTTGTTCTTATCCATCTCAGCAAGCCTATGAGTGCAGCAGACCTCACCAGTGTTTACTTTCTCACAGCCTATCCTCTAATTCTTTCTCACCAAAACATTCTACCTAGGCTTAAACTAGCACACAGGTGAAATCTGAGGTGTTGTAATGCAGTGGAATGAGGATGTTTTTCACCTGGTGTTCCATTTCAGATGCATGCCGGAGTATGCCTCATGCCTCTGAAGCCATTCATAAGCTTATGAGTTACAACTTGTGAGTTAAGAAACATTTGAATTAAGAGGTGTAGAAGGATAAACCTGTGTTTGCTACTGTTAGTGCTCCTATGTTGTGGATGATTGTGCAAATCATGCATTTTTATGTGTGTTCTGTTCCCCCTCCCTTGCTTTTGTATTTCTAGGAGAGAATAGAGTACTCCAAAACTTTCCAGGGAAAGTACTTTAATTTTTTGGGTTATTTTTTCTCCATTTACTGTGTCTGGAAAATCTTCATGGTATGTAAATGTTTTAATGCCTTTTATGTACACACATGCAGATGTCACACCTTGCATAGGTTATGTTCTCCATGCAGCTCATCAAACAATGCTCCAGTTGCCTTAAAATCCTGCTTGTGGGAATTCTGAAAGAAACTGACCTTCTGTTCAGTTAAAGCTCTGGAGTCATTTCTTTGTGTAGAGCATTAGCCAAGAAATTAACTCTGTGTGTGTTGTACCTTCTTACACAATCTGACTGCTTCTTGGCCCTGTCCTTGCTGTCATGCAGAGTAAGAGTCACACATGTCTAACAGTGAGGCATGCTTTTGTTTTCTGAGTTGAATGCCAATCCAGTTCTCTCTTGCAGGCAACCATCAATATTGTCTTTGACCGTGTGGGGAAGACTGATCCAGTCACAAGAGGAATTGAGATCACTGTAAATTATCTGGGAATCCAGTTTGATGTGAGACATTCATTCTTACAGCCTTTTCAGCAATTCCTGGCTTATCTAAATAAGATCATACTGTTGATAGGGAGGGAGGGGTAGAGCCCTCTTTGTGAGCCCCTTCATAGGATCATAGAATCAACCAGGTTGGAAGAGACCCCCAAGATCATCCAGTCCAACCTAGCTTTAACAACATATATGTAGTGTGACAGCAAAGTTCATAGAATCAACCAGGTTGGAAGAGACCTCCAAGCTCATCCAGCCCAACCTAGCACCCAGCCCTGGCCAGTCAACCAGACCATGGCACTAAGTGCCTCATCCAGGCTTTTCGTGAACACCTCCAGGGAGGGCAACTCCACCACCTCCCTGGGCAGCCCATTCCAATGCCAATCACTCTCTCTGGCAAGAAATTCCTCCTAACATCCAGCCTAGACCTGCCCTGGCACAGCTTGAGGCCGTGTCCCCTTGTTCTCTTGCTGATTGCCTGGGAGAAGAGACTGAGTCCGACCTGGCTACAACCTCCCTTGAGGTAGTTGTAGGTCATCCCTGAGCCTCTTCTTCTCCATGAGTGTCTTTGATTTCCAGCTTGTTGAGGAAGAAGGGAAAATACACTATGAACTGTATCAGGAACTGGCCTGTATCAGGAGCAGTGTGGCTAGCAAGACAAGGGAGGTTATTCTGCCCCTCTGCTCAGCACTGCTCAGGCCACACCTTGAGTGCTGTGTCCAGTGCTGGGCTCCTCAATTCAAGAGAGATGTTGAGGTGCTGGAAAGTGTCCAGAGAAGGGCAACAAAGCTGGTGAGGGGCCTGGAGCAGAGCCCTGTGAGGAGAGGCTGAGGGAGCTGGGGGTGTGCAGCCTGCAGCAGAGGAGGCTCAGGGCAGAGCTCATTGCTGTCTGCAGCTCTCTGAAGGGACGTTGTAGCCGGGTGGGGTTGGGCTCTTCTCCCAGGCAAGCAGCAACAGAACAAGGGGACACAGTCTGAAGTTGTGCTAGGGTAGGTCTAGGCTGGATGTTGTTAGGAAGTTGTTGTCAGAGAGAGTGATTGGCATTGGAATGGGCTGCCCAGGGAGGTAGTAGAGTTGCCATCCCTGGAGGTGTTGAAGCAAAGCCTGGCTGAGGCACTTAGTGCCATGGTCTGCTTGATTGGCTAGGGCTGGGTGCTAGGTTGGACTGGCTGATCTTCCAACCTGGTTGATTCTATGAACTTTGCTTTCACACTAAGTCTGTGTTGGGATGGTGGTGTGGTCTTGCCAGAGGTGTAGTGATTTGCTTGTTCATTTTAAGCAAATGGAAATGTACTAGTCAACTTCTAACTACAAAGTGATTGTTCCCTGATGCACATAGGTGCTGTATCATTTACACTCTCTAAATATATCCCTATGCATACAGGGTTCTTTGTGATTGCTGTAAGCTAAATCTGTTGTTCTCATGTGTTTGGAGCAAACAATTGCTGATGTATTTGAGAAGATGTCTGTTGTGTAAACCTGTCTGCAATGGTGATCTGTACAATCAGCAAACACAATGACCCTGGAGATAGTTTCTCCTTCCAGGAGGTTACTTAAAGTGTGTTCTAATTAGTAACCTATTCTGCAGTGGCTGTGCTGGTTGATATCCTTGCCCTCATCCCCCTACAACAGACAAGGCCAGATATGCAGAGGTGTGGTACTAAGTGGCATAGTTTAGCACCAGACTTCTAGTTAGATGATGTTAAAGGTCTTCTCCAACCAAAGCAATTCTGTGATTTATCTCTGTTTGTCTTTTTGATACAGGTGAAGTTCTGGTCTCAGCACATTTCCTTTATTCTTGTTGGAATAATCATTGTTACCTCTATCAGAGGATTGTTAATCACACTGACAAAGGTGAGAGCCAGACTCTTACATGGGTCTGAATCAGGAAAGCTGCTATCAAATCTTTGATTGTAGAGGAGACAATTACTGTATAAACCTTCAATCTACATTTCTGTTTGAAATATCTGACTGTAAGTACTTCCAGAGGGAGGAAGGGAATTCAAATACCTTCTGCAGTCCTCTTTTCTCCACTCAATCTCTACTGTTACTACTGTTGGGAAGAGATGTAGATGTTGAATGTGATGTTGCATGTAAGTAAGGGTTCAGAATGGTGCTGTAGCAAGGGCTTAGTAGTAAAATGATGAGATGTGATTAAAGGAGTTTAGATTGCTTTATTTGAACTGCTGGTAGAACTGGAAAGACACTAACTCAAGGAGACATGAGACTCACTGTCTTGACCTGTCTTTACCTGAAAGGAGGTTGTAGCTGGACGAGGGTTGATCTCTTCTCCCAGGCACCCAGTGACAGAACAAGAGGACACAGCCTCAAGCTGTGAAAGGCCAAGTTTAGGTTGGACATTAGGAAGAAATTCTTCATGGAAAGAGTGATTGGCATTGGAATGGGCTGCCTGGAGAGGTGGTAGAGTCACCATCTCTGGAGGTGTTTAAAAGGAGGCTGGATGAGGCACTTAGTGACATGGTCTAGTTGACTGGCTAGGGCTGGGTGCTAGGTTAGCCTGGATGATCTTGGAGGTGTCTTCCAACCTGGTTGATTCTATGGTTTGGTTAATTAGAATAGTTAGGTGATAGGTTGGACTCAATGATCCTAGAGGTCTTTTCCAACCTGGTTAATTCTGTGACCTTGCTTTTGGTACCTAGCCTAAAACTTCAGTCTATGTTGTTATATGACTTTTACCTCATGGCTTAGGGAAATTCATGTTTTAAGGCTGAAACTGCAGCTTTCTCAAAGTAGTGTACAAGCACTTCTCCAGAAAGTGTGCATTTAAGTTTTGGGTTTTAGAACCATAGAATGGTTTAGGTTGGAAGGGACCTCAAATTCCAAGCCATAGGCAGGGACACCTTTCACTAGAACAGGTTGCTCAAGGTCTCATCCAGCCTGGCCTTGAACACCTCCAGGGAGGTTGTGGAGCACAGAAGCACCCAATGTGATCTTTGATCACATTGGGTGCTTCTGTGCTCCACAACCTCCCTGAGCAACCTGTGCCAGAGTCTCACCACCCTCACTGCAAACAACCCTTTCCTACCATCTACTTTGAATCTCCCTTCTGCCAGTTTAAACCCATTCCCCCTGGTGCTGTCATTACATTACAAACTAATCATTTAATGGAAGAGTACTGCATGGTACATCCCTTTCATGCTGCCCTAAGGCACATCACACTTACCTGACTGTTCTTTTTTTCCTCTTCCCCTTAGTTTTTCTATGCCATTTCCAGTAGCAAATCCTCCAACGTTATTGTTCTGCTTTTAGCACAGATAATGGTGAGTATGTAGGACCATGGGCCTGCCTGTGTCTATTTATGCATGTGTATTTGGGGGGGTGTGCAGATCTTTGTATGCTGATTGGCTGGAGGAGAGTCAATGTCACTCCAGTCTTCAAAAAGGGCAGGAAAGAGGTTCCAGGAAACTATAGAGCAGTCAGCTTCACCTCCATCCCTGGAAAAATGATGGAGCAGCTCCTGCTGGAGAGCACCTCAAGGCACTTGGAAGAGAAGAAGGTTTTCAGGAGTAGTCAGCATGGATTTCCCAAGGGGAAGTCATGGTTGACTAACCTGGTAGCATTCTATGATGCCATAACTGAGTGGGTAAATTCAGGGAGAGCAGTGGATGTAGTCTGCCTTGACCTTAGCAAGGCCTTTGACACCCTCTCCCATGACATTTTAGTGAGCAAGCTGAGGAAGTGTGGGATGGAAGAGCAGGCAGTGAGGTGGATTAGGAACTGGTTGAAAGAGAGAGTTCAGAGGGTGGTGATCAATGGTGCCAGGTCCAGCTGGAGACATGTGACCAGTGGTGTCCCCCAGGGATCAGTGCTGGGGCCAGTCCTGTTCAACATCTTCATCAATGACATGGATGAGAGAACAGAGTCTGCTCAGCAAGTCTGCTGATGACACCAGGCTGGGAGGCTTGGCTGAGACAGCTGCAGGCTGTGCTGCCATCCAGAGAGCCCTGGGCAGACTGAGAGCTGGGCACAGAGGAACCAGATGAGGTTCAACAAGGACAAGTGCAGAGTCCTGCACCTGGGGAGGGATAATAAACTGCAGCAGTCCAGGCTGGGAGGTGACTGCTGGAGAGCAGCCCTGTGGAGAGGGACCTGGGGGTGCTGGTGGAGAACATCCATGGCACAGCAATGTGCCCTTGTGGCCAAGAAGGCCAATGGGATCCTGGGGTGTGCTAGGAGGAGTGTGTCCAGCAGATCAAGGGAGGTTCTCCTCCCCGTTTACTCTGCCCTGCTGAGATCCCATCTTGAGTACTGCCTTCAGTTTTGGGCTCCCCAGTTGCAGAGGGACAGGGATCTGCTGGAGAGGGTCCAGTGCAGGGCTATGAGGATGATGAGGGGACTGGAGGGCACTGCCTTGTGAGGAGAGGCTAAGAGACTTGGGGCTTTTTAGTCTGGAGAAGAGAAGACTTAAAGAGGATTTAATCAATATTTATAAGTATCTGAGGGCTGCCAGGAGTGGGGGACAGGCTCTGCTCACTGCTGCCTGGGATAGCACAAGGACCAATGGGTGTAAGTTGCATCACAGGAGGTTCCAGCTCAGCACAAGGGGGAACTTCTTTACTGTGAGGGTCCCAGAGCCCTGGCACAGGCTGCCCAGAGAGATTGTGGAGGCTCCTTTTGTGGAGCCTTTCAAGGCCTGTCTGGATGTGTTCCTCTTTGACCTGTGCTAGATTGTGTGGTCCTGCTCTGGCAGGGGGCTTGGACTCGATGATGTCCTTGGGTGCCTTCCAACCCCTAACATCCTGTGAGCCTGTGATCCACGTTAGCCACATGAGCAGCTGTGGGCCCACCCTGACTTTCTCTCCTGCCATTTGCAGGGTATGTACTTCGTGTCGTCGGTGCTGCTGATCCGCATGAGTATGCCTCCGGAGTACCGCATTATCATTACTGAAGTGCTGGGAGAGCTCCAGTTCAACTTCTATCATCGCTGGTTTGATGTGATATTCCTGGTCAGTGCACTCTCCAGTATCCTCTTCCTCTATTTAGCACACAAACAAGCCCCAGAAAAGCATATGGCCCTCTGAGTAAAGACTGCAGTCACACACTGCTCCCTGTCCTTTCAAATGATGAACTCCTGTGGACTGCAAAACTTGAAGAGTCAGGACTATTCAGTGTGTTCCAGCAGGCTTTGAACTTCTGCAAGTGTCATTGTCAAGCTCTGTGGCTCATTTTGTTGCGGTTCAAGCCATAGCTTGAAGGAAAAAGGGATGCATGCATTGATTGTGAGATGATGATTGACAAGGCATAAGAGCGCTGCTTGGTACACCCATTCCTAGGGACATTGGAACTTGCATCGTAGGCTGTCTGAGGTAAGACCTCCTACTGTTAGAAGGACATCTTCACACCAAGGAAATGTGGTTTTTCTTTTGACAATCAACTTGTGATTGGAATTCAGAGAATGGCAATTCTGGAGTTAAATGTTTTGAGTCTGGAATTAAATAAGCTTTTGTATTACCTCAGTGCAAGCATCATGTTTGTTTTTTTGTCAGCCCTGAAGATTTGGCTAGAGGTGATCTAGGACCTGGCTGGTATCTGCTGCCTGGTGTGCTAGTTAGAGCCTAACTGGGATATTTTAGTGAGAGGAGTTAGATGCTAGGCTGTGAAAAGGAAACACTGGTGATGTCTGCTGCACTCATAGGCTTGCTGAGATGGATAAGAACAAGAACACAAACATAGATAACACAGTTGCTCTCTGGCTCTGGCTGCATGCACTTCTCTCTCTCTAACTTGGTGCCTAACTAATCCATCTGCTTCCTACCCCTCCTGACCCACTCTCCAAACTCACCTTGAATGCAAGGCAAAGTCTGGGATAAGGTAGAGGGCTGGGAGGAAGGTGGAAGGGTGTTAGGGAGCCCCTCCTGGGGCTCTGTTGTGTTCCTGTATTACTTTTTAACTTGTATATTTCTGTATATATTGCAACTCACTGCTTGTATCTTGTGCTAAGCTTTAAATATAGCTTCATTCCTTAACTCCCAGCTCAGCTGAGTCTAGTCTGGGTGATTTTCTTAAGTGTGTGGGGGCAGTGAACACACAAACCAGCACAAGTGGAGAGGATTTTGTTCCATTTCTGTGTGGAGTGTGTATCACTGGAATCTACTGTTCTTAGGAGTTAGAGATTAACTTTCTGTGCTGTCTCAAGTTTGTTTTCTCTCCTTGCTGAAGTGGAACTAAGGTTTAGGACTTCTTGCTAGAGTTCAGTGTCAAGTCAAAGAGCACAGCTACTGTTTACCTTATATATTACAAATGTGTTTATCTTAATTGCTATAGATTTGGTGTATGCCACAGCTGTGGTGCTCCCCTCCACTGTGTATACTACAATGGTCCCATTCCCCTTCTTGATTTAATTCAAGGCTTAAAAGTAAATTTTATTCATATGACTTAAAACTTGTAGCTTCCCATAGCCACTCTCCTAGGCTTTGTTTGAAAACTGTTCCAGAACATAAATGATAGGTGGGAAGAGTAAGAGCCTATGGGGGAGAGAGTAGTCACTCTAAACAGTTTATTTCTGTGTTGTCTTCAGTGTACAGCAAGGAGGCAAAATATACAGCAGCAGCTTTACAGAACCAGTTACATTACATTCAAGACAGTGTAGTGATGACTTGGGAGTTAGACAAACCTGCCTGACTCAGTCAAGTGCACTGTTCTGACTATCATAATCCACAACTGCATGCAGAGGAGAGATAATGGTGCTTAAATGTCTGGAGTTACACATTATGAAGTTAATGTTTGAAGGAAATTCCTGCAAGGTTAGCAGGAGTGAGGAGCATCATGCACAGAGGATGTTGGCTTAAGGCATTTCACAGCTGTTTTACTACTGGAAGTATAGCACAGAGGAGGTGCAACAGAGGTTGGTGCAACAGCTGATGGACTTGGATTAGAGAGAGAACTGCCTCTCCTGGGAGATGGGCAGAAATCAGTTGCTCTTTATGAAGAGCTTATCCTTAAAAGGCAAAGATGCTTAGAAATCTATAAAAGGTTTCTGCCTGCTGCTGGAGTGTACTTGGTTATATATGTTTAAGTGAGTTGAGCTTTTACAGAAGTGACTAATTGCCTGCTTTACAAGGCAGAAAGCCAAGGAAGCACACTTGCACTTCTGTTAAATGAATGCAAGTCACACTGAAGCGTTTCTTTCAGGCAGCTGAAATCAGTCCTTACATGTATGGCTCTGTTAGGAATAGTCAAGTTCTGGGAGGTGTAGTAGCAAAGAACGATTGAAGAATGAGGATTGGTAAGGTTTCACTTTTGTTCTTGGCATATTTTGTCTCCTCACAGCCTTGTGTCATCGTTGTCACTGCCTGATTTTGTAGAGGCAGCTGACCTTGAGGAGGAAGAAGAGCTTGCCTGCAGAAGAGTAACAAATACATTCTGGTCAGTTTTCACAGCATCACAGCATCACAGTATCACCAAGGTTGGAAGAGACCTCATAGATCATCAAGTCCAACCCTTCACCACAGAGCTCAAGGCTAGACCATGGCACCAAGTGCCACGTCCAATCCTGCCTTGAACAGCCCCAGGGACGGCGACTCCACCACCTCCCCGGGCAGCCCATTCCAGTGTCCAATGACTCTCTCAGGGAAGAACTTTCTCCTCACCTCCAGCCTAAATTTCCTCTGGCATAGCTTGAGGCTATGTCCTCTTGTTCTGGTGCTGGCCACCTGAGAGAAGAGAGCAACCTCCTCCTGGCCACAACCACCCCTCAGGTAGTTGTAGACAGCAATAAGGTCACCCCTGAGCCTCCTCTTCTCCAGGCTAATCAATCCCAGCTCCCTCAGCCTCTCCTCGTAGGGCTGTGCTCAAGGCCTCTCCCCAGCCTCGTTGCCCTTCTCTGGACACGCTCAAGCATCTCAATGTCCCTCCTAAACTGGGGGGCCCAGAACTGAACACAGCACTCAAGGTGTGGTCTAACCAGTGCAGAGTACAGGGGCAGAATGACCTCCCTGCTCCTGCTGGCCACACCATTCCTGATGCAGGCCAGGATGCTACTGGCTCTCTTGGCCACCTGGGCACACTGCTGGCTCATGTTCAGGCGGGTATCAATCAGCACCCCCAGATCCCTTTCTGTTTGGCTGCTCTCCAGCCACTCTGACCCCAGCCTGTCTGCAGTGTTAAGGAGGACTCCTACATTCCTCATGTGCTTGTTTGGATTGCAGCCAACAAATGTGATTTATTTTTTGTTGTCCAAATGCTTTTTAGTTAGGGACATTTAGGGAGGAATTTGTTCAGTGATGGTTTGCTGTTGTTTAATTCCCATATCTGCTGAGTTTGCACACAAGCAGCGCTAGCTTCAGATCTGCAAAGTGCAGCTTGGTGACTTAGAAACGTTGGGAAAGACTTGGAGCTGGCCCTTGTGGCTTATCCTCAGTAAGTCTGCAGATGACACCAGGCTGGGTGGCTGTATGGATTAGGCTAGAGGGTAGGGAAGCTTTAGAGCAGGACCTGGACAAGTTAGCCCAATGGGCTAAAGCTGACTGTGTGAAGTTCAACAAGGTCAAGTGCCAGGTTCTGCACTTCGGTCACAATAACCCTATGGCAAGCTACAGACATGGAGATGTGTGGTTTGGAAAGCTGCAACTTGCAGAGGGACCTGGGGGGAGTGATTGGCAGTTGACTGTACATGAGTCAGCAGTGTGCTCAGGTGGCCAAGAAATGCAACGGCATCCTGGCTTGTATTAGAAACACTGTGGCCAGCAGTAAGAGGCAGGTGATCATCCCCCTGTACTCGGCACTGGTGAGGCCACACCTTGAGTGTTGTGTCCAGCTGTGGGCCCCTTACTGTAGGAAGGGCATTGAGATGCTGGAGTGTGTCCAAAGAAGGGCAGTGAGGCATATGACATGGAGCATATGAGCTGTGAGTAGTATCTGAGGGAGTTGGGGTTGTTTAGTCTGGAAAGGAGGCTGAGGGAACATGCAACAGGACTAGAAGAAATGGCTACAAGCTGGTTTAGGCTGGGTGTTAGAAAATGTTTCTTCACTGAAAGAGTTATCAAACATTGGAATGATCTGCCTGGGCACTGGTGATGTCACCATTCCTGGAGTTGTTCAAGCAGCATGTGGACGTGGCACACAGGGGCATGATTTAGTGTGGACACTTCAGTGCTGGGTCAGAGGTTGGACTGGATAATCTTTGAGGTCTCTTTCAATCAGATATATTCTGTGATTTGCAGACAAGGCTAATGAGTTCTCAGGCACCCAACAACAGAACAAGGGGACACAGTCTCAAGCTTCCCTTTTAGTAACATAGACTGACAGGTTTGGCCATAACAACCCCAAGCGGTGCTACAGGCTGGGGGGACAGTGGCTGGAGAGCAGGCAGGGAGAAAGGGAGATGGGGGTACTGGTAGATAGTAGCTGAACAGGAGCCATCAGTGTGCCCAGGTGGGCAGCAGAGCCAATGGCATCCTGGGCTGGCTCAGGAACAGTGTGGCCAGTAGGACAAGGGAGGTTCTTCTGCCCCTGTGCTCAGCACTGCTCAGGCCACCCCTTGAGTGCTGTGTCCAGTTCTGGGCTCCTCAATTCAAGAGAGATGTTGAGATGCTGGAAGGTGTCCAGAGAAGGGCAGCAAGGCTGAGGAGGGGCCTGGAGCAGAGCCCTGTGAGGAGAGGCTGAAGGAGCTGAGGTTGTTTAGCCTGCAGCAGAGGAGGCTCAGGGCAGAGCTCATTGCTGTCTACAACTCCCTGAAGGGACATTGTAGCCAGGTGGGGTTGGGCTCTGCTGCCAGGCAACCAGCAATAGAACAAGGGGGACAGAGTCTCAAGTTGTGTCAGGGGAGGTCTAGGCTGGATGTTGGTAGGAAGTTGTTGGCAGAGAGAGTGATTGGCATTGGAATGGGCTGCCCAGGGAGGTGGTGGAGTCGCTGTGCCTGGAGGTGTTCTTGCCAAGCCTGGCTGGGGCACTTAGTGCCATGGTCTGGTTGATTGTGTAGGGCTGGGTGCTAGGATGGGCTGGCTGAGCTTGGAGCTCTCTTCCAACCTGATTGATTCTATGATTCTGTGGTTCTATGTTAAAAATCCTATCTCAGGGACTCATGGTAGCTGAGCAGTGTTCAGTTCCTATCCCCTAGGTGATCCTCAGTGTGCACTTAGTGCAGTGTTACTCACCCTTTTCCTTGGTTCAGGTGACTTTCTTCCTGTCTCTGACAGATGGTTTTGCGTATAAGCAGGAGGCTCAGAACTCTCGTGGACTGGATCTGCCATAGAGGCTGTGATGGGAATGTTCTGGCTTTGGAAGTAGGTGTAAGCATCTTTGCTGCACACCAGCAGTGTTAGTCTGTCACCACTGCCTTGGATTCTTGCCACCACTTTGTCATAGGAGTCGTTGGTCACATTCACCCCGTTCACTTCCACCAAGAAGTCGTTGTTTTGTACGCCTGCTGCGCCAGCTGGCCCCTGGCTTTGTACCTGCAGGTGCAAGTTCAAAGTGGGAGACTGCTGTGAAACCTCAGAAAGGTGCATCAGCATCTAATGGTTAGCAAGACTGTTGTCTTGCTGCTTTCATAGAGTCAGTCAGGGTTGGAAGGGGGCACAAGGAGCAGCCAGTTCCAACCCCCCTGCCATGCCCAGGGACACCCTACCCTAGAGCAGGCTGCACACAGCCTCAGCCAGCCTGGCCTCAAACACCTCCAGCCATGGGGCCTCAACCCCCTCCCTGGGCAACCCATTCCAGCCTCTCACCACTCTCATGCTCAACAACTTCCTCCTCACCTCCAGCCTCACTCTCCCCACCTCCAGCTTTGCTCCATTCCCCCCAGTCCTGTCACTCCCTGACAGCCTAAAAAGTCCCTCCCCAGCTTTTTTGTAGCCCTCTTCAGATCCTGGAAGGCCACAAGAAGGTCACCTGGGAGCTTCTTCTTCTCCAGACTGAACAGCCCCAACTCTTTCAGTCTGTGCTCATAGGAGAGGTGCTCCAGCCCTCCCCTTACAGCAAGAAAGGCCTTAGGAATGGGAGATACATGGGGCAGAAGTGAGTTGGGAGAAGCACTAGGCCCAGCCAATAAATATGGAACCCTTCATTTTGAGACTTAAGATGCATCTTGACTCTCATTACAGAAATGGAGCTTGGTGGAATTAAGAAGACAGGTGGGAAAAAACTCTTACTTGCAGGTCCCTGTCCAGTAACTTTACAGTTAACTTTAGTACACTTAGAATCATAGAATCACAGCAACAGAACAAGGGGACACAGTGTCAAGTAGTACCAGGGGAGGTCTAGGCTGCATGTGAGGAGGAAGTTGTTGGCAGATAGAGTGATTGGCATTGGAATGGGCTGCCCAGGAAGGTGGTGGAGTCTCTGTGCCTGGAGGTGTTGAAGCCAAGCCTGGCTGGGGCACTTAGTGCCATGGTCTGGTTGATTGTCTAGGGGTGGGTGCTAGGTTGGGCTGGCTGAGCTTGGAGGTCTCTTTCAACCTGGTTGATTCTATGATTTCCTTAGTGATGAGTTTCTAAGGCATAGACATAATCTGAGACAGAAGGGGTTTGACTTTTGCTGACTCTGGGATTAAGAGCAGGTGAGGTTGAGGCAGGCAAAGGTGTCTCTCACACTCAGAGTGTTCTGCAGTCAAGAATTTTGATTGCAAATATGAATTTTAGCATGCTAGCCTCATAGATAAAAGGAACAATTATGCAAAGGTTGGATTCCTCTTCCCTCTAGATATCTTAACAGGATGAGAAATGTGTTTTGATCCTTAATTTATTTTACTTTGGTCCTACAATGTCAACCTGACTTTAACAGTGACAGATCTTATCTGAAAGCACAGAAGTTAGATCATGGTTGCAGTTGATTTTGAGATTCTTTTTCAATCAAGACAATTTTATGGTTCTAAGAAGAGACTTTTCTGTCTTTTCTTGCATGTGTTTTGCAGGATGGAAGGGAGGAGACAGTCCAATAGATTACTTGAGCTTATTCATCAATCATAGAATCAACCAGGTTGGAAGAGACCTCTGAGATCATCCAGTCCAACCTAGCACCCAGCCCTAGCCAATCAACCAGACCATGGCACTAAGTGCCCCAGCCAGGCTTTGCTTCAACACCTCCAGGGAAGGCAATCTACATTAGTACCTCATTGATGAACAGTCCAGGCTTGTTCTTGATCATGTTTAAACTGAAGCCAAATCCACTGGGCCCTTTCACCATCTTGCAGATTCTTGGCTTGTGCTTCACTTTTTGCTCGCTGTGCAACTCTGCACTTTCCTCTGTTTTAGCTGAAGCTGGATCTTGGGTTTTGTAGTAGTATGAGAAGGGGGAAATTTGGGCCTGAAAAGTGACAAGGAAAACTCAGTTAGCATAAATGTTCTGTTGTTAAATCTGGGTTAGGATTTCACAGTCAACATGAAAGCTTGATGGCTCAGACTTGAGCTGCAGTGAAGGCCTCTTTGCTATGAGTGTGGAAAATACAGTGTCAGTCTGGGTGAAGTGGGAATCATAGAATGGTTTAGGTTGGAAAGGACCTCAAGGATCAGCCACTTCCAACCCCCTGCCATAGGCAGGGACATCTCCCACTAGAACAGGTCGCTCAAGGACTCATCCAACCTGGTCTTGAACACCTCCAGGGAGGTTGTGGAGCACAGAATCACCCAACGTGATCTTTGATCACGTTGGGTGATTCTGTGCTCCACAACCTCCCTGGGCAACCTGTGCCAGTTTCTCACCACCCTCAACCTGTGCCAGTGTCTCTCCACCCTCAACCTGTGCCAGTGTCTCTCCACCCTCAACCTGTGCCGGTGTCTCACCACCCTCACTGCAAAGAACCCTTTCCTAACATCTACTTTGAATCTCCCCTCTGCCAGTTCAAACCCATTCCCCCTTGTCCTGGCATTACAAGACTTTCTCAATAGTCCCTCCCCAGCCTTCCTGTAGGTCCACTTCAGATACTGGAAGGCCGCTCTAAGGTCTCCTGGAAGCCTTCTCCCCTCCAGGCTGCAGAGTCCGAACTCTTGTAGCCTGTCCTCAGAGCAGAGCTGTTGCAGCCCTCTGAGCACCCTCACGGCCCTCCTCTGGACTGGCTCTAATAGTTCTGTGTCCTTCTTGTGTTGGGGGCTCCAGAACTGCAAACAGTACTCCAGGTGGGGTCTGAGGAGAGCAGAGCAAAGGGGCAGAATCCCTTCTCTTGCCCTATTTCAGTTATGTAGGCTATTGTATATGTACACCTATCACAGCTGTGTAGCTTCTTGTGTGTATACACCTATTAGAGCCATGTAGGCTATTGTGTATGTACACCTGTCACAGCTGTGCAGCCTATTTGCATGTACACACCTATTAGAGCTGTGTAGTCTGTTGTGTGTGTACACCTGTCACAGCTGTGCAGCCTATTGTGTGTGTACACCTGTCACAGCTGTGACAGCTGTAATACACAACAGGCTGCACAGCTGTGACAGGTGTACACACACAACAGGCTGCACAGCTGTGACAGCTGTACACACACAACAGCCTGCACAGCTGTGACAGGTGTAATACACAAGGCTGCACAGCTGTCACAGCTGTACACACACAACAGGCTGCACAGCTGTGACAGGTGTACACACACAACAGCCTGCAGCTGTGACAGGTGTACACACACAACAGCCTGCACAGCTGTGACAGCTGTACACACACAACAGGCTGCAGCTGTGACAGGTGTAACACACAACAGCCTGCACAGCTGTGACAGCTGTACACACACAATGGATGCACAGCTTCTACAGGTGTAATACACAACAGCTGCACAGCTGTGACAGGTGTACACACACAACAGCCTGCACAGCTGTGACAGGTGTACACACACAACACTACACAGCTCTAATAGGTGTGTACATGCAAATAGGCTGCACAGCTGTGACAGGTGTACATACACAATAGCCTACATGGCTCTAATAGGTGTATACACACATGAAGCTACACAGCTGTGATAGGTGTACATATACAATAGCCTACATAACTGAAATAGGGCAAGAGAAGGGATTCTGCCCCTTTGCTCTGCTCTCCTCAGACCCCACCTGGAGTACTGTTTGCAGTTCTGGAGCCCCCAACACAAGAAGGACACAGAACTATTAGAGCCAGTCCAGAGGAGGGCCGTGAGAGTGCTCAGAGGGCTGCAACAGCTCTGCTCTGAGGACTGGCTACAAGAGTTCACTCTGCAGCCTGGAGGAGAGAAGGCTTCCAGGAGACCTTAGAGTGGCCTTCCAGTATCTGAAGGGACCTACAGGAAGGCTGGGGAGGGACTATTGAGAAAGTCTTGTAATGCCAGGACAAGGGGGAATGGGTTTGAACTGGCAGAGGGGAGATTCAAAGTAGATGTTAGGAAAGGGTTCTTTGCAGTGAGGGTGGAGACACTGGCACAGGTTGAGGGTGGAGAGACACTGGCACAGGTTGAGGGTGGAGAGACACTGGCACAGGTTGAGGGTGGTGAGACACTGGCACAGGTTCCCAGGGAGGTTGTGGAGCACAGAATCACCCAACGTGATCAAAGATCACGTTGGGTGATTCTGTGCTCCACAACCTCCCTGGAGGTGTTCAAGACCAGGTTGGATGAGTCCTTGAGCGACCTGTTCTAGTGGGAGATGTCCCTGCCTATGGCAGGGGGTTGGAAGTGGCTGATCCTTGAGGTCCTTTCCAACCTAAACCATTCTATGATTCCCTCTTCACCCAGACTGACACTGTATTTTCCACGCTCATAGCAAAGAGGCCTTCACTGCAGCTCAAGTCTGAGCCATCAAGCTTTCATGTTGACTGTGAAATCCTAACCCAGATTTAACAACAGAACATTTATGCTAACTGAGTTTTCCTTGTCACTTTTCAGGCCCAAATTTCCCCCTTCTCATACTACTACAAAACCCAAGATCCAGCTTCAGCTAAAACAGAGGAAAGTGCAGAGTTGCACAGCGAGCAAAAAGTGAAGCACAAGCCAAGAATCTGCAAGATGGTGAAAGGGCCCAGTGGATTTGGCTTCAGTTTAAACATGATCAAGAACAAGCCTGGACTGTTCATCAATGAGGTACTAATGTAGATTGCCTTCCTGGAGGTGTTGAAGCAAAGCCTGGCTGGGGCACTTAGTGCCATGGTCTGGTTGATTGGCTAGGCTGGGTGCTAGGTTGGACTGGATGATCTCAGAGGTCTCTTCCAACCTGGTTGATTCTATGATTGATGAATAAGCTCAAGTAATCTATTGGACTGTCTCCTCCCTTCCATCCTGCAAACACATGCAAGAAAAGACAGAAAAGTCTCTTCTTAGAACCATAAAATTGTCTTGATTGAAAAAGAATCTCAAAATCAACTGCAACCATGATCTAACTTCTGTGCTTTCAGATAAGATCTGTCACTGTTAAAGTCAGGTTGACATGTAGGACCAAAGTAAAATAAATTAAGGATCAAAACACATTTCTCATCCTGTTAAGATATCTAGAGGGAAGAGGAATCCAACCTTTGCATAATTGTTCCTTTTATCTATGAGGCTAGCATGCTAAATTCATATTTGCAATCAAAATTCTTGACTGCAGAACACTCTGAGTGTGAGAGACACCTTTGCCTGCCTCTAACCTCACCTGCTCTTAATCCCAGAGCAGCAAAAGTCAAACCCCTTCTGTCTCAATTATGTCTATGCCTTAGAAACTCATCACTAAGGAAATCATAGAATCAACCAGGTTGGAAGAGACCTCCAAGCTCAGCCAGCCCAACCTAGCACCCACCCTAGCCAATCAACCAGACCATGGCACTAAGTGCCCCAGCCAGGCTTGCTTCAACACCTCCAGGCACAGCCACTCCACCACCTCCTGGGCAGCCCATTCCAATGCCAATCACTCTCTTGCCAACAACTTCCTCCTAACATGCCAGCCTAGACCTCCCCTGGTACTACTTGACACTGTATCCCCTTGTTCTGTTGCTGTGATTCTATGATTCTAAGTGTACTAAAGTTAACTGTAAAGTTACTGGACAGGGACCTGCAAGTAAGAGTTTTTTCCCACCTGTCTTCATAATTCCACCAAGCTCCATTTCTGTAATGAAGTCAAGATGCATCTTAAGTCTCAAAATGAAGGGTTCCATATTTATTGGCTGGGCCTAGTGCTTCTCCCAACTCACTTCTGCCCCATGTATCTCCCATTCCTAAGGCCTTTCTTGCTGTAAGGGGAGGGCTGGAGCACCTCTCCTATGAGCACAGACTGAAAGAGTTGGGGCTGTTCAGTCTGGAGAAGAAGCTCCCAGGTGACCTTCTTGTGGCCTTCCAGGATCTGAAGAGGGCTACAAAAAAGCTGGGGAGGGACTTTTGAGGCTGTCAGGAGTGGCAGGAGTGGGGGGAATGGAGCAAAGCTGGAGGTGGGGAGAGTGAGGCTGGAGGTGAGGAGGAAGTTGTTGAGCAGGAGAGTGGTGAGAGGCTGGCATGGGTTGCCCAGGGAGGTGGTTGAGGCCCCATGGCTGGAGGTGTTTGAGGCCAGGCTGGCTGAGGCTGTGTGCAGCCTGCTCTAGGGTAGGGTGTCCCTGGGCATGGCAGGGGGGTTGGAACTGGCTGCTCCTTGTGGTCCCTTCCAACCCTGACTGACTCTATGAAAGCAGCAAGACAACAGTCTTGCTAACCATTAGTGCTGATGCACCTTTCTGAGGTTTCACACCAGTCTCCCACTTTGAACTTGCACCTGCAGGTACAAAGCCAGGGGCCAGCTGGCGCAGCAGGCGTAGAAAACAACGACTTCTTGGTGGAAGTGAACGGGGTGAATGTGACCAACGACTCCTATGACAAAGTGGTGGCAAGAATCCAAGGCAGTGGTGACAGACTAACACTGCTGGTGTGCAGCAAAGATGCTTACACCTACTTCCAAAGCCAGAACATTCCCATCACAGCCTCTATGGCAGATCCAGTCCACGAGAGTTCTGAGCCTCCTGCTTATACGCAAAACATCTGTCAGAGACAGGAAGAAAGTCGCCTGAACCAAGGAAAAGGGTGAGTAACACTGCACTAAGTGCACACTGAGGATCACCTAGGGGATAGGAACTGAACACTGCTCAGCTACCATGAGTCCTTGAGATAGGATTTTTAACATAGAACCACAGAATCATAGAATCAATCAGGTTGGAAGAGAGCTCCAAGCTCAGCCAGCCCATCCTAGCACCCAGCCCTGCCCAACCAAGACCATGGCACTAAGTGCCCCAGCCAGGCTTGGCTTCAACACCTCCAGGTACAGCGACTCACCACCTCCCTGGGCAGCCCATTCCAATGCCAATCACTCTCTCTGACAACAACTTCCTAAAACATCCAGCCTAGACCTCCCCTGACACAACTTGAGACTCTGTCCCCTTGTTCTATTGCTGGTTGCCTGGCAGCAGAGCCCAACCCCACCTGGCTACAATGTCCCTTCAGGGAGTTGTAGACAGCAATGAGCTCTGCCCTGAGCCTCCTCTGCTGCAGGCTAAACAACCAGCTCCTTCAGCCTCTCCTCACAGGGCTCTGCTCCAGGCCCCTCCTCAGCCTTGCTGCCCTTCTCTGGACACCTTCCAGCATCTCAACATCTCTCTTGAATGAGGAGCCCAGAACTGGACACAGCACTCAAGGGTGGCCTGAGCAGTGCTGAGCACAGGGGCACAAGAACCTCCCTTGTCCTGCTGGCCACACTGCTCCTGAGCCAGCCCAGGATGCCATTGGCTCTGCTGCCCACCTGGGCACACTGACTGGCTCCTGTTCAGCTACTATCTACCAGTACCCCCACTCCCTTTCTCCCTGCCTGCTCTCCAGCCACTGTCCCCCCAGCCTGTAGCACCGCTTGGGGTTGTTATGGCCAAACCTGTCAGTCTATGTTACTAAAAGGGAAGCTTGAGACTGTGTCCCCTTGTTCTGTTGTGGGTGCCTAGAATTCATTAGCCTTGTCTGCAAATCACAGAATATATCTGATTGAAAGAGACCTCAAAGATTATCCAGTCCAACCTCTGACCCAGCACTGAAGTGTCCACACTAAATCATGCCCCTGTGTGCCACGTCCACATGCTGCTTGAACAACTCCAGGAATGGTGACATCACTAGTGCCCAGGCAGATCATTCCAATGTTTGATAACTCTTTCAGTGAAGAAACATTTTCTAACACCCAGCCTAAACCAGCTTGTAGCCATTTCTTCTAGTCCTGTTGCATGTTCCCTCAGCCTCCTTTCCAGACTAAACAACCCCAACTCCCTCAGATACTACTCACAGCTCATATGCTCCATGTCATATGCCTCACTGCCCTTCTTTGGACACACTCCAGCATCTCAATGCCCTTCCTACAGTGAGGGGCCCACAGCTGGACACAACACTCAAGGTGTGGCCTCACCAGTGCCGAGTACAGGGGGATGATCACCTGCCTCTTACTGCTGGCCACACTGTTTCTAATACAAGCCAGGATGCCGTTGCATTTCTTGGCCACCTGAGCACACTGCTGACTCATGTACAGTCAACTGCCAATCACTCCCCCCAGGTCCCTCTGCAAGTTGCAGCTTTCCAAACCACACATCTCCATGTTGTAGCTTGCCATAGGGTTATGGTGACCGAAGTGCAGAACCTGGCACTTGACCTTGTTGAACGTCACACAGTCAGCTTTAGCCCATTGGGCTAACTTGTCCAGGTCCTGCTCTAAAGCTTCCCTACCCTCTAGCCTAATCCATACAGCCACCCAGCCTGGTGTCATCTGCAGACTTACTGAGGATAAGCCACAAGGGCCAGCTCCAAGTCTTTCCCAACGTTTCTAAGTCACCAAGCTGCACTTTGCAGATCTGAAGCTAGCGCTGCTTGTGTGCAAACTCAGCAGATATGGGAATTAAACAACAGCAAACCATCACTGAACAAATTCCTCCCTAAATGTCCCTAACTAAAAAGCATTTGGACAACAAAAAATAAATCACATTTGTTGGCTGCAATCCAAACAAGCACATGAGGAATGTAGGATTCCTTAACACTGCAGACAGGCTGGGGTCAGAGTGGCTGGAGAGCAGCCAAATAGAAAGGGATCTGGGGTGCTGATCGATACCTGCCTGAACATGAGCCAGCAGTGTGCCCAGGTGGCCAAGAGAGCCAATGGCATCCTGGCCTGCATCAGGAATGGTGTGGTCAGCAGGAGCAGGGAGGTCATTCTGCCCCTGTACTCTGCACTGGTTAGACCACATCTTGAGTACAGTGTTCAGTTCTGGGCCCCCCAGTTTAGGAGGGACATTGAGATGCTTGAGCGTGTCCAGAGAAGGGAGACGAGGCTGGGGAGAGGCCCTGAGCACAGCCCTACGAGGAGAGGCTGAGGGAGCTGGGATTGGTTAGCCTGGAGAAGAGGAGGCTCAGGGGAGACCTTATTGCTGTCTACAACTACCTGAGGGGAGGCTGTGGCCAGGAGGAGGTTGCTCTCTTCTCTCAGGTGGCCAGCACCAGAACAAGAGGACACAGCCTCAGGCTGCCAGGAGAAATTTAGGCTGGAGGTGAGGAGAAAGTTCTTCCCTGAGACAGTCATTGGACACTGGAATGGGCTGCCCGGGGAGGTGGTGGAGTCGCAGTCCCTGGAGCTGTTCAAGGCAGGATTGGACGTGGCACTTGGTGCCATGGTCTGGCCTTGAGCTCTGTGCTAAAGGGTTGGACTTGATGATCTGTGAGGTCTCTTCCAACCTTGGTGATACTGTGATACTGTGAAAACTGACCAGAATGTATTTGTTACTCTTCTGCAGGCAAGCTCTTCTTCCTCCTCAAGGTCGGCTGCCTCTACAAAAGCAGACAGTGACAACGATGACACAAGGCTGTGAGGAGACAAACTATGCCAAGAACAAAAAAATGAAACCTTACCAATCCTCATTCTTCAATCATTCTTTGCTACTACACCTCCCAGAACTTGACTATTCCTAACAGAGCCATACATGTAAGGACTGATTTCAGCTGCCTGAAAGAAACGCTTCAGTGTGACTTGCATTCATTTAACAGAAGTGCAAGTGTGCTTCCTTGGCTTTCTGCCTTGTAAAGCAGGCAATTAGTCACTTCTGTGAAAGCTCAACTCACTTAAACATATATAACCAAGTATACTGCAGCAGCAGGCAGAAACCTTTGATAGATTTCTAAGCATCTTTGCCTTTTAAGGATAAAGCTCTTCATAAAGAGCAACTGATTTCTGCCCATCTCCCAGGAGAGGCAGTTCTCTCTCTAATCCAAGTCCATCAGCTGTTGCACCAACCTCTGTTGCACCTCCTCTGTGCTGTACTTCCAGTAGTAAAACAGCTGTGAAATGCCTTAAGCCAACATCCTCTGTGCATGATGCTCCTTACTCCTGCTAACCTTGCAGGAATTTCCCTCAAACATTAACTTCATAATGTGTAACTCCAGACATTTAAGCACCATTATCTCTCCTCTGCATGCAGTTGTGGATTATGATAGTCAGAACAGTGCACATGACTGAGTCAGGCAGGTTTGTCTAACTCCCAAGTCATCACTACACTGTCTTGAATGTAATGTAACTGGCTCTGTAAAGCTGCTGCTGTATATTTTGCCTCCTTGCTGTACACTGAAGACAACACAGAAATAAACTGGTTAGAGTGACTACTCTGTCCCCCATAGGCTCTTACTCTTCCCACCTATCATTTATGTTCTGGAACAGTTTTCAAACAAAGCCTAGGAGAGTGGCTATGGGAAGCTACAAGTTTTAAGTCATATGAATAAAATTTACTTTTAAGCCTTGAATTAAATCAAGAAGGGGAATGGGACCATTGTAGTATACACAGTGGAGGGGAGCACCACAGCTATGGCATACACCAAATCTACAGCAATTAAGATAAACACATTTGTACATATCAGGTAAACAGTAGTTGTGCTCTTTGACTTGACACTGAACTCCAGCAAGAAGTCCTAAACCTTAGTTCCACCTCAGCAAGATCAGAAAACAAAGTTGAGACAGCACAGAAAGTTAATCTCTAACTCCTAAGAACAGTAGATTCCAGTGATACACACTCCACACAGAAATGGAACAAAATCCTCTCCACTTGTGCTGGTTTGTGTGTTCACTGCCCCCACACACTTAAGAAAATCACCCAGACTAGACTCAGCTGAGCTGGGAGTTAAGGAATGAAGCTATATTTAAAGCTTAGCACAAGATACAAGCAGATAGTTGCAATATATAGAGAAATATACAAGTTAAAAAGTAATATAGGAACACAACAGAGCCCCAGGAGGGGCTCCCAAACACCCTTCCACCTTCCTCCCAGCCCTCTACCTTATCCCAGACTTTGCCTTGCATTCAAGGTGAGTTTGGAGAGTGGGTCAGGAGGGGTAGGAAGCAGATGGATTAGTTAGGCACCAAGTTAGAGAGAGAGAGTGCATGCAGCCAGAGCCAGAGAGCAACTGTGTATTTTGTTTGCGTTCTTGTTCTTATCCATCTCAGCAAGCCTATGAGTGCAGCAGACATCACCAGTGTTTCCTTTTCACAGCCTAGCCTCTAACTCCTCTCACTAAAATATCCCAGTTAGGCTCCAACTAGCACACCAGGCAGCAGATACCAGCCAGGACCTAGATCACCTCTAGCCAAATCTTCAGGGCTGACAGAAAAACAAACATGATGCTTGCACTGAGGTAATACAAAAGCTTATTTAATTCCAGACTCAAAACATTTAACTCCAGAATTGCCATTCTCTGAATTCCAATCACAAGTTGATTGTCAAAAGAAAAACCACATTTCCTTGGTGTGAAGATGTCCTTCTAACAGTAGGAGGTCTTACCTCAGACAGCCTACGACGCAAGTTCCAATGTCCCTAGGAATGGGTGTACCAAGCAGCGCTCTTATGCCTTGTCAATCATCATCTCACATTCAATGCATGCATCCCTTTTTCCTTCAAGCTATGGCTTGAGCCGCAACAAAATGAGCCACAGAGCTTGACAATGACACTTGCAGAAGTTCAAAGACTGCTGGAACACACTGAATAGTCCTGACTCTTCAAGTTTTGCAGTCCACAGGAGTTCATCATTTGAAAGGACAGGGAGCAGTGTGTGACTGCAGTCTTTACTCAGAGGGCCATATGCTTTTCTGGGGCTTGTTTGTGTGCTAAATAGAGGAAGAGGATACTGGAGAGTGCACTGACCAGGAATATCACATCAAACCAGCGATGATAGAAGTTGAACTGGAGCTCTCCCAGCACTTCAGTAATGATAATGCGATACTCCGGAGGCATACTCATGCGGATCAGCAGCACCGATGACACGAAGTACATACCCTGCAAATGGCAGGAGAGAAAGTCAGTGTGGGTCCACAGCTGCTCATGTGGCTAACGTGGATCACAGGCTCACAGGATGTTAGGGGTTGGAAGGCACCCAAGGACATCATCGAGTCCAAGCCCCCTGCCAGAGCAGGACCACACAATCTAGCACAGGTCACAGAGGAACACATCCAGACAGGCCTTGAAAGGCTCCAGAGAAGGAGCCTCCACAGCCTCTCTGGGCAGCCTGTGCCAGGGCTCTGGGACCCTCACAGTAAAGAAGTTCCCCCTTGTGTTGAGGTGGAACCTCTTGTGATGCAGCTTACACCCATTGCTGCTTGTCCTATCCCAGGGAGCAGTGAGCAGAGCCTGTCCCCGACTCCTGGCAGCCCTCAGATACTTATAAACATTGATTAAATCCTCTTTAAGTCTTCTCTTCTCCAGACTAAAAAGCCCCAAGTCTCTTAGCACCAGGCAGTGCCCTCCAGTCCCCTCATCATCCTCATAGCCCTCTGCTGGACCCTTTCCAGCAGATCCCTGCCTCTCTGAAACTGGGGAGCCCAAAACTGAACACAGTATTCAATATGAAGTCTCATCAGGGCAGAGTAGAGGGGCAGGATAACCTCCCTTGCTCTGCTGGACACACTCCTCCTAGCACATCCCAGGATCCCATTGGCCTTCTTGACCACAAGGGCACATTGCTGTGCCATGGATGTTCTCCACCAGCACCCCCAGGTCCCTCTCCACAGGGCTGCTCTCCAGCAGTCACCTCCCAGCCTGGACTGCTGCAGTTTGTTATCCCTCCCCAGGTGCAGGACTCTGCACTTGTCCTTGTTGAACCTCATCTGGTTCCTCTGTGCCCAGCTCTCAGTCTGCCCAGGGCTCTCTGGATGGCAGCACAGCCTGCAGCTGTCTCAGTCAAGCCTCCCAGCTTGGTATCATCAGCAGACTTGCTGAGCAGACTGTCTGTTCTCTCATCCATGTCATTGGTGAAGATGTTGAACAGGACTGGCCCCAGCACTGATCCCTGGGGGACACCACTGGTCACAGCTCTCCAGCTGGACCTGGCACCATTGATCAGCACCCTCTGAACTCTGTCTTGCAACCAGTTCCTAACCCACCTCACTGCCTGCTCCTCCATCCCACACTTCCTCAGCTTGCTCACTAAAATGTCATGGGAGATGGTGTTAAAGGCCTTGCTCAGGTCAAGGCAGACTACATCCACTGCTCTCCCTGAATCTACCCACTCAGTAATGGCATCATAGAATGCTACCAGGTTAGTCAAGCATGACTTCCCCTTGGGAAATCCATGCTGACTACTCCTGATAGCCTTCTTCTCTTCCAAGTGCCTTGAGGTGCTCTCCAGCAGGAGCTGCTCCATCATTTTTCCAGGGATGGAGGTGAAGCTGACTGCTCTATAGTTTCCTGGAACCTCTTTCCTGCCCTTTTTGAAGACTGGAGTGACATTGACTCTCCTCCAGCCAATCAGCATACAAAGATCTGCACACCCCCCAAATACACATGCATAAATAGACACAGGCAGGCCCATGGTCCTACATACTCACCATTATCTGTGCTAAAAGCAGAACAATAACGTTGGAGGATTTGCTACTGGAAATGGCATAGAAAAACTAAGGGGAAGAGGAAAAAAAGAACAGTCAGGTAAGTGTGATGTGCCTTAGGGCAGCATGAAAGGGATGTACCATGCAGTACTCTTCCATTAAATGATTAGTTTGTAATGTAATGACAGCACCAGGGGGAATGGGTTTAAACTGGCAGAAGGGAGATTCAAAGTAGATGGTAGGAAAGGGTTGTTTGCAGTGAGGGTGGTGAGACTCTGGCACAGGTTGCCCAGGGAGGTTGTGGAGCACAGAAGCACCCAATGTGATCTTTGATCACATTGGGTGCTTCTGTGCTCCACAACCTCCCTGAGCAACCTGTGCCAGAGTCTCACCACCCTCACTGCAAACAACCCTTTCCTACCATCTACTTTGAATCTCCCTTCTGCCAGTTTAAACCCATTCCCCCTGGTGCTGTCATTACATTACAAACTAATCATTTAATGGAAGAGTACTGCATGGTACATCCCTTTCATGCTGCCCTAAGGCACATCACACTTACCTGACTGTTCTTTTTTTCCTCTTCCCCTTAGTTTTTCTATGCCATTTCCAGTAGCAAATCCTCCAACGTTATTGTTCTGCTTTTAGCACAGATAATGGTGAGTATGTAGGACCATGGGCCTGCCTGTGTCTATTTATGCATGTGTATTTGGGGGGGTGTGCAGATCTTTGTATGCTGATTGGCTGGAGGAGAGTCAATGTCACTCCAGTCTTCAAAAAGGGCAGGAAAGAGGTTCCAGGAAACTATAGAGCAGTCAGCTTCACCTCCATCCCTGGAAAAATGATGGAGCAGCTCCTGCTGGAGAGCACCTCAAGGCACTTGGAAGAGAAGAAGGTTTTCAGGAGTAGTCAGCATGGATTTCCCAAGGGGAAGTCATGGTTGACTAACCTGGTAGCATTCTATGATGCCATAACTGAGTGGGTAAATTCAGGGAGAGCAGTGGATGTAGTCTGCCTTGACCTTAGCAAGGCCTTTGACACCCTCTCCCATGACATTTTAGTGAGCAAGCTGAGGAAGTGTGGGATGGAAGAGCAGGCAGTGAGGTGGATTAGGAACTGGTTGAAAGAGAGAGTTCAGAGGGTGGTGATCAATGGTGCCAGGTCCAGCTGGAGACATGTGACCAGTGGTGTCCCCCAGGGATCAGTGCTGGGGCCAGTCCTGTTCAACATCTTCATCAATGACATGGATGAGAGAACAGAGTCTGCTCAGCAAGTCTGCTGATGACACCAGGCTGGGAGGCTTGGCTGAGACAGCTGCAGGCTGTGCTGCCATCCAGAGAGCCCTGGGCAGACTGAGAGCTGGGCACAGAGGAACCAGATGAGGTTCAACAAGGACAAGTGCAGAGTCCTGCACCTGGGGAGGGATAATAAACTGCAGCAGTCCAGGCTGGGAGGTGACTGCTGGAGAGCAGCCCTGTGGAGAGGGACCTGGGGGTGCTGGTGGAGAACATCCATGGCACAGCAATGTGCCCTTGTGGCCAAGAAGGCCAATGGGATCCTGGGGTGTGCTAGGAGGAGTGTGTCCAGCAGATCAAGGGAGGTTCTCCTCCCCGTTTACTCTGCCCTGCTGAGATCCCATCTTGAGTACTGCCTTCAGTTTTGGGCTCCCCAGTTGCAGAGGGACAGGGATCTGCTGGAGAGGGTCCAGTGCAGGGCTATGAGGATGATGAGGGGACTGGAGGGCACTGCCTTGTGAGGAGAGGCTAAGAGACTTGGGGCTTTTTAGTCTGGAGAAGAGAAGACTTAAAGAGGATTTAATCAATATTTATAAGTATCTGAGGGCTGCCAGGAGTGGGGGACAGGCTCTGCTCACTGCTGCCTGGGATAGCACAAGGACCAATGGGTGTAAGTTGCATCACAGGAGGTTCCAGCTCAGCACAAGGGGGAACTTCTTTACTGTGAGGGTCCCAGAGCCCTGGCACAGGCTGCCCAGAGAGATTGTGGAGGCTCCTTTTGTGGAGCCTTTCAAGGCCTGTCTGGATGTGTTCCTCTTTGACCTGTGCTAGATTGTGTGGTCCTGCTCTGGCAGGGGGCTTGGACTCGATGATGTCCTTGGGTGCCTTCCAACCCCTAACATCCTGTGAGCCTGTGATCCACGTTAGCCACATGAGCAGCTGTGGGCCCACCCTGACTTTCTCTCCTGCCATTTGCAGGGTATGTACTTCGTGTCGTCGGTGCTGCTGATCCGCATGAGTATGCCTCCGGAGTACCGCATTATCATTACTGAAGTGCTGGGAGAGCTCCAGTTCAACTTCTATCATCGCTGGTTTGATGTGATATTCCTGGTCAGTGCACTCTCCAGTATCCTCTTCCTCTATTTAGCACACAAACAAGCCCCAGAAAAGCATATGGCCCTCTGAGTAAAGACTGCAGTCACACACTGCTCCCTGTCCTTTCAAATGATGAACTCCTGTGGACTGCAAAACTTGAAGAGTCAGGACTATTCAGTGTGTTCCAGCAGGCTTTGAACTTCTGCAAGTGTCATTGTCAAGCTCTGTGGCTCATTTTGTTGCGGTTCAAGCCATAGCTTGAAGGAAAAAGGGATGCATGCATTGATTGTGAGATGATGATTGACAAGGCATAAGAGCGCTGCTTGGTACACCCATTCCTAGGGACATTGGAACTTGCATCGTAGGCTGTCTGAGGTAAGACCTCCTACTGTTAGAAGGACATCTTCACACCAAGGAAATGTGGTTTTTCTTTTGACAATCAACTTGTGATTGGAATTCAGAGAATGGCAATTCTGGAGTTAAATGTTTTGAGTCTGGAATTAAATAAGCTTTTGTATTACCTCAGTGCAAGCATCATGTTTGTTTTTTTGTCAGCCCTGAAGATTTGGCTAGAGGTGATCTAGGACCTGGCTGGTATCTGCTGCCTGGTGTGCTAGTTAGAGCCTAACTGGGATATTTTAGTGAGAGGAGTTAGATGCTAGGCTGTGAAAAGGAAACACTGGTGATGTCTGCTGCACTCATAGGCTTGCTGAGATGGATAAGAACAAGAACACAAACATAGATAACACAGTTGCTCTCTGGCTCTGGCTGCATGCACTTCTCTCTCTCTAACTTGGTGCCTAACTAATCCATCTGCTTCCTACCCCTCCTGACCCACTCTCCAAACTCACCTTGAATGCAAGGCAAAGTCTGGGATAAGGTAGAGGGCTGGGAGGAAGGTGGAAGGGTGTTAGGGAGCCCCTCCTGGGGCTCTGTTGTGTTCCTGTATTACTTTTTAACTTGTATATTTCTGTATATATTGCAACTCACTGCTTGTATCTTGTGCTAAGCTTTAAATATAGCTTCATTCCTTAACTCCCAGCTCAGCTGAGTCTAGTCTGGGTGATTTTCTTAAGTGTGTGGGGGCAGTGAACACACAAACCAGCACAAGTGGAGAGGATTTTGTTCCATTTCTGTGTGGAGTGTGTATCACTGGAATCTACTGTTCTTAGGAGTTAGAGATTAACTTTCTGTGCTGTCTCAAGTTTGTTTTCTCTCCTTGCTGAAGTGGAACTAAGGTTTAGGACTTCTTGCTAGAGTTCAGTGTCAAGTCAAAGAGCACAGCTACTGTTTACCTTATATATTACAAATGTGTTTATCTTAATTGCTATAGATTTGGTGTATGCCACAGCTGTGGTGCTCCCCTCCACTGTGTATACTACAATGGTCCCATTCCCCTTCTTGATTTAATTCAAGGCTTAAAAGTAAATTTTATTCATATGACTTAAAACTTGTAGCTTCCCATAGCCACTCTCCTAGGCTTTGTTTGAAAACTGTTCCAGAACATAAATGATAGGTGGGAAGAGTAAGAGCCTATGGGGGAGAGAGTAGTCACTCTAAACAGTTTATTTCTGTGTTGTCTTCAGTGTACAGCAAGGAGGCAAAATATACAGCAGCAGCTTTACAGAACCAGTTACATTACATTCAAGACAGTGTAGTGATGACTTGGGAGTTAGACAAACCTGCCTGACTCAGTCAAGTGCACTGTTCTGACTATCATAATCCACAACTGCATGCAGAGGAGAGATAATGGTGCTTAAATGTCTGGAGTTACACATTATGAAGTTAATGTTTGAAGGAAATTCCTGCAAGGTTAGCAGGAGTGAGGAGCATCATGCACAGAGGATGTTGGCTTAAGGCATTTCACAGCTGTTTTACTACTGGAAGTATAGCACAGAGGAGGTGCAACAGAGGTTGGTGCAACAGCTGATGGACTTGGATTAGAGAGAGAACTGCCTCTCCTGGGAGATGGGCAGAAATCAGTTGCTCTTTATGAAGAGCTTATCCTTAAAAGGCAAAGATGCTTAGAAATCTATAAAAGGTTTCTGCCTGCTGCTGGAGTGTACTTGGTTATATATGTTTAAGTGAGTTGAGCTTTTACAGAAGTGACTAATTGCCTGCTTTACAAGGCAGAAAGCCAAGGAAGCACACTTGCACTTCTGTTAAATGAATGCAAGTCACACTGAAGCGTTTCTTTCAGGCAGCTGAAATCAGTCCTTACATGTATGGCTCTGTTAGGAATAGTCAAGTTCTGGGAGGTGTAGTAGCAAAGAACGATTGAAGAATGAGGATTGGTAAGGTTTCACTTTTGTTCTTGGCATATTTTGTCTCCTCACAGCCTTGTGTCATCGTTGTCACTGCCTGATTTTGTAGAGGCAGCTGACCTTGAGGAGGAAGAAGAGCTTGCCTGCAGAAGAGTAACAAATACATTCTGGTCAGTTTTCACAGCATCACAGCATCACAGTATCACCAAGGTTGGAAGAGACCTCATAGATCATCAAGTCCAACCCTTCACCACAGAGCTCAAGGCTAGACCATGGCACCAAGTGCCACGTCCAATCCTGCCTTGAACAGCCCCAGGGACGGCGACTCCACCACCTCCCCGGGCAGCCCATTCCAGTGTCCAATGACTCTCTCAGGGAAGAACTTTCTCCTCACCTCCAGCCTAAATTTCCTCTGGCATAGCTTGAGGCTATGTCCTCTTGTTCTGGTGCTGGCCACCTGAGAGAAGAGAGCAACCTCCTCCTGGCCACAACCACCCCTCAGGTAGTTGTAGACAGCAATAAGGTCACCCCTGAGCCTCCTCTTCTCCAGGCTAATCAATCCCAGCTCCCTCAGCCTCTCCTCGTAGGGCTGTGCTCAAGGCCTCTCCCCAGCCTCGTTGCCCTTCTCTGGACACGCTCAAGCATCTCAATGTCCCTCCTAAACTGGGGGGCCCAGAACTGAACACAGCACTCAAGGTGTGGTCTAACCAGTGCAGAGTACAGGGGCAGAATGACCTCCCTGCTCCTGCTGGCCACACCATTCCTGATGCAGGCCAGGATGCTACTGGCTCTCTTGGCCACCTGGGCACACTGCTGGCTCATGTTCAGGCGGGTATCAATCAGCACCCCCAGATCCCTTTCTGTTTGGCTGCTCTCCAGCCACTCTGACCCCAGCCTGTCTGCAGTGTTAAGGAGGACTCCTACATTCCTCATGTGCTTGTTTGGATTGCAGCCAACAAATGTGATTTATTTTTTGTTGTCCAAATGCTTTTTAGTTAGGGACATTTAGGGAGGAATTTGTTCAGTGATGGTTTGCTGTTGTTTAATTCCCATATCTGCTGAGTTTGCACACAAGCAGCGCTAGCTTCAGATCTGCAAAGTGCAGCTTGGTGACTTAGAAACGTTGGGAAAGACTTGGAGCTGGCCCTTGTGGCTTATCCTCAGTAAGTCTGCAGATGACACCAGGCTGGGTGGCTGTATGGATTAGGCTAGAGGGTAGGGAAGCTTTAGAGCAGGACCTGGACAAGTTAGCCCAATGGGCTAAAGCTGACTGTGTGAAGTTCAACAAGGTCAAGTGCCAGGTTCTGCACTTCGGTCACAATAACCCTATGGCAAGCTACAGACATGGAGATGTGTGGTTTGGAAAGCTGCAACTTGCAGAGGGACCTGGGGGGAGTGATTGGCAGTTGACTGTACATGAGTCAGCAGTGTGCTCAGGTGGCCAAGAAATGCAACGGCATCCTGGCTTGTATTAGAAACACTGTGGCCAGCAGTAAGAGGCAGGTGATCATCCCCCTGTACTCGGCACTGGTGAGGCCACACCTTGAGTGTTGTGTCCAGCTGTGGGCCCCTTACTGTAGGAAGGGCATTGAGATGCTGGAGTGTGTCCAAAGAAGGGCAGTGAGGCATATGACATGGAGCATATGAGCTGTGAGTAGTATCTGAGGGAGTTGGGGTTGTTTAGTCTGGAAAGGAGGCTGAGGGAACATGCAACAGGACTAGAAGAAATGGCTACAAGCTGGTTTAGGCTGGGTGTTAGAAAATGTTTCTTCACTGAAAGAGTTATCAAACATTGGAATGATCTGCCTGGGCACTGGTGATGTCACCATTCCTGGAGTTGTTCAAGCAGCATGTGGACGTGGCACACAGGGGCATGATTTAGTGTGGACACTTCAGTGCTGGGTCAGAGGTTGGACTGGATAATCTTTGAGGTCTCTTTCAATCAGATATATTCTGTGATTTGCAGACAAGGCTAATGAGTTCTCAGGCACCCAACAACAGAACAAGGGGACACAGTCTCAAGCTTCCCTTTTAGTAACATAGACTGACAGGTTTGGCCATAACAACCCCAAGCGGTGCTACAGGCTGGGGGGACAGTGGCTGGAGAGCAGGCAGGGAGAAAGGGAGATGGGGGTACTGGTAGATAGTAGCTGAACAGGAGCCATCAGTGTGCCCAGGTGGGCAGCAGAGCCAATGGCATCCTGGGCTGGCTCAGGAACAGTGTGGCCAGTAGGACAAGGGAGGTTCTTCTGCCCCTGTGCTCAGCACTGCTCAGGCCACCCCTTGAGTGCTGTGTCCAGTTCTGGGCTCCTCAATTCAAGAGAGATGTTGAGATGCTGGAAGGTGTCCAGAGAAGGGCAGCAAGGCTGAGGAGGGGCCTGGAGCAGAGCCCTGTGAGGAGAGGCTGAAGGAGCTGAGGTTGTTTAGCCTGCAGCAGAGGAGGCTCAGGGCAGAGCTCATTGCTGTCTACAACTCCCTGAAGGGACATTGTAGCCAGGTGGGGTTGGGCTCTGCTGCCAGGCAACCAGCAATAGAACAAGGGGACAGAGTCTCAAGTTGTGTCAGGGGAGGTCTAGGCTGGATGTTGGTAGGAAGTTGTTGGCAGAGAGAGTGATTGGCATTGGAATGGGCTGCCCAGGGAGGTGGTGGAGTCGCTGTGCCTGGAGGTGTTCTTGCCAAGCCTGGCTGGGGCACTTAGTGCCATGGTCTGGTTGATTGTGTAGGGCTGGGTGCTAGGATGGGCTGGCTGAGCTTGGAGCTCTCTTCCAACCTGATTGATTCTATGATTCTGTGGTTCTATGTTAAAAATCCTATCTCAGGGACTCATGGTAGCTGAGCAGTGTTCAGTTCCTATCCCCTAGGTGATCCTCAGTGTGCACTTAGTGCAGTGTTACTCACCCTTTTCCTTGGTTCAGGTGACTTTCTTCCTGTCTCTGACAGATGGTTTTGCGTATAAGCAGGAGGCTCAGAACTCTCGTGGACTGGATCTGCCATAGAGGCTGTGATGGGAATGTTCTGGCTTTGGAAGTAGGTGTAAGCATCTTTGCTGCACACCAGCAGTGTTAGTCTGTCACCACTGCCTTGGATTCTTGCCACCACTTTGTCATAGGAGTCGTTGGTCACATTCACCCCGTTCACTTCCACCAAGAAGTCGTTGTTTTGTACGCCTGCTGCGCCAGCTGGCCCCTGGCTTTGTACCTGCAGGTGCAAGTTCAAAGTGGGAGACTGCTGTGAAACCTCAGAAAGGTGCATCAGCATCTAATGGTTAGCAAGACTGTTGTCTTGCTGCTTTCATAGAGTCAGTCAGGGTTGGAAGGGGCACAAGGAGCAGCCAGTTCCAACCCCCCTGCCATGCCCAGGGACACCCTACCCTAGAGCAGGCTGCACACAGCCTCAGCCAGCCTGGCCTCAAACACCTCCAGCCATGGGGCCTCAACCCCCTCCCTGGGCAACCCATGCCAGCCTCTCACCACTCTCATGCTCAACAACTTCCTCCTCACCTCCAGCCTCACTCTCCCCACCTCCAGCTTTGCTCCATTCCCCCCAGTCCTGCCACTCCCTGACAGCCTCAAAAGTCCCTCCCCAGCTTTTTTGTAGCCCTCTTCAGATCCTGGAAGGCCACAAGAAGGTCACCTGGGAGCTTCTTCTTCTCCAGACTGAACAGCCCCAACTCTTTCAGTCTGTGCTCATAGGAGAGGTGCTCCAGCCCTCCCCTTACAGCAAGAAAGGCCTTAGGAATGGGAGATACATGGGGCAGAAGTGAGTTGGGAGAAGCACTAGGCCCAGCCAATAAATATGGAACCCTTCATTTTGAGACTTAAGATGCATCTTGACTCTCATTACAGAAATGGAGCTTGGTGGAATTAAGAAGACAGGTGGGAAAAAACTCTTACTTGCAGGTCCCTGTCCAGTAACTTTACAGTTAACTTTAGTACACTTAGAATCATAGAATCACAGCAACAGAACAAGGGGACACAGTGTCAAGTAGTACCAGGGGAGGTCTAGGCTGCATGTGAGGAGGAAGTTGTTGGCAGATAGAGTGATTGGCATTGGAATGGGCTGCCCAGGAAGGTGGTGGAGTCTCTGTGCCTGGAGGTGTTGAAGCCAAGCCTGGCTGGGGCACTTAGTGCCATGGTCTGGTTGATTGTCTAGGGGTGGGTGCTAGGTTGGGCTGGCTGAGCTTGGAGGTCTCTTTCAACCTGGTTGATTCTATGATTTCCTTAGTGATGAGTTTCTAAGGCATAGACATAATCTGAGACAGAAGGGGTTTGACTTTTGCTGACTCTGGGATTAAGAGCAGGTGAGGTTGAGGCAGGCAAAGGTGTCTCTCACACTCAGAGTGTTCTGCAGTCAAGAATTTTGATTGCAAATATGAATTTTAGCATGCTAGCCTCATAGATAAAAGGAACAATTATGCAAAGGTTGGATTCCTCTTCCCTCTAGATATCTTAACAGGATGAGAAATGTGTTTTGATCCTTAATTTATTTTACTTTGGTCCTACAATGTCAACCTGACTTTAACAGTGACAGATCTTATCTGAAAGCACAGAAGTTAGATCATGGTTGCAGTTGATTTTGAGATTCTTTTTCAATCAAGACAATTTTATGGTTCTAAGAAGAGACTTTTCTGTCTTTTCTTGCATGTGTTTTGCAGGATGGAAGGGAGGAGACAGTCCAATAGATTACTTGAGCTTATTCATCAATCATAGAATCAACCAGGTTGGAAGAGACCTCTGAGATCATCCAGTCCAACCTAGCACCCAGCCCTAGCCAATCAACCAGACCATGGCACTAAGTGCCCCAGCCAGGCTTTGCTTCAACACCTCCAGGGAAGGCAATCTACATTAGTACCTCATTGATGAACAGTCCAGGCTTGTTCTTGATCATGTTTAAACTGAAGCCAAATCCACTGGGCCCTTTCACCATCTTGCAGATTCTTGGCTTGTGCTTCACTTTTTGCTCGCTGTGCAACTCTGCACTTTCCTCTGTTTTAGCTGAAGCTGGATCTTGGGTTTTGTAGTAGTATGAGAAGGGGGAAATTTGGGCCTGAAAAGTGACAAGGAAAACTCAGTTAGCATAAATGTTCTGTTGTTAAATCTGGGTTAGGATTTCACAGTCAACATGAAAGCTTGATGGCTCAGACTTGAGCTGCAGTGAAGGCCTCTTTGCTATGAGTGTGGAAAATACAGTGTCAGTCTGGGTGAAGTGGGAATCATAGAATGGTTTAGGTTGGAAAGGACCTCAAGGATCAGCCACTTCCAACCCCCTGCCATAGGCAGGGACATCTCCCACTAGAACAGGTCGCTCAAGGACTCATCCAACCTGGTCTTGAACACCTCCAGGGAGGTTGTGGAGCACAGAATCACCCAACGTGATCTTTGATCACGTTGGGTGATTCTGTGCTCCACAACCTCCCTGGGCAACCTGTGCCAGTTTCTCACCACCCTCAACCTGTGCCAGTGTCTCTCCACCCTCAACCTGTGCCAGTGTCTCTCCACCCTCAACCTGTGCCGGTGTCTCACCACCCTCACTGCAAAGAACCCTTTCCTAACATCTACTTTGAATCTCCCCTCTGCCAGTTCAAACCCATTCCCCCTTGTCCTGGCATTACAAGACTTTCTCAATAGTCCCTCCCCAGCCTTCCTGTAGGTCCACTTCAGATACTGGAAGGCCGCTCTAAGGTCTCCTGGAAGCCTTCTCCCCTCCAGGCTGCAGAGTCCGAACTCTTGTAGCCTGTCCTCAGAGCAGAGCTGTTGCAGCCCTCTGAGCACCCTCACGGCCCTCCTCTGGACTGGCTCTAATAGTTCTGTGTCCTTCTTGTGTTGGGGGCTCCAGAACTGCAAACAGTACTCCAGGTGGGGTCTGAGGAGAGCAGAGCAAAGGGGCAGAATCCCTTCTCTTGCCCTATTTCAGTTATGTAGGCTATTGTATATGTACACCTATCACAGCTGTGTAGCTTCTTGTGTGTATACACCTATTAGAGCCATGTAGGCTATTGTGTATGTACACCTGTCACAGCTGTGCAGCCTATTTGCATGTACACACCTATTAGAGCTGTGTAGTCTGTTGTGTGTGTACACCTGTCACAGCTGTGCAGCCTATTGTGTGTGTACACCTGTCACAGCTGTGCAGCCTATTTGCATGTACACACCTATTAGAGCTGTGTAGTCTGTTGTGTGTTTACACCTGTCACAGCTGTGCAGGCTGTTGTGTGTGTACAGCTGTCACAGCTGTGCAGGCTGTTGTGTGTTTACACCTGTCACAGCTGTGCAGGCTGTTGTGTGTGTACAGCTGTCACAGCTGTGCAGGCTGTTGTGTGTTTACACCTGTCACAGCTGTGCAGGCTGTTGTGTGTGTACAGCTGTCACAGCTGTGCAGTCTGTTGTGTGTGTACAGCTGTCACAGCTGTGCAGGCTGTTGTGTGTGTACTGCTGTCACAGCTGTGCAGCCTATTGTGTGTGTACAGCTGTCACAGCTGTGCAGTCTGTTGTGTGTGTACAGCTGTCACAGCTGTGCAGCCTATTGTGTGTGTACAGCTGTCACAGCTGTGCAGTCTGTTGTGTGTGTACACCTGTCACAGCTGTGCAGCCTATTGTGTGTGTACAGCTGTCACAGCTGTGCAGTCTGTTGTGTGTGTACAGCTGTCACAGCTGTGCAGCCTATTGTGTGTGTACAGCTGTCACAGCTGTGCAGGCTGTTGTGTGTGTACAGCTGTCACAGCTGTGCAGCCTATTGTGTGTGTACAGCTGTCACAGCTGTGCAGGCTGTTGTGTGTGTACAGCTGTCACAGCTGTGCAGCCTGTTGTGTGTGTACAGCTGTCACAGCTGTGCAGGCTGTTGTGTGTACACCTGTCACAGCTGTGCAGGCTGTTGTGTATTACACCTGTCACAGCTGTGCAGCCTGTTGTGTGTGTACAGCTGTCACAGCTGTGCAGCCTATTGTGTGTGTACAGCTGTCACAGCTGTGCAGGCTGTTGTGTGTACACCTGTCACAGCTGTGCAGGCTGTTGTGTGTGTACAGCTGTCACAGCTGTGCAGGCTGTTGTGTGTGTACAGCTGTCACAGCTGTGCAGCCTATTGTGTGTGTACAGCTGTCACAGCTGTGCAGCCTATTGTGTGTGTACACCTGTCACAGCTGTGCAGGCTGTTGTGTGTGTACAGCTGTCACAGCTGTGCAGCCTATTGTGTGTGTACACCTGTCACAGCTGTGCAGCCTATTGTGTGTGTACAGCTGTCACAGCTGTGCAGGCTGTTGTGTGTGTACACCTGTCACAGCTGTGCAGGCTGTTGTGTGTGTACACCTGTCACAGCTGTGCAGCCTATTGTGTGTGTACACCTGTCACAGCTGTGCAGCCTATTGTGTGTGTACAGCTGTCACAGCTGTGCAGCCTATTGTGTGTGTACACCTGTCACAGCTGTGCAGGCTGTTGTGTGTGTACAGCTGTCACAGCTGTGCAGCCTATTGTGTGTGTACAGCTGTCACAGCTGTGCAGCCTATTGTGTGTGTACAGCTGTCACAGCTGTGCAGGCTATTGTGTGTGTACAGCTGTCACAGCTGTGCAGCCTATTGTGTGTGTACAGCTGTCACAGCTGTGCAGGCTGTTGTGTGTGTACACCTGTCACAGCTGTGCAGCCTGTTGTGTATTACACCTGTCACAGCTGTGCAGCCTGTTGTGTATTACACCTGTCACAGCTGTGCAGCCTGTTGTGTGTGTACGCCTGTGAGAACTGTGCATCCCGTTGTGTGTGTAGAGCTGTCACAGCTGTGCAGCTCTGAATTTGCTGTCTTGGGTTTCTGGCCTTTCTCATGGTGCATTTGAGTTCAGAATTGTTCCAGCAGCCCCTATGGAAAGCTCGAAGAGGCAGCAAGTGTAGGTGTTTGGTGATTTGCTGCACAACTGCGAGGGGAGCTGCTGTCCTGGAGTCCTGTATACCCCTGAATTCCTCTCCCTCTGTGGTTTGAAAGGGAGAGGGAAAGGCACGAACAGACCTGTCTCCCCCCCTGCCCTGCAGGCGTGAAGGTGGGGAGCAAGGGGCCCTTCTGGCATGAGGGGTGCCCGTGCAGTGCCCACCTGAGAATCAGGTTGGGCATTGGCTGTGCTCTTCGCGCCCAGGCAGTGGTAACTCTGCTCTTTGTCTAGGAAGAGTATAAGTATTGGGGGACTTCCCACCTTGGGGTTCCCGCCTAAGAGTTCTCTCCCCCTGCCTGGATAGTCCCTGCAGAAGGAGTCCCCTGGTGCTCCGAAGGGCAAGCTCCTGGGGGACGGAGCCATCTCAGCTTTGGACTGCTTCCACCATTAGCACCCTTTATGCAGGCTCAATAGTCCTTAATGATCCTTGGACGGCTGCTGAGGAGGGGACAAGCAGCTGGAGCGCCCTTTCTCTCAGCCAGCCTGACTCACCTGTGAGTAAACATTAATGGCTCAGCCTGGTTAATAGTGGAGGATGCTATGTTTAACAGCTCAGCCTTTTCCAACTTCTGACTTCCAAAATACCCAAATTACCTGTGGTACCCTTGTAGACCTTCTCGACCTAACTGAATCTGCTCATTGAAACGAAATTAATTTCTGAGTCTAGTTTTGGGGCTGGGTTTTGGGGAAAATAAAATAACTCCACTTTTCTATATATTCCTGACTCAGCCATTAATTCCCTGCCTCCACAGCAGCTGCCACACTGTGGGTGCAGCTTAGCCAGCTCCTGCAGACTGAAGGAGTGCCTGTCAGCAGACTGTCTGTTGCTGCAGTTGCTGCAGATGCTCCTGTGCCAAGCTATCAAAGGCCAGCAGTAGTTTGCATTTCCTTACCAGTTTGTACATGGCGTTGGTCTCATGATCCACCACCAGCAGCGTGGTTTTTACCTCAGATTGCTTGATTTTTCCCACTACACTTTCATGGTCCAGTCCAGCTACTTGCTCACCATTGACAGCCACTAAGATGTCGTTGTCTTTCAGACCTGCCTTGGCTGCTGGGCTCCCAGAGTCAACATCCTTGATGACATGATCTGAGAGTAGAAAGGGCAGAAAATGGAAGTGAAGGCATATGCTTTGTAAGTGCAAAGACATGAGAATGCATGGCAAAGGCTCAATGTCACAGTTGCACTTCAGGTTCAGACCATTTCCTTGATGTAGAATCAGAGAGTCAGCCAGGTTGGAAGAGAGCTCCAAGCTCATCCAGTCCAACCTAGCACCCAGCCCTGGCCAATCAACTAGACCATGGCACTAAGTGCCCCAGCCAGGCTTTGCTTGAATACCTCCATGGATGGCGACTCCACCACCTCCCAGGGCAGCCCATTCCAATGCCAATCACTCTCTCTGACAACAACTTCCTAACAACATCCAGCCTAGACCTGCCCTGACACACCATGAGACTGTGTCCCCTTGTTCTGTTGCTGGGTGCCTGGCAGCAGAGCCCAACCCCACCTGGCTACAGCCTCCCTGCAGGCAGCTGCAGGCAGCAGTGAGCTCTGCCATGAGCCTCCTCTGCTGCAGGCTGCACACCCCCAGCTCCCTCAGCCTCTCCTCACAGGGCTGTGCTCCAGGCTACTCCTCAGCCTTGCTGCCCTTCTCTGGACACCTTCCAGCACCTCAACATCTCTCTGCAATGGAGGAGCCCAGAACTGGACACAGCACTCCAGGTGTGGCCTGAGCAGTACTGAGCACAGGGGCAGAAGAACCTCCCTTGTCCTGCTGCCCACACTGCTCCTGAGCCAGGCATGAACCCCTCAGGAGGAAGTTGTTGCCAGAGAGGGTGATTGGCATTGTAATGGGCTGCCCAGAGAGGTGGTGGAGTTGCCATCCCTGGAGGTATTCAAGAAGAGCCTGCATGAGGCACTTAGTGCCATGGTCATGGACCTCATTGCTGTCTACAACTACCTGAAGGGAGGCTGTAGCCAGGTGGGGTTGGGCTCTACTGCCAGGCAAGCAGCAATAGAACAAGGGGACACAGTCTGAAGTTGTGGCAGGGGAGGTCTAGGCTGGATGTTGTGAGGAAGTTGTTGTCAGAGAGAGTGATTGGCATTGGAATGGGCTGCCCAGGGAGGTGGTGAAGTCGGTGTCCCTGGAGGTGTTCGAGCAAATCCTGGCTGGGGCACTTAGTGCCATGGTCTGGTTGACTGGATAGGGCTGGGTGCTAGGTTGGACTGGCTGAGCTTGGAGGTCTCTTCCAACCTGGTTGATTCTATGATTCCACATTTAATTCTTTAAATGTGTTAAAGAGATCTGCAGACCTCACTCAGGGAGGAAGTACATAGCAAAGCCATGGTCTGTGTTAGCTTGGTGCTTACCACCAGTGTTCCGTTCCATCCGCAGGTAGAAGCCATAACCATTTTCTCCTCTCTGGATGTCAACAAGTCGTGGTTTGAGGGGCAGCAGTTTTAGGTTGGCACTCTCTTTGCTCAGCACCATCTTCTGGCTCTTGTAGTAGTGGTCTGTTTCTTTGTTTGAAAGGAGAAACACAACACGATTTTCAGACTTCTTTACCTGCAGTAGCACATAGACAGCCTCAGATAGTAGCACATTGTGATGGTTTGGGTGTTCCCTGCCTCCCCACACTTAGGAAATCACCCAGCCTAGACTCAGCCAGCTCTGGAAATTGAATGAAGCTTATATTTACAGCTAGCACAATATACAAGCAGATAGTTACAGTACATACATACATAGACATAAATAGACAAGGTAAAAGGTAATACAGAAACACAACAGCCCTGCCAGAAACCTGAGTCCCCAGGAAGGGCTCTGAACCACCCCTGCACCTTCCCCCTACCCCTCTCAACCTTACCCCAGTCCCAAGGAAGAATGGAGGTTCGGCCAGGGGGTTAGGAAGCAAAGTGGGTTAGTCAGAGAAATGGAGGGTGAGGTTAGAGAGAGATGCAGCTTGGAGCTCCCCAGCAGGAGAAGTGAGTAATCTGTGTTTTGATACTTGTTATACCTCTCAGCAAGCCTATGAGTGAAGTAGACATCACCCTTGTTTTCCTTTCACAGCCTGTGATGTAGTTCTTCTCACCAAAGCATTCTAGCCTGCTTCAAACTAGCACACACATTTACAGCAACAGCACATTCGCAGTCTCAGATGTCACCCCACCAGCATGTAGGGATTGCAGATGCTTTGGTAACCTCTTACACTGCTGTGCTGATACACAGTGGTACTTGATGGTCTTAAAGGTCTTTTCCAACAGATACAATTGTATGGTCAGTAGTGGTGTGTGGGTGTGGTTGATAAAATAGTCATTAAATATAGACTGTAAGTGGTTGGCTTGAGGTTGTTTCCCTCCAGTCAGAAATCTGGACTATGACAACATCTCAGGCATGTAAATTCCAGCACATCTCTGAGGAAACTTTCTACATGCTGTGGTTCTGATGAGGCCTTGAGTGACCTGTTCTAGTGGGAGGTGGCCCTGCCTATGGCAGGGGGTTGGTACTGGATGAGCTTTGAAGTCCTTTCCAACCTGAACCACTCTATGACTCTATGATGTCTAGGCACTTAGCTACAGAGTGTTAGGGTGGCACACAGTGCCAATGGACTCCAGTAAGCCTTGGTAGAAGGTGCTTGGATTATCTAGTTGTGGAACCCTGCAACAGAGACACACTATGCCATCTGTGTCAATATTACAGTGACAAATAATCACAGGATCATAGAATCAGCCAGGTTGGAAGAGACCTCCAAGCTCACCCAGCCCAACCTAGCACCCAGCCCTGGCCAATCAACCAGACCATGGCACTAAGTGCCACAGACAGGCTTTGCTTCAACATCTCCAGGGACAATAACTCCACCACCTTCCTTCCAGTAAAATGTTTGCATTTCACAGGCTCACAGAATGTTAGGGGTTGGAAGACACCCAAGGAGATCATCGAGTCTAACCCCCCCTGCCAGAGCAGGACCACATAGTCTAGCTCAGATCACAGAGGAACACATCCAGACAGACCTTGAAAGGCTCCAGAGAAGGAAACTCCACAACCTCTCTGGGAAGCCCATTCCAGTGCTCTGGGACCCTTCCAGTTAAGAAGTTCCCCTTTGTGTTGAGTTGGAGCCTCTGTGCTCCACAACCTCCCCGGAGGTGTTCAAGGCATGTGGAGGTGTCAAGTGCCATGGTCTAGTTGACTGGCTAGGGTTGGTTGATAGGTTGGACTAGATGAGCTTGGAGGTCTCTTCCAACCTGGTCGATTCTGTGATTCTATGGTTAGGAAAGGGTTCTTTGCAGTGAGGGTGGTAAGACACTGGCACAGGTTGAGGGTGGTGAGACACTGGCACAGGTTGAGGGTGGTAAGACACTGGCACAGGTTGAGGGTGGTGAGACACTGGCACAGGTTGAGGGTGGTAAGACACTGGCACATGTTGAGGGTGGTGAGACACTGGCACAGGTTGAGGGTGGTAAGACACTGGCACAGGTTGAGGGTGGTGAGACACTGGCACAGATTGCCCAGGGAGGTGGTGGAGCACAGAAGCACCCAACGTGATCAAAGATCACGTTGGGTGCTTCTGTGCTCCACCACCTCCCTGGATGTGTTGAAGGCAAAGTTGGATGAGTCCTTGAGCTACCTGTTCTAGTGGGAAGCATCCCTGCCTACGACAAGGCATTTGGAAGTGGCTGATCCTTGAGGTCCCTTCCAACCTAACCCATTCTATGCAAACAGTAGCTCCCAAGATTTGCTGTGGGGCATTCCAATGCAGCAGGGCTGCCTTCAGAGTAACCCAGATGGACTGCAGTGACCATGGGCCAGAAGCAGGGAGAACAGATGAGCACACAGAGCAATACCTTTTCCACCACCTCCTCGTGCGTGTTGTCTTCCACGTTTTGCCCATTGACTTCCACCAGGCGGTCGTTATTTTGGACACCAGCCTTTGCAGCTGCTCCTTCTGATGAAAGCTCCACTAGGAACAACCCCCTCTGTCCTGAAATGAGTGGAAACTTCGTTACACAGGGGAAGTGACTGAAGTATGCTTGAAGGTAGTGTTAAAGGAAACTCAGCACCGATGCCCATAGAATCATAGAATCAAGCAGGTTGGAAGAGACCTCTAAGATCATCCAGTCCAGCCTAGCACCCAGCCCTATCCAATCAACCAGACCATGGCACTAAGTGCCTCATCCAGGCTTTGCTTGAACACCTCCAGGGAAGGCAATCTGGATGATCTTGGAGGTCTCTTCCAACCTGGTTGATTCTATGATTCTATGATTAGTACCTCATTGATGAACAGCCCAGGCTTGTTCTTGATCATGTTTAAACTGAACCCAAATCCATTGGGCCCTTTCACCAACTAGATCAAGGCACTAAGTGCCCCAGCCAGGCTTGGCTTCAACACCTCCAGGGACGTCAACTCCACCACCTCCCTGGGCAGCCCATTCCAATGCCAATCACTCTCTCTGACAACAACTTCCTCCTAACATCCAGCCTAGACCTCCCCTGGCACAACTTCAGACTGTGTCCCCTTGTTCTGTTGCTGCTTGCCTAGCAGCAGAGCCCAACCCCACCTGGCTACAGCCTCCCTTTCAGGGAGCTGTAGACAGCAATGAGCTCTGCCCTGAGCCTCCTCTTCTGCAGGCTGCACACCCCCAGCTCCCTCAGCCTCTCCTCACAGGGCTCTGCTCCAGGCCCCTCCCCACCCTTGCTGCCCTTCTCTCAACACCTTCCAGCACCTCAGCATCTCTCTTGAATTGAGGAGCCCAGAACTGGACACAGCACTCCAGGTGTGGCCTGAGCAGTGCTGAGCACAGGCTGAGAAGAACCTCCCTTGTCCTGCTGCCCACACTGCTCCTGAGCCAGCCCAGGATGCCATTGGCTCTGCTGCCCACCTGGGCACTGCTGCCTCATCTTCAGCACCCCCAGGTCCCTTTCTTCCTGGCAACTCTCCAGCCACTGTCATAGAGACTTTTGGTCTCTGTTTATGTGCAGACTACACAAGCCTTCCATGCAGACACACCTCTAGCTCATATTCTCTCTTGCAAAAATCACTTCTGTAAGGGAAGGAGGCATTTGTTCACTGCAGCTCACACAGTCTTACATTTCTCTACCAAAAGAGTCAAAAGGGCTCCATTCAAATAGCTGGAAGAGATTTGATTCCTATCCTCTCCCTGCAATTTAAGTGAGGAACTGCTTTTATTGTTGTGTACAAAGGAATAATGTCCTGTGTTTGGAAGCTTTCCATGTTTGGTCTTCTGGTTATATTGACATTGCATTCCAAAAACCCTTTTTAGAGGCAATGCTTCACAGAAAGCTTCCTTGCTCTGTTGACTGACCTTGGAAGGAAGGCATCTGTTGAAGGGATTAAAAATCCCTTTAAATAACCTGCAAAGCAGGGAAAATGATGCTTAAAGCTGTCTAGAACCTTGTGTGTTGGTTCCTGGGGTTGATTTTTTAGGGGCATCCAGTTCTGGAGCCCCCATTACAAGAGGGATGTGGAGATGCTGGATTGTGTCCAGAGCAGGGCCAGGAGGATGCTCAGAGGCTGCAGCAGCTCTGCTGTGAGCACAGACTGAAAGAGTTGGGGCTGTACAGGCTGGAGCAGAGGAGGCTCCCAGGTGACCTTCTTGTGGCCTTCCAGGATCTGAAGTGGGCTACAAAAAAGTTGGGGAGGGACTTTTGAGGCTGTGAGGGAGTGGCAGGGCTGGCAGGAAATGGAGCAAAGCTGGAGGTGGGGAGAGTGAGGCTGGAGGTGAGGAGGAAGTTGTTGAGCAGGAGAGTGGTGAGAGGCTGGAATGGGTTGCCAGGGAGGGGGTTGAGGCCCCATGGCTGGAGGTGTTTGAGGCCAGGCTGGCTGAGGCTGTGGCCAGCCTGGTCTAGGGTAGGATGTCCCTTCCCATGGCAGAGGACTTGGAGCTGTCTGCTCCTTGTGGTCCCTTCCAACCCTGCCTGATTCTGTGATTTGGAGGAACAGAACAGTACGATGTGGCTTTCTGAGTGTATATTTGGTATTCAAACTGCAGGATTGGTTTTGCAGTGGGAGAAAGTGCAGTCTCCTGTGGTTAAGGTGGCTGAAATAACAAGTGAAAAATTGCTTACTCTATTTACCCCCTTTTCCCCCCTCCACCCATCTTTTTTCCACCCCATAAGAAGTGTGCTCTGTGAAAACTGTTCAGTGCATATGCTGCACAGAAACTGGCTTGAGGTCTTGACTGGTCTTGCTGTTTCTCACTTTCTCTTAGCAAGAACAGCTTGTGTGTGTCCCCATTTCCCCCCACCTTGCCTCTGGACTTGCTGCCACTTGTGCCACCTCTTCTCCCCAGGCTCTCACCTTCTGTGCTTTTCAGAGAGAAGCCATAGCCTTTCTCCTCCTTCACTAGGTAGCAGAGCCGGGGCTGTGGGACTGCGCTGATTGCTCCATTGGCCGTGGGGGCTGGGGACTGCAGGGCCTGCTGCTGTCCCGGTGGTACCTTTTGACCCAGCTCCTCCAAGTTCACTCCCTCCTTCTCTGCCTTTTCGTAGGAGACTTCATCCAGAACAAGAAGTACAATAGAATTTCCACAGCTTTTGATAATCTCCACCACCTGTAGTGGACAAAATGTGAAATGCCAAGAGGGTGATGGAGTGATTGAGGCAAAGGAGGTTCATAGAATCATAGAATCAACCAGGTTGGAAGAGACCTCCAAGCTCAGCCAGTCCAACCTAGCACCCAGCCCTAGCCAGTCAACTAGACCATGGCACTAAGTGCCCCAGCCAGGCTTTGCTTGAAGACCTCCAGGGACAGTGACTCCACCACCTCCCTGGGCAGCCCATTCCAATGCCAATCACTCTCTCTGACAACAACTTCCTAACAACATCCAGCCTAGACCTGCCCTGCCACAGCTTGAGACTGTGTGCCCTTGTTCTGTTGCTGGTTGCCTGGGAGAAGAGGCCACCCCCACCTGGCTACAGCCTCCCTTCAGGTAGTTGTAGACAGCAATGAGCTCTGCCCTGAGCCTCCTCTTCTGCAGGCTGCACACCCCCAGCTCCCTCAGCCTTTTCTCATAGGGTTTGTGCTCCAGGCCCCTCACCAGCTTCGTTGCCCTTCTCTGGACACCTTCCAGCACCTCAACATCTCTCTTGAATTGAGGGGCCCAGAACTGGACACAGCACTCAAGGGGTGGCCTGAGCAGTGCTGAGCCCAGGGGCAGAAGAACCTCCCTTGTCCTGCTGGCCACACTGCTCCTGAGCCAGCCCAGGATGCCATTGGCTCTGCTGCCCACCTGGGCACACTGCTGCCTCATCTTCAGCCTACTGTCTATCAGTACCCCCAGGTCCCTTTCTTCCTGGATGCTTTTCAGTCATGTGAACCTGAGGAAGAACTTTTTGCCTGTGAGGGTGACAGAGCACTGGCACAGGCTGCCCAGGGGGGTTGTGGAGTCTCCCTCTATGGAGATATTCCAGAACCATCTGGATGCATTCCAGTGTGATCTGCTCTGGGTGATCCTCCCCTAGCACGGTGGCTGGACCAGATGATCTTATGAGGTCACTTCCAGCCCCTGGTCAATGTAGTCTACCTTGACCTTAGCAATGCCTTTGACACCATCTCCCATGATATTTTAGTGAGCAAGCTCAGGAAGAAGTGGATTAGGAACTGGTTGCAAGAGAGAGTTCAGAGGGTGGTGATCAATGGTGCCAGGTCCAGCTGGAGAACTGTGACCCATGGTGTCCCCCAGGGATCAGTGCTGGGGCCAGTCCTGTTCAACATCTTCATCAATGACATGGATGAGAGAACAGACAGACAGAGTCTGCTCAGCAAGTCTGCTGATGACACCAAGCTGGGAGGCTTGGCTGAGACAGCTGCAGGCTGTGCTGCCATCCAGAGAGCCCTGGGCAGACTGAGAGCTGGGCACAGAGGAACCAGATGAGGTTCAACAAGGCCAAGTGCAGAGTCCTGCACCTGGGGAGGGATAATAAACTGCAGCAGTACAGGCTGGGAGGTGACTGCTGGAGAGCAGCCCTGTGGAGAGGGACCTGGGGGTGCTGGTGGCTAACAAGTTACCCATGGCACAGCAATGTGCCCTTGTGGCCAAGAAGGCCAATGGCATCCTGGGGTGTATTAGGAGGAGTGTGTCCAGCAGAGCAAGGGAGGTTCTCCTGCCCCTCTGCTCTGCCCTGCTGAGACTTCATCTTGAGTACTGCCTTCAGTTTTGGGCTCCCCAGTTGAAGAGGGACAGGGATCTGCTGGAGAGGGTCCAGCAGAGGGCTATGAGGATGATGAGGGGACTGGAGGGCATGGCTGATGAGGAGAGGCTGAGGGCCCTGGGGCTGCTTAGTCTGCAGAAGAGAAGACTGAGAGGGGGTTGGATAAATGTTTATAAGTATCTGAGGGCTGCCAGGAGGGGGGGGACAGGCTCTGCTCACTGCTGCCTGGGATAGGACAAGCAACAATGGGTGTAAGCTGCAGCACAGGAGGTTCCAGCTCAGTACAAGGGGAACTTCTTGACTGTGAGGGTCCCAGAGCACTGGCACAGGCTGCCCAGAGAGGTTGTGGAGTCTCCTTCTCTGGAGGCTTTCAAGGCCTGTCTGGATGTGTTCCTTTGTGATCTGTGTTAGGATTGTCCTGCTCTGGCAGGGGGGGTTGGACTCAGTGATCTCCTTGGGTCCCTTCCAACCCCTAACATCCTGTGAGCCTGTGATCTGTGGCATTCTGTGACTCTATGACCTAAGAGGTGCAGAGTCAACCCAGGAGTGGTTGTACTGTCTGTTTTTGTTGTCTTATCCCTCTGCTCATGCACTACAGAGATGTCTCAAAGACCTTTCATGTGTGTGGTGGATAATGAACGGTAGAGGGAGATACAGGCAGGATTTCCTAGCCTAAGATGCCATAACAAACTAGAGGGGAAAGCTCCACACAGTGGCAGTGGGTCTGGGTAACTGGAAATGGTCTGTATACCAGCCTGTGCTGGTTTGAGCCTAGCTGGGAGATCTTGGTGAGAAGAATCAGATGCTAGGCTGTGAAAAGGAAGCACTGGTGATGTCTGCTGCTCTCATAGGCTTGCTGAGATGGAGAAGAACAAGAGCATAAGTATAAATAAGGGAGTTGGTCTCTGTCTCTTTGGGCTGCATGAACTTCTCTCTCTCTAACCTGCCATCTGTGTGACTAATCCTTCTGCTTCCTAATCCTCTTGGCTGACCCTCCAAACTGCCTTGAATGCAAGTCAAAGTCTGGGATAAGGTAGAGGGGTGGGGAGGAGGTGGCAGGGTGGTTGGGAGCCCCTCCTGGGCACTCTGGTGTCTGGCAGGGCTGTTGTGTTTCTGTATTACCTTTAACTTGTCTATGCCTGTCTGTAGCTGTAAATAGTGTAACTCTCTGCTTGTCTCTTGTGCTAAGCTGTGAATAAACCCGCCTGGACAGATGGGCAGAGTCCAAGGGGATGGGGTTCAATAGCTCCAAGTGCAGGGTGCTGCACTTTGGCCACAACAGCCCCATGCAGAGATACAGGCTGGGGTCGGAGTGGCTGGAGAGCAGCCAGACAGAGAGGGATCTGGGGATGCTGATTGATACCCACCTGAACATGAGCCAGCAGTGTGCCCAGGTGGCCAAGAGAGCCAGTGGCATCCTGGCCTGCATCAGGAATGGTGTGGTCAGCAGGAGCAGGGAGGTCATTCTGCCCCTGTACTCTGCACTGGTCAGACCACACCTTGAGTGCTGTGTTCAGTTCTGGGCCCCCCAGTTTAGGAGGGACATTGAGAGGCTTGAGCGTGTCCAGAGAAGGGCGACGAGGCTGGTGAGAGGCCTTGAGCACAGCCCTACGAGGAGAGGCTGAGGGAGCTGGGATTGGTTAGCCTGGAGAAGAGGAGGCTCAGGGGAGACCTTATTGCTGTCTGCAACTACCTGAGGGGTGGTTGTGGCCAGGAGGAGGTTGCTCTCTTCTCTCAGGTGGCCAGCACCAGAACAAGAGGACACAGCCTCAGGCTGTGCCAGGGGAGATTTAGGCTGGAGGTGAGGAGAAAGTTCTTCCCTGAGAGAGTCATTGGACACTGGAATGGGCTGCCCGGGGAGGTGGTGGAGTCGCCGTCCCTGGAGCTGTTCAAGGCAGGACTGGACGTGGCACTTGGTGCCATGGTCTGGCCTTGAGCTCTGTGCTAAAGGGTTGGACTTGATGATCTGTGAGGTCTCTTCCAACCTTGGTGATACTGTGACACTGTGATACAAAGCTTCATTCCTTAACTCCCAGCTGGTTGACTCTAGTCTGGGTGATTTCATAAGAGTTGGGGGCAGGTAACTCCCAAACCATCACAGGGGGGGGGAAGTTTCTAACCCACATCACCCATCCACCTTTTGGCTACAGTGGTGTAGCCTGTATCATGAGAACAATTTATTTGGTCAACAGGTTGCTTCCTGCCTTTCTTTTTCTCATGGCATTCCAACATAGTCCAAAAGTCAACTACAGGCTAGTTAAATTGTTTCAGCACCTCAGCCAACTCTGCTGTGTTGCTCAAGTTCATCATTTGGTTCTCCACCCTTGAAGATCAGATTTCAAGTCACAAGAGAAAAACAACCATGCAGCTCACTCATATGAGCACTGGATACCTCAGAACAGAGAGGTGGGAGGAAGGTGGAAGGGTGGTTGGGAGCCCCTCCTGGGCTCTCTGGTTTCTGGCATTTCTGGAGCCTTTGCTGTGTAACTAATCCTTCTAAACCCCCTTGCCAATCCTCACAGCTCGCCTTGCATGTAAGGCAAGTTATGGGATAAGGAAGAGGGATGGGAGGAAGGTGGGAGGGTGGTTGGGAGCCCCTCCTGGGCTCTCTGGTTTCTGGCATTTCTGGAGCCTTTGCTGTGTAACTAATCCTTCTAAACCCCCTTGCCAATCCTCACAGCTCGCCTTGCATGTAAGGCAAGCTATGGGATAAGGAAGAGGGATGGGAGGAAGGTGGAAGGGTGGTTGGGAGCCCCTCCTGGGCACTCTGGTTTCTGGGATTTTGGGAGCCTTTGCTGTGTAACTATTCCTTCTAAACCCCCTTGCCAATCCTCACAGCTCGCCTTGCATGTAAGGCAAGCTATGGGATAAGGAAGAGGGATGGGAGGAAGGTGGGAGGGTGGTTGGGAGCTCCTCCTGGGCTCTCTGGTTTCTGTCATTTCTGGAGCCTTTGCTGTGTAACTAATCCTTCTAAACCCCTTTGCCAATCCTCACAGCTCGCCTTGCATGTAAGGCAAACTATGGGATAAGGAAGAGGAGTGGGAGGAAGGTGGGAGGGTGGTTGGGAGCCCCTCATGGGGACTCTGGTTTCTGGGATTTTGGGAGCCTTTGCTGTGTAACTAATCCTTCTAAACCCCTTTGCCAATCCTCACAGCTCACCTTGCATGTAAGGCAAGCTATGGGATAAGGAAGAGGATTGGGAGGAAGGTGGGAGGGTGGTTGGGAGCTCCTCATGGGGACTCTGGTTTCTGGGATTTTGGGAGCCTTTGCTGTGTAACTAATCCTTCTAACCCACCTCGCCAATCTTCACAGCTCACCTTGCATGTAAGGCAAACTCTGGGATAAGGAAGAAGGGTGGGAGAAGGTGTAAGGGTGTTTGGGAGCCCCTCCTGGGCACTCTGGTTTGTGGCAGGGCTGTTGTGTTTCTGTATCACCTTTACCTTGTCTGTTCCTGTCTCTAGCTGTCTAGATTGCAAACACCTGCTTGTGCATTGTGCTAAGCTGTAAGTGTAAAGCTTCATTCAACTCCCAGAGCCACCTGAGTCTAATCTGGGTGATTTTCCAAAGCGTGGGGGGTGGATAACACCCAAACCATCATACAGACAAAGCAGAGAGGTACCTGCACGTGTTCCTCCTTGTTTACAAAGACACCATTAACCCTGAGGACTCTGTCTCCATCCTTCAAGCCTGCTTTTTCAGCTGGACTGTTCTTCTCCACGTTCCGGATCAGATGCCCTGCGGTGTCTTCCTCAACACGCAGGCAGAATCCATAGGTCTGCTGGGGTTCTTTGGTCACTTTGCATTCTCGAGGCTGGAGGGCAGAAGTCATCTCTAACAGAGGGAATGGAGAAGATACCTGTAAGTAAGCTTCCCTAGGCATAGGATCACAGAATGGTTTAGGTCAGAAAGGACTTGGATCCTAACTACCTACTCTTTGATTCTGTTATGAAGAGGAGCTAGCAGAGGGATTTATTATATGTGAGACTTGGGTAAGGAGAAAACAGGTCCTAGGGGATGGAAGGTTGATCAGGAGCCAGCAAGGTGCTCTTATGGCATCCTGGGGTGTATTAGAACAGCCGTGGTCAGTAGGTCAAGAGAGGTTCTCTTCCCCTTCTACTCTGCCCTGGTGAGGCTGTGTATGGAATACTGTGTCCATTTCTGGGCCTATCAGTTCAAGGGGCACAGGGAACTGCTTAAGAGAGGCCAGGGCAGAGCCACAAAGATGATTAAGGGAGTGGAACATCTTCCTTATGTGGAGAGACTGAGGGAGCTGGGGCTCTTTAGCTTGGAGAGGAAGAGACTGAGAGGTGACCTCATCAGTGTTTACAAATGTGCAAAGGTGAGTGCCAGGAGGCTGGAGCCAGGCTCTGCTGGGTGATGCCCAGTGACAGCAGAAGGAGCAATGGGAGGAAGCTGAGGCATAGGAAGTTCCATGTATATGTGAGGAAGAGTTTTTTTGCCTGTGAGGGTGACAGAACACTGAAACAGGCTGCCATGGGGTATTGTGGAGTCTCTCTCTCTGGAGATACTCAAGACCTGCCTGGATGTTTTTCTGCATGATCTGGTACAGGTGCTCCTGCTCTGGCAGGGGAGTTGGGCTGGATGAGCTTTTGAGGTCCCTTCCAGCTCCTGGCATTGTGGGATTCTGTGTGAAGATAGGAATGCAAGCATTATGAGGTCCAACAGAAGCGTGGGATACTCAGGCATACACCCACTGACAATGTGAATGTGCCACCAGGTAATCACTTGCAGGAGAGGTCATTTAATACTGCCTAGTCCGAGTGGAACAAACCAGAGGAGCTGAGGCAGTGTGCTCATCTTCCAGTTCTCACAGGAGCCCTGAAGGCACTGTGAAGCCTGAGTGTGCTGCCTAAGACTTTGCCTCAAACTCTGATGGCTTGACACGAGATAGGATAGAATAGAATAGAATAGAATAGAATAGAATAGAATAGAATAGAATAGAATAGAATAGAAAAGAATCAACCAGGTTGGAAGAGACCTCCAAGCTCATTCAGTCCAACCTAGCACCCAGCCCTGGCCAATCAACCAGACCATGGCACTAAGTGCCCCAGCCAGGCTTGGCTTCAACACCTCCACGGACACCAACTCCACCACCTCCCTGGGCAGCCCATTCCAATGCCAATCACTCTCTCTGACAACAACTTCCTCCTACCACCCAGCCTAGACCTCCCCTGCCACAGCTTCACACTGTGTCCCCTTCTTCTGTTGCTGCTTGCCTGGCAGCAGAGCCCAACCCCACCTGGCTACAGCCTCCCTTCAGGTAGTTGCAGACAGCAATGAGCTCTGCCCTGAGCCTCCTCTGCTGCAGGCTGCACACCCCCAGCTCCCTCAGCCTCTCCTCACAGGACTCTGCTCCAGGCCCCTCACCAGCTTCATTGCCCTTCTCTGGGCACCTTCCAGCACCTCAACATCTCTCTTGAATTGAGGAGCCCAGAGCTGGATACAATAGATGTGATGAGTATAGAAATAATGATATTCTGTGAGCAAGGAAAGACATCAGATTTGATTTAGAAGTGACAGGCTGCTAAACTCAACTGCAGTAGTGTGCTTCAAATTATTCCTCAAAGAATTTGTGACAACTGGAGGGTTGGGAGCAAATCCTCCTAGAATCTGTGTCAAGCCACACATAGAATCACAGAATCATCAAATCAGTCAGGGTTGGAAGGGACCACAAGGAGCAGCCAGTTCCAACCCCCCTGCCATGCCCAGGGACACCCTACCCTAGAGCAGGCTGCACACAGCCTCAGCCAGCCTGGCCTCAAACACCTCCAGCCATGGGGCCTGGGTGGGAGCTGATGCCAAGGAAAAGAAGGTGTCTGGCATCAACAGGATGCATTGACTGGATTTTATGACACCTGAAGAGTGGACTGGTGCTGGCAGGCAGAGAGCAGTGGGTGGGTGCTTGCAAAGGGTTAACCTCCTTGACCCTGACCCCAGGTCTTCCTGACTCCTCCCCGGGGGTGGGTCTGAGCCTTACTCCAGGTGTAAGCCCACTCCCAGTGCCTGTCTGGCCCCTATAAAAACAGAGGGTCTGACTCTTCTGTGCTTTCTCTCCCTGCTTCCCTGCCTGCCAGCACCACCCTCCTCTTCTTGCTGCCCTTTGGTCTACCATGTGGCCACCAGTGCATGAGGTGGACAAACCCTTTGCCATCCAGCTGGTTGTGTATGTATATGTTTTGTATCTTGTTTTCCCTTCCCCATACCTCTTTGTGACTCCCCTACTTCAAATACCTTTTGTTTTTTGCTAAACTTTTCTCCTTTAACTTCCAAATCAAAGTGAGTCTCTTCATTTGGGTGTGCTTTACCTTTTCCTCTCTACATCTAATTCATTTTCTTCACTAAAAAAGGTAGGAGAGGGAAAGGCATCCTATAAATTGTTATTGGTGCTATTAACCAGTTGGCAGCAGTCACTGGTGCTGTTCCTCAAAGAACAGTGATGGGACCAGTCCTGTGCAATAGCTTTATTGATGATCTTAAGCAGAGGATTGAGTCCAGCATCATTAAGTCTGCAGATGACACCAAGCTAGGAGCAGCTGTGGAGCTGTTGGAGGGTAGGAGAGCCCTGCAGAGGGACCTGGCCAGGCTGGATGGGTGGGCAGAGGCCAGTGGGATGAGACTGAAGAAGGCCAAGTCCAGGGTTCTGCACTTTGGCCACAACAACCCCAAGCAGCACTACAGGCTGGGGCCAGAGTGGCTGAGAGCAGCCAGGCAGAGAGGAGCTGAAGATGAGGCAGCAGTGCCCAAGTGGCCAAGAGAGCCAATGGCATCCTGGGCTGGCTCAGGAGCAGTGTGGCCAGCAGGACAAGGGAGGTTCTTCTGCCCCTGTGCTCAGCACTGCTCAGGCCACCCCTTGAGTGCTGTGTCCAGTTCTGGGCTCCTCAATTCAAGAGAGATGCTGAGGTGCTGGAAGGTGTCCAGAGAAAGGCAGCAAGGCTGGGGAGGGGCCTGGAGCAGAGCCCTGTGAGGAGAGGCTGAGGGAGCTGGGGGTGTGCAGCCTGCAGCAGAGGAGGCTCAGGGCAGAGCTCATTGCTGTCTACAACTGCCTGCAGGGAGGCTGTAGCCAGGTGGGGTTGGGCTCTGCTGCCAGGCAAGCAGCAACAGAACAAGGGGACACAGTGTGAAGTTGTGGCAGGGCAGGTCTAGGCTGGATGTTGTTAGGAAGTTGTTTGTCAGAGAGAGTGATTGGCATTGGAATGGGCTGCCCAGGGAGGTGGTGGAGTCCTGTGGCCTGGAGGTGTTGAAGCCAAGCCTGGCTGGGGCACTTAGTGCCATGGTCTGGTTGATTGGCCAGGGCTGGGTGCTAGGTTGGACTGGCTGAGCTTGGAGCTCTCTTCCAACCTAGTTTGTTTCTGTGATTCTATGAAAATGTGGTTTGGGTGATGCATGTTGTCAGCAGGACCACTATGTACCCAAATTAAGTAACAGTTGTGGTTAGGGAACAACTCTAAATGTAACTGTCTCAAGAATCCCTGCAAAATATCCATGATGAAAGAGGAACAAGATTCTGCTTGGAAGCTCCATGTAATTAGCAAATTTGATTAGTATTTTAGTGGAAAGATTTCTTTTTTTCTGCCTCTTTCTACTAACTGAAGTCAGAAGGCCTAAGCTGTGCTGCAGAAATTAGCCATTAATCACAGCCTTATAAATGGGAAGGAAAATAATCTGATTGTCTCTAAAGATGTCCTTTCAAATCCATGGCTTTTTTTCCTCTCTATATCACCTGAGGAACTGAAGTACATGGAAGTGGCCTTTTGCTCTTTAAGAAGCAGCTGGCAGAAAAATTGCTGATGATACCAAGCTGAGTGGTGCAGCAGCCAGGCTGGAGGGCAGGGATCCATCCAGAGGGACCTGGGCAGGCTGCAGAGGTGGGCACAAGCCAAGCTCAGGAGGTTCAACAAGATCAAGTGCAAGGTCCTGCAGCTGAGTCGAGTCAATGCCAAGCACAAATCCAGGCTGGGCAGTGAGTGGCTGGAGAGCAGCCCTGAGGAGAGGGACTTGGGGGTGCTGCTGGAGGAGAAGCTCAACAGGAGCCAGCAGTGTGCACTTGCAGCCCAGAGAGCCAAGCAGAGCCTGGGCTGCAGCAGCAGAAGTGTGGCCAGCAGGGCCAGGGAGGGGATTCTCCTCCTCTGCTGTGCTCTGCTGAGTCCCCACCTGGAGTACTGCATCCAGTTCTGGAGCCCCCATTACAAGAGGGCTGTGGAGATGCTGGAGTGTGTCCAGAGCAGGGCCAGGAGGATGCTCAGAGGCTGCAGCAGCTCTGCTGTGAGCACAGACTGAAAGAGTTGGGGCTGTGCAGGCTGGAGCAGAGGAGGCTCCCAGGTGACCTTCTTGTGGCCTTCCAGGATCTGAAGGGGGCTACAAAAAAGCTGGGGAGGGACTTTTTAGGCTATGAGGGAGTGACAGGACTGGGGGAAATGGAGCAAAGCTGGAGGTGGGGAGAGTGAGGCTGGAGGTGAGGAAGAGGTTGTTGAGCAGGAGAGTGGTGAGAGGCTGGAATGGGTTGCCCAGGGAGGTGGTTGAGGCCCCATGGCTGGAGGTGTTTGAGGCCAGGCTGGCTGAGGCTGTGTGCAGCCTGCTCTAGGGTAGGGTGTCCCTGGGCATGGCAGGGGAGTTGGAACTGTCTGCTCCTTGTGGTCCCTTCCAACCCTGCCTGATTCTGTGATTCTATGAAACTCTTCCATGAGAGCACTGACTGCAGAAGTGCCTCTGTAGCTACCCATGCTTCAGATGTGTTACTGAGGCTGAAAGTGCATGGTCAGGGTTAACTGGGCAGAGTATGGATGTGCCTGGTGGGGGGTTGGCATAGATGCCACTGAAGCAGGAGAGTGGTGGAATTTGATCTTGCAGGGATGGAAGAAGCCTGCAGATTATGGTTCAGTTGTTCCTCTTGATCAGGTACCTCGTGCCTTTTTGAATCTGTAGTTGCACTGGGACCAAGTCCATCCAGAGATGGACAGTTCTGTGATTTGGACACTGTTTGGAATGAATCAGACTGTACTGACTGCAGCTACAGCTCAAAAGCAGGTTTCTCTTGACAGCCACTGGGATTCTGTGCTAATTCCTGAAGTTAACAAGCAAAACCAGAGTGACACAAAGCTGAAGTAACAGTAGGCTTGGATGGGAAAGGTTATTCATGTTTAGAAATGGAGGAAAGGCTACACTGCATTGCATCCTATTCCCTTCAGTCCATATGCACTTCTCATGGAATCAAGCAGGTTGGAAGAGACCTCCAAGCTCAGCCAGTCCAACCTATCCCCAGCCCTATCCAGTCAACCAGAACATGGCACTAAGTGCCTCAAAACCTTTCTATGCAAAATAATCTGGATTGTAAGAAGAGGTTTTCTAAGGGGAGAAGGATTAGTTAGAAAGGAATTTCTTACCTGTCTCTCTGTGTGGAGCAACCTTCGCTGGAATTCTCTTTTGCTGCCCCTCCTGTGGCTGTACCTATAAGTAAGGCTGGACTTTGATAGGGCAAAGGTTGATTTAAAAGATGATTTATTTAACCAAGTTTCACTGAATATGTTCAACATCTTGATAGGTTGCCTTGTCCTTGTCTGCAGAAGTGCTAATCACATGCATTTCTCAGCAGTGCTATTTGTTCTGCAGGTAGTTATGCTGAAAAGCTTGGGCAGGGAGGTCAGCTGAGGCAAGCCTGATCTTTGCTCTGGGTAAGAGCCTTCCCCAGCTGTAAGAAATGCCTCAAGGTGATTTTTGGACTGTGGTGGGTTGACCTGAGCCAGCAGCAGTAGGTTACTTGTTCAAATCTGTGCATCATGTGTTGGATGTCAAACGATGGAAGGTGAGGGGTTAACCTTGGCCAGCAGCCAGGTGCTCCAGGAGTCACTTTCCCTCCCCTCCTCTGCAGGACAGTGGGAGAAAATGGGATCGAGAAGCTAGCAGAATTTGAGATCAGGACAGTAAATGAAGAGAGATACCACGATAAATTGGGCTGGTGATTGAGGAGTGGCCCTGGCTGCTGAGGCCATCACACGTGTGAAAAATGTACTGCAATCAAATGACTCATGTGAGTAAAGTCTCTCTGAAATAGAGGCAGGGAGGTGGCTGGCAGATCAGCATGGTAAGACGTGGCATGTTGCCTGTGCTGGACCACTGCTCTGAACCTCCCAAGGCACCTGCTTTCTGTTTACCCCAGGGAAAGTGTCTGTAGTTGACTGGAGACATATCTTGTGAACCACAGGCTCACAGGATGCCAGGGGTTGGAAGGGACCCAAGGAGATCGAGTCCAAGCCTCCTGCCAGAGCAGAACCACACAATCTAGCACAGGTCACAGAGGAACACATCCAGACAGGCCTGGAAAGGCTCCAGAGAAGGAGACTCCACAACCTCTCTGGGCAGCCTGTGTCAGGGCTCTGGGACCCTTACAGTAAAGAAGTTCCCTCTTGTGCTGAGCTGGAACCTCCTGTGCTGCAGCTTACACCCATTGCTGCTTGTCCTGTCCCAGGGAGCAGTGAACAGAGCCTGTCCCCCCCTCCTTGCAGTCTCCACATACTTATAAACAGTTATCAAATCCCCTCTCAGTCTTCTCTTTTCCAGACTAAAAAGTCCCAAGTCTCTCACCTTTTCCTCATCAGGCAGTGTCCTCCTGTCCCCTCGTCCTTGTAGCCCTGTGCTGGAGCCTCTCCAGCAGATCCCTGTTCCTCTTCAACTGGGAAGCCCAAAACTGAACACAGTATTCAAGATGAGGTCTCAGCAGGGCAGAGCAGAGGGGCAGGAGAACCTCCCTTGCTCTGCTGGACACACTCCTCCTAATGCACCCCAGGATCCCATTGGCCTTCTTGGCCACAAGGGCACATTGCTGTGCCATGGATGTTCTCCACCAGCACCCCCAGGTCCCTCTCCACAGGGCTGCTCTCCAGCAGTCACCTCCCAGCCTGGACTGCTGCAGTTTATTATCCCTCCCCAGGTGCAGGACTCTGCACTTGTCCTTGTTGAACCTCATCTGGTTCCTGATGCCATTGCTTGAAATGCCATCCTAAGCCTTGAAAGTCAATTTCTGTGTCAAGGTGCCCCAGAAAGAGCCAGCTTAGGGCACTTCTTTTCTAAAATAGCCTCATACACTCCTGGATCAAGAAACATAGCATTGACTTGGTGCATCAGGTACCATATTGCCCACAGGGCTCTGGAAAGGTTGAGCAATCCAATGGACTGGTGAAGACTCTGCTGAAAGCACAGGGTGCTGGGGAACAGAAGCAGATGGACATTCATTTAGCAGAAGCCATTTGGCTGATCATAGAATCATAGAATCAACCAGGTTGGAAGAGACCTCCAAGATCATCCAGCCCAACCTATCACCCAGCCCTAACCAATCAACTAGACCATGGCACTAAGTGCCTCATCCAGGCTTTTCTTGAAGACCCCCAGGGACGGTGCCTCCACCACCTCCCTGGGTAGCCCATTCCAATGCCAATCACTCTCTCTGTGAAGAACTTCTTCCTAATATCCAGCCTATACCTACCCTGGCACAACTTGAGACTGTGTCCCCTTGTTCTATTGCTGCTTGCCTGGGAGAAGAGGCCACCCCCCACCTGGCTACAATGCCCCTTCAGGTAGTTGTAGACAGTAATAAGATCACCCCTGAGCCTCCTCTTCTCCAGGCTAAACAGGCCCAGCTCCCTCAGCCTCTCCTCATAGGATTTGTGCTCCAGGCCCCTCACCAGCTTTGTTGCCCTTCTCTGGACATGTTCCAGCACCTCAACATCCTTCTTGAATTGAGGGGCCCAGAACTGGACACAGTACTCAAGGTGTGGCCTGACCAGTGCTGAGTACAGGGGCAGAAGAACCTCCCTTGTCCTACTGGCCACACTGTTCCTGATGCAGGCCAGGATGCTATTGGCTCTCTTGGCCACCTGGGCACACTGCTGGCTCATCTTCAGCTTACTATCTATCAGTACCCCCAGGTCCCTTTCCTCCTGGCTGCTCTCCAGCCACTCAGTCCCCAGCCTGTAGCACTGCTTGGGGTTGTTGTGGCCAAAGTGCAGAACCCTGCACTTGGCCTTGTTCAATCTCATCCCATTGGCCTCTGCCCACCCATCCAGCCTGCAGTACAAGATGATTGACTCTGATGTGAATTGTGCCCTGATGCTGCCCAAACAAAGCCTCTGCATACTGTGGGAGGATGTGAGGTCCCCACAGTACGCAGAGGTAGGTGGCTGGGAAAGGCAATGTGAGTTGCTCTCCCTTGGGAAAAGAAAGCCCATTTGTGGCATTGTCTTTGCTCAAGAACCCAAGTGCAGAAAGTGAGTAGTGCAGAAGCATGTGGTAATCTGGTGTGTACCTCAAGGAGATTTATCCCTGGGGGAAAAGATTCCATTATTTGACTTGTGTGATATAGGAAGTAATAGAGCAGGAATCATCTGAACCAGCAGAGAATGAGCCTCACAAGAAACCATGCCAAGTCCAGTGCTGACTCAGCTCAGTCTGTCTCAGTGTTCAATACTCCTGTCCTGAGTGATCTTGACAGATAGGGCCAAAGCCATCAGCTATTCTTAAGGACATTTGGTGGGGGGGAGAATGGAATGTGCACATATGTCCAAGGACAAAGTATAGTGCTCAATGAGGCTATATAAAGCTGACTATTGAATGCAGAGCTAGCTTCAGTATGTAATAGAAGGTGTGAGTGTTGGTAAGAAGGACTTTTGAGAGCAAGAAGCAGGTAGAATGAAAGCATTTGGACAGGATAGAGAAATCAAACAGGATGTGAAGGGGGCAGAATACTTAGAGGTATCTAAATATCTTTGGTCTAGTTGGCTGGCTAGGGCTGGGTGATAGGTATCTAAGGGATCTTTGGTCTAGTTGGCTGGCTAGGGCTGGGTGATAGGTATCTAAGGTATCTTTGGTCTAGTTGGCTGGCTAGGGCTGGGTGATAGGTATCTAAGGTATCTTTGGTCTAGTTGGCTGGCTAGGGCTGGGTGATAGGTATCTAAGGTATCTTTGGTCTAGTTGACTGGCTAGGGCTGGGTGATAGGTATCTAAGGTACCTTTGGTCTAGTGGACTGGCTAGGGCTGGGTGATAGGTATCTAAGGTATCTTTGGTCTAGTTGACTGGCTAGGGCTGGGTGATAGGTATCTAAGGTATCTTTGGTCTAGTTGGCTGGCTAGGGCTGGGTGATAGGTATCTAAGGTATCTTTGGTCTAGTTGATTGGCTAGGGCTGGGTGATAGGTATCTAAGGGATCTTTGGTCTAGTTGGCTGGCTAGGGCTGGGTGATAGGTATCTAAGGTATCTTTGGTCTAGTTGACTGGCTAGGGCTGGGTGATAGGTATCTAAGGTACCTTTGGTCTAGTGGACTGGCTAGGGCTGGGTGATAGGTATCTAAGGTATCTTTGGTCTAGTTGGCTGGCTAGGGCTGGGTGATAGGTATCTAAGGTATCTTTGGTCTAGTTGATTGGCTAGGGCTGGGTGATAGGTATCTAAGGTATCTTTGGTCTAGTTGATTGGCTAGGGCTGGGTGATAGGTATCTAAGGTATCTTTGGTCTAGTTGATTGGCTAGGGCTGGGTGATAGGTATCTAAGGTATCTTTGGTCTAGTCAGCTGGCTAGGGCTGGGTGATAGGTATCTAAGGTATCTTTGGTCTAGTTGGCTGGCTAGGGCTGGGTGATAGGTATCTAAGGTATCTTTGGTCTAGTTGATTGGATAGGGCTGGGTGATAGGTATCTAAGGTATCTTTGGTCTAGTTGATTGGCTAGGGCTGGGTGATAGGTATCTAAGGTACCTTTGGTCTTGTTGACTGGCTAGGGCTGGGTGATAGGTATCTAAGGTACCTTTGGTCTAGTTGATTGGATAGGGCTGGGTGATAGGTATCTAAGGTATCTTTGGTCTAGTTGATTGGATAGGGCTGGGTGATAGGTATCTAAGGTATCTTTGGTCTAGTTGACTGGCTAGGGCTGGGTGATAGGTATCTAAGGTATCTTTGGTCTAGTTGGCTGGCTAGGGCTGGGTGATAGGTATCTAAGGTATCTTTGGTCTAGTTGATTGGATAGGGCTGGGTGATAGGTATCTAAGGTACCTTTGGTCTAGTTGACTGGCTAGGGCTGGGTGATAGGTATCTAAGGTATCTTTGGTCTAGTTGATTGGCTAGGGCTGGGTGATAGGTATCTAAGTTATCTTTGGTCTAGTTGGCTGGCTAGGGCTGGGTGATAGGTATCTAAGGGATCTTTGGTCTAGTCAGCTGGCTAGGGCTGGGTGATAGGTATCTAAGGGATCTTTGGTCTAGTTGGCTGGCTAGGGCTGGGTGATAGGTATCTAAGGTATCTTTGGTCTAGTTGACTGGCTAGGGCTGGGTGATAGGTATCTAAGGTATCTTTGGTCTAGTTGGCTGACTAGGGCTGGGTGATAGGTATCTAAGGTATCTTTGGTCTAGTTGATTGGACAGGGCTGGGTGATAGGTATCTAAGGGATCTTTGGTCTAGCTGGCTGGCTAGGGCTGGGTGCTAGGTTGGACTGGATGACCTTGGAGGTCCCTTCCATCCTGGTTGATTCTATGATTCTATTCTATGATCAGGCATTGTGTGACCTCGGCATGATGTGAATGGTATGGAATAAGGGATTGAGACTGTACTGGATCTGGCTGGAGTGGAGTTAACTTTCTCTGTGGCAGCCTGCACAGCGCTGTGCTGTGTTTGTCTGTGCCTAGGGCAGTGTGGATAACACACTGCATTATTTGGCTGCTGTTGAGCAGTGTTTGCTTTCTCTCAAGGCCTTCTCTCCATCATGCCCTCCCACACCACTTGGCTGGTAATGAGCAAGAGGCTGAGATGAAACAGAGCTGAGGCAGCTGACCCAAACTGAACAAAGAGCCGTTTCATACATTTGATGTTGTACTCAGCTCAGTGAAAGGAGGAGGAAGAGCAGATATTTGTGGTGATGGTGATCTTCCTAAACAACTGTTGTGCCTGTTGAGGTGTTGCTTCCCATGAAGTAGCTAAAAATCTGCTTGCTGATGGGAAGTAGTAAATGGACTCCTGACTTTCTTTGCTTGCTGTATTACTTCTATATCATACAAGTCAAATAATGGAATCTTTTCCCCCAGGGATAAATCTCCTTGAGGCACAGCTTTCCTTTCCCTATCAAACTACCTTTATCTCAATCTATGAGTCTTCTCCCTATCTTTTGGGTTTTTTTTACCCCCACATCTTGCAGGAGATGAATGAGAGGGAGTCAGAGAGGGTGTCTGGCTGTTGGTTGAGAAGAACATATCCACTGGCCATAAGCATGTGTAGGATGTGCTTATAGACATGGACCAAACTGATGGTGTTTATGAGGGGGAAAGCCTCTAAATTTAGAATCATCAAATCATAGAATCAGTCAGGTTTGGAAGGGACCACAAGGAACACCCAATCCAACCTAGAACCCAGCTCTATCCAGTCAACTAGACCAAAGATACCTTAGATACCTATCACTCAGCCCTAGCCAGCTAACTAGACCAAAGATACCTTAGATACCTATCACCCAGCCCTAGCCAGCTGACTAGACCAAAGATAACTTAGATACCTATCACCCAGCCCTAGCCAGCTAACTAGACCAAAGATACCTTAGATACCTATCACCCAGCCCTAGCCAGCTGACTAGACCAAAGATAACTTAGATACCTATCACCCAGCCCTAGCCAGCTGACTAGACCAAAGATAACTTAGATACCTATCACCCAGCCCTAGCCAGCCAACTAGACCAAAGATACCTTAGATACCTATCACCCAGCCCTAGACAGCCAACTAGACCAAAGATAACTTAGATACCTATCACCCAGCCCTAGCCAGCTAACTAGACCAAAGATAACTTAGATACCTATCACCCAGCCCTAGCCAGCCAACTAGACCAAAGATACCTTAGATACCTATCACCCAGCCCTAGCCAGCCAACTAGACCAAAGATAACTTAGATACCTATCACCCAGCCCTAGCCAGCTGACTAGACCAAAGATAACTTAGATACCTATCACCCAGCCCTAGCCAGCCGACTAGACCAAAGATAACTTAGATACCTATCACTCAGCCCTAGCCAGCCAACTAGACCAAAGATACTTAGATACCTCTAATTAGGCTGGATGTTAGGAGGAATCTGTTGCAGAGAGAGTGATTGGCATTGTAATGAGCTGCCCAGGGAGGTGGTGGAGTTGCCATCCCTGGAGGTATTGAAGCAAAGATTGGATGAGGCACTTAGAATCAGTCAGGATTGGAAGAGACCATCTAGTTCCAACTCCCCTGTCATGGGCAGGAACAACCTTCTCTAGAGCAGGCTGGCCAGAGCCTCATCCAGCAACACCTCCAGGGATGGAGCCTCAACCATCTCCCTGGGCAACCCAACTGTGAGCAGTGAAGAACTTCCTCCTCACATCCACTCTGAGTCAGTTTTAGAAACCTTCAGAGTTACTTATTTCTTTCATTCATTTTCTGTGGAATGAGATGAATAGGAATCACCCCTGTTTTCCTTGGCTGGCTGCTCCAACTGTTTAATTCAAAGGAAAGAGAAATAAACCTAAGCTACATGTGCTGCAGAACAGTTATCGGCATTACAAAAGCCTCACTACAATCCATGTACTCCAAGTGGATTTGCAAGCCTGTTGGCTGTTCCTCTTTGCATAGCACACCATCTGTCAACCTAAGTGAACTCCAGTGTTGTAAGTACCAGAGAGTGGCCATTCAAGCTAGATTTCTAGCTCAGACATAAAAAGAATTGGGAACAGAGAAACTTAGACACTGAGAAGGGCAACAAAGCTGGTGATGGGGCCTGGAACAGAAACCCTATGAGGAGAGGCTGAGGGAGCTGGGGTTGGTTAGCCTGGAGAAGAGGAGGCTCAGGGGTGATCTTATTACTGTCTACAACTCCCTGAAGGGACATTGTAGCCAGGTGGGGGGTGGCCTCTTCTCCCAGGCAACCAGCAATAGAACAAGGGGACACAGTCTCAAGTTGTGCCAGGGTAGGTATAGGCTGGATGTGAGGAGGAAGTTCTTCTCAGAGAGAGTGATTGGCATTGGAATGGGCTGCCCAGGGAGGTGGTGGAGGCACCGTCCCTGGAGGTCTTCAAGAAAAGCCTGGCTGGGGCACTTAGTGCCATGGTCTGGTTGATTGGTTAGGGCTGGGTGCTAGGTTGGACTGGGTGATCTTGGAGGTCTCTTCCAACCTGGTTGATTCTATGATTGTAAAGTGGAAAAGTACTGGAGTCTGAGTGGAGAGGTGAACATGTCTGGGATAGGCCATAAAATGGCAACAAAAAGCATAATTTCATTGGAGCATCAAAAGCTTTTCTATCTGGAAGCACTGCCATAGGTATCATAGAATCAACCAGGTTGGAAGAGACCTCCAAGCTCATCCAGGCCAACCTAGCACCCAGCCCTGTCCAATCAACCAGACCATGGCACTAAGTGCTCCATCCAGTCCCTTGTTGATATCTCTGCCCTGCCCCACTGTTTAGGCTGCTGCTTTGCTGATTCCTCACTTTGCTCTGGCCTCACCTCCTCTGAGGTTGCTATATTCTGTAATAGTTTCTTTTATCTACACTGTTGTATTTAGTTTAACTGTAAGAATACAACTTTGTTTTCTGACTTTCCAAATCCTGAGGTGCAGTGGATTTTATCTCTCTGGGGCAGATTTACACTAAGTTGTTGGGGGAGGGACCCATTCCAACCCTTAACACAGAGGAATCAGACACTCCCCTGTCCTCTGCATACCATCTTTCAGACTAGACAGAGTGGATGAGGAGGGACAGAGGTAGTGACAGCAGCTCATGTAGTTAAGCACAGTGTGGGTGGGAGCACACACAAGGATCTCAAGACAGCAGAGAAGGAAACAACACAGCATATGAGGCAAGATTTTATTTTCCTCCACAGAACCACAGAATGTTAGGGAGCTTGATAGATGTAGTCATAGAACCAGCCAGGTTGGAAGAGACCTCCAAGCTCAGCCAGCCCAACCTAGCACCCAGCCCTGGCCAAGCAACCAGACCATGGCACTAAGTGCCCCAGCCAGGCTTGGCTTCAACACCTCCAGGGATGGCAACTCCACCACCTCCCTGGGCAGCCCATTCCAATGCCAATCACTCTCTCTGCCAACAACTTCCTAACAACATCCAGCCTAGACCTGCCCTGCCACAACTTGAGACTGTGTCCCCTTCTTCTGTTGCTGCTTGCCCTGGCATGTGCTCCCTGAAGAAGCTGCAGTTCCTATCCAAGAGACTGCACCTTACTCATCTAAGTCTTTTCTTCCCACAGCTAAGTTGGACAGGGATTGTGCCTCAGAGGCTTGCACTGCTGTAACTTTTCCTTCAGTAGAAAGTTCAAAGTCAGTACAGAACTCTCCCCTTCTTTTGCCAGTGCCAGTGCTTTCTCTCTGCTCTGGCAAGTGTTATATAAAGCACCATGTGATTTGGTAAAAGGAATATTTGGTTCACTGAAGTCCTTAATCACAAGGCAAAGTCCATTGGAGCCACCAAATGAATATTTATCAGTCACCCTGCACACAGCCAAGGGGTCATTGCTTCTGTCTGGTCTGGTGACCATGTGCTGATATTGTAAAGAGAAGGAGGTGGGAGTGGAGAAAAGGGGCAGCAAACAAGAACCACATTGCAACGTTGCCATCCTGGTGGTTTGCAGGCTTGGAGAAGAAGGGGAGCTGTGATGGTTTGGGTGTTCCCCACCCCCCCTCTTATGAAATCAACCAGGCTGCTCGGCCAGCTGGGGGTTAAGGAATGAAGCTTTGTATTCACAGCTCAGCACAAGAGACAAGCAGAGAGTTCCAACGGTTACAGCTATAGACAGGAATAGACAAGGGAAAGGTAATACAGAAACACAACAGCCCTGCCAGAAACCAGAGTGCCCAGGAAGGGCTCCCAACCACCCTGCCACCTTCTTCCCACCCTCTACCTTACCCCAGAGTATACCTTATGTGCAAGGTGAGTTTGGAGGATTGGAAAGGAGGTTAGAAGCAGAAGGATTAGTTACACAGAAGAAGCTCAGGGAGAAAAACACAGGCATCAACTCCAACAGAGAGAGACTCTCTCACTGTCTTACCTATGTCTGTGTTCTTGGGTTTATATGTCTCAGTGAGCCTATGAGTGAAGCAGACATCACCAATGCTTTCTTTTCACTGAATCACAGAATCAACCAGGTTGGAGGAGACCTCCAAGCTCATCCAGTCCAACCTAGCACCCAGCTCTAGCTAGGTGGTGAGACACTGGCCCAGGTTGCCCAGGGATGCTGTGGGTGCTTCCTCCCTGGCGGTGTTTAAGGCCAGGTTGGAGGTGTCCCTGCCTACGGCAGGGGGTTGGAGCTGGATGATCCTTGAGATCCTTTCCAACCTAGACTATTCCATGGTAATCAACTAGCCCATGGAACTAAATGCCTCATCCAGGCTTTTCTTGAACACCTCCCGGGAATGCAGAAGGATTAGAGAGAAGCAGCCCAGGGCACCAATGTGACAGAAACACACACACACTGACACTCTCCTGCTCTGTCCTATCTATGTTTGTGTTCTTGTTTTGATACATCTCAGCAAGCCTATGAGTGAAGCAGACATCACCAGTGTTTCCTCTACACAGCCTATCACAGAATGTCAGGGGCTGGAAGGGACCTCAAAAGATCATCCAGTCCAACCCCCCTGCCAGAGCAGGAGCATCTAGACCAGATCACACAGGAATGTGTCCAGTTGAGATGCCCTTGAAGCTTTCACACAGAATTAGCTAATTCTTCTCATTAAAATGTTCCAGTTAGCCCCAAACTAGCAGAGGAGCATGCCCCATTCTCTAGGGGGATGAAGCTGGTGAGAGGCCTGGAACACAAACCCTATGAGGAGAGGCTGAGGGAGCTGGGGGTGTGCAGCCTGCAGAAGAGGAGGCTCAGGGCAGAGCTCATTGCTGTCTGCAGCTGCCTGCAGGGAGGCTGTAGCCAGGTGGGGTTGGGCTCTTCTGCCAGGCAAGCAGCAATAGAACAAGGGGACACAGTGTGAAGTTGTGCCAGGGGAGGTCTAGGATGGATGTTAGGAGGAAGTTGTTGTCAGAGAGAGTGATTGGCATTGGAATGGGCTGCCCAGGGAGGTGGTGGAGTCGCTGTGCCTGGAGGTGTTGAAGCCAAGCCTGGCTGGGGCACTTAGTGCCATGGTCTGGTTGATTGGCCAGGGCTGGGTGCTAGGTTGGACTGGATGATCTCAGAGGTCTCTTCCAAGCTGGTTGATTCTGTGACAGGAGGAAAGCCAGCACTTGCTGGCACTGTGCTTGCAGTGAAGAAATGGATTCTGCTATCCCCTAGACCTGTCAGTGAAGAATTACAGTGACAATTCTCTTCCCCTCAGGCATTACTCTTTCTGCTTTAAATATTGAATTGTCTTCCCTAGTGACCTTTATGCTGGATAATATAAACTATAAACAATGCTTTCTTCTTTAGCTATTCCACAGAAGCTCTGTATTGATCGTGGGTCTGGGCTTTTAGGAGCAGTTTTTAACTGAGTTAACAGCGAGAAGTGTCTGTGCAGCTACTTTTGATGTTGTGTCAGGCAGAAATCAATGTTAAAAAGTGGAAATTGCTTTTGAAGCAAAAATCTGAAGACCTTAAAAATGAGGAATGATGTGAGCAAAGTAGACTTTTCAGTGGGGCACTGTGTTTGTTCACAGCAAATTCCTCTATGCATAGCTATTCACATGCATGTACAGCAATCAGGCTGTCTGCAGGACTGTTGGAATAACAGCACCTTAAATCCATGGAATCACAGAATCGACCAGGTTGGAAAAGACCTCCAAGCTCAGCCAGTCCAACCTAGCACCCAGCCCTTGACAATCAGCCAGATGATAGCACTAAGTGCCCCAGACAGGCTTGGCTGCAACACCTCCAGGCACAGAGACTCCACCACCTCCCTGGGCAGCCCATTCCAATGCCAATCACTCTCTCTGACAACAACTTCCTAACAACATCCAGCCTAGACCTGCCCTGGCACAACTTCAGACTGTGTCCCCTTGTTCTGTTGCTGCTTGCCTGGCAGAAGAGCCCAACCCCACCTGGCTACAGCCTCCCTGCAGGCAGCTGCAGACAGCAATGAGCTCTGCCCTGAGCCTCCTCTGCTGCAGGCTGCACACCCCCAGCTCCCTCAGCCTCTCCTCACAGGGCCTCTGCTCCAGGCCCCTCCCCAGCCTTGCTGCCCTTCTCAGACACCTTCCAGCACCTCAACATCTCTCTTGAACTCAGGAGCCCAGAACTGGACACAGCACTGAAGGTCTGGCCTGAGCAGTGCTGAGCACAGGGGCAGAAGAACCTCCCTTGTCCTGCTGCCCACACTGCTCCTGAGCCAGCCCAGGATGCCAGTGGCTCTGCTGCCCACCTGGGCACATGCCTCATGCCTGCTGCCTCATGTGCACTATAATCATAGCCTTCAGGTAGTTGTAGATCACAATGAGGTCACCCCTGATCCTCTTCTTTCCTGTCTGAATTCCATAATCCTAATGGCAAGTCTGAATGTAGCCTCGAAGGCAAAGGGAAACACAAACCTCCTGCAGAAGCTTCCATCTTCTCCGTTACTGTGCATCTGCTTTCGTGTTGAGGGAACATTTGTGTTCTGCTCTGAGGAGGTTCCTATGATGCTTATAGAAGAGTTAATAGAAATGCAGGGCTGGGTAATGCCTGCTCTTCATTAGTTCCTGTCCCTCTGTGGTTTTGAAAAGCTTGTTATCTCTTACCACAAAAAGAAAACGGCCATGGCTCTGCTTAGCACTGCAGAAACACAGAACACAGCCTTTCCCCTGGGAAACTATTGAAAGCCTTTATTGGAAGCTTTGGGAGGGATAAAAATCTGGACACCACTTGAATCCAAGATTAATCTAATATGAAAAAAGCCAGGTGTAAAAAAATGTTACTATAATATCATAGTATCACAGTATCATCAGGGTTGGAAGAGACCTCACAGATCATCAAGTCCAACCCTTTAGCACAGAGCTCAAGGCCAGACCATGGCACCAAGTGCCACGTCCAGTCCTGCCTTGAACAGCTCCAGGGACGGCGACTCCACCACCTCCCCGGGCAGCCCATTCCAGTGTCCAATGACTCTCTCAGGGAAGAACTTTCTCCTCACCTCCAGCCTAAATCTCCCCTGGCACAGCTTGAGGCTGTGTCCTCTTGTTCTGGTGCTGGCCACCTGAGAGAAGAGAGCAACCTCCTCCTGGCCACAACCTCCCCTCAGGTAGTTGTAGGCAGCAATAAGGTCTCCCCTGAGCCTCCTCTTCTCCAGGCTAACCAATCCCAGCTCCCTCAGCCTCTCCTCGTAGGGCTGTGCTCAAGGCCTCTCCCCAGCCTCGTTGCCCTTCTCTGGACACGCTCAAGCATCTCAATGTCCCTCCTAAACTGGGGGGCCCAGAACTGAACACAGCACTCAAGGTGTGGTCTAACCAGTGCAGAGTACAGGGGCAGAATGACCTCCCTGCTCCTGCTGACCACACCATTCCTGATGCAGGCCAGGATGCCACTGGCTCTCTTGGCCACCTGGGCACACTGCTGGCTCATGTTCAGGCAGGTATCAATCAGCACCCCCAGATCCCTCTCTGTCTGGCTGCTCTCAGCCACTCCGACCCCAGCCTGTATCTCTGCATGGGGTTGTTGTGGCCAAAGTGCAGCACCCTGCACTTGGAGCTATTGAAGCCATCCCCTTGGACTCTGCCCATCTGTCCAGGCGGTCAAGGTCCCGCTGCAGAGCCCTTCTGCCCTCCAACCCAGCCACATCTGCCCCCAGCTTGGTGTCATCTGCAAATATGTATCAAATCCAGTAGAGGCACTTATGAGCTTGTATTTATTTGCTTGAAATTCCCTCCCAACAAGCAGCAGATTCTACCACAGATCCATGTCCAAGCACTGAGGACAGAATAAATGTCCTTAAAATACATAGGAGTAGAGTTGGCTTGGTCCTTGTGGCTGTTGTTCTGGATTTCTAGCTCAGACATCAAAGAGAATTTGGAACAGAGAAACTTAGAAGTGGAAGCTGTGAGTGGAGAAGTGAACATTGTAGGGATAGGCCTCATAATGGCAACGATGGATAAGTTAATATCATTTCATTGGAGCATCAAGAGCTTTGTGTCTGGAAGCACAGCTTGGACCTTCCCCTTGCTGCTTCTGCTGCTGTGCCTGCTGCTATCTTCCCCCATTGCTGTTTTGGCTGCTGATGCTGTTGCTGCTGTGATGGTTGAGGAGCTCCCCACCCCCACACTCTTATGAAATCACTCAGACTAGACTCAGCTCACTGGAAGCTAAGGCATGAAGCTTTATATTGACAGCTTAGCACAGACTCAGCTCACTGGAAGTTAAGGCATGAAGCTTTGTATTGACAGCTTAGCACAGACTCAGCTCACTGGAAGTTAAGGAATGAAGCTTTATATTGACAGCTTAGCACAGACTCAGCTCACTGGAAGTTAAGGCATGAAGCTTTATATTCACAGCTTAGCACAGACTCAGCTCACTGGAAGTTAAGGCATGAAGCTTTATATTGACAGCTTAGCACAGACTCAGCTCACTGGAAGTTAAGGCATGAAGCTTTATATTCACAGCTTAGCACAGACTCAGCTCACTGGAAGTTAAGGCATGAAGCTTTATATCCACAGCTTAGCACAGACTCAGCTCACTGGAAGTTAAGGCATGAAGCTTTATATTCACAGCTTAGCACAGACTCAGCTCACTGGAAGTTAAGGAATGAAGCTTTATATCCACAGCTTAGCACAGACTCAGCTCACTGGAAGTTAAGGCATGAAGCTTTATATTGACAGCTTAGCACAATGTACAAGCAGAGAGTTCAGATATAGACAGGAATAAACAAGTTAAAGGTAATACAGAAACACAACAGCCCTGCCAGAAACCACAGTGCCCAGGAGGGGCTCCCAACTACCCTTCCACCTCCTTTCCACTCCTCTCCCTTATCCCAGACTTTTCCTTATCACAGCATCACAGGCTCACAGGATGTTAGGGGTTGGAAGGGCCCCAAAAAAGATTGAGTCCAACCCCCCTGCCAGAGCAGGACCACACAATCTAGCACAGATCACAGAGGAACACATCCAGACAGGCCTGGAAAGGCTCCAGAGAAGGAGACTCCACAACCTCTCTGGGCAGCCTGTGCCAGGGCTCTGGGACCCTTACAGTAAAGAAGTTTCCCCTTGTGTTGAGCTGGAACCTCCTGTGCTGCAGCTTACACCCATTGCTGCCTTGTCCTATCCCAGGCAGCAGTGAGCAGAGCCTGTGCCCCACTCCTGGCAGCCCTCAGATACTTATAAACATTTATCAAATCCCCTCTCAGTCTTCTCTTCTCCAGACTAAGCAGCCCCAGGGCCCTCAGCCTCTCCTCATCAGCCATGCCCTCCAGTCCCCTCATCATCCTTGTAGCCCACCACTGAACCCTCTCCAGCAGATCCCTGTCCCTCTGAAACTGGGGAGCCCAAAACTGAAGGCAGTATTCAAGATGGGATCTCACCAGGGCAGAGCAGAGGGGCAGGAGAACCTCCCTTGATCTGCTGGACACACTCCTCCTAATACACCCCAGGCTCCCATTGGCCTTCTTGGCCACAAGGGCACATTGCTGTGCCATGGATGTTCTCCACCAGCACCCCCAGGTCCCTCTCCACAGGGCTGCTCTCCAGCAGTCACCTCCCAGCCTGGACTGCTGCAGTTTGTTATCCCTCCCCAGATGCAGAACCCTGCACTTGGCCTTGTTCAATCTCATCTCTAGTTATTATCTCTCTTTACATTGTTATACTTAGTCTATAAGAAAACACAATTTCATCTTTCCCTGACTTTCAAAAAAAAAAGGGTTCTGTGTTGTGCTGAGTCCACTCCTCCCCGGGGGGAACCTCCCCCAACCCGGGACACAGGTGTCCAGCAGGCTATGGGAACCAAGGTCCTTTAGCTCAAAACATAGCTAATGTTTACCTTCTACTCCTCTGAAGGAGGAATCTTCTCAGGGGCCCTGTAGCTGCTGGCACAGTTACTGGAAATATAGTTTTGATTTTGAGGTGACTTGGCCTTCGTGTGAGCCACGACCCTGTTGTATAGGGTTAACACTCCAGGGGGGGCGTAACCCTGAACCTGACCCTAGGTGGTCCTGCACTAGCAGGGGGTATGGGCTAGATCTTCAGAGGGCATAGAATCATAGAATCAACCAGGTTGGAAGAGAGCTCCAAGATAATCCAGTCCAACCTAGCACCCAGAACCATCCAATCAACCAGACCATGGCACTAAGTGCCCCAGCCAGGCTTGGCTTCAACACCTCCAGGGACGGTGACTCCACCACCTCCCTGGGCAGCCCATTCCAATGCCAATCACTCTCTCTGACAACAACTTCCTAACAACATCCAGCTTAGACCTCCCCTGGCACAGCTTGAGACTGTGTCCCCTTGTTCTGTTGCTGCTTGCCTGGCAGCAGAGCCCAACCCCACCTGGCTACAGCCTTCCTGCAGGTAGCTGCAGACAGCAATGAGCTCTGCCCTGAGCCTCCTCTGCTGCAGGCTGCACACCCCCAGCTCCCTCAGCCTCTCCTCATAGGAGAGGGACTTCTACAAGTGCCATCTTAGCACACAAATGGCTTTTAAATTATTTTGGACTGTTTATTCATACTGCCTCTTACAATGTTATGTAGTGTTAATTCATACTGCCTCCATGCCAGCTTGTACTCAGTGCCTAGCACAGGGCGAGCCACACACCAGACTGGGAAGCTGAGGCCAGAGCCTGGTTCACTCTGCCCATATGTATAGGGTTAATACTCCTGGGGGAGTAACCCTGAACCTGACCCTAGGGGTCTGGGCCCCTCCCCAGGGGTGGGCCACACTCCAGGTGATGGTTAGCTCACTCCCCCCACTTCCTGTCCTATCAAACAGAGGAGCTTCCTGCTCCTCTTCCTCTCTTTCCTTCGCTCCCTCTCAACACACACACACACTGCATATGGCACACCCCGTGGCAGCCACGAGGCAGAGACACCATAGAATCATAGAATCATAGAATCAACCAGGTTGGAAGAGACCTCCAAGCTCAGCCAGTCCAACCTAGCACCCAGCCCTAGCCACTCAACCAGACCATGGCACTAAGTGCCTCATCCAGGCTTTTCTTAAAGACCCCCAGGGACAGTGCCTCCACCACCTCCCTGGGCAGCCCATTCCAATGCCAATCACTCTCTCTGTGAAGAACTTCTTCCTAATATCCAGCCTATACCTACCCTGGCACAACTTGAGACTGTGTCCCCTTGTTCTATTGCTGCTTGCCTGGGAGAAGAGGCCACCCCCCACCTGGCTACAATGTCCCTTCAGGTAGTTGTAGACAGTAATAAGATCACCCCTGAGCCTGTATCCATCCCTTTTTGTACTTTGCTGTTTTCCCTTCCTTATCCTTTGTAAACTCCCCTACCTCCAATACCTTTTCTAAGTTATTGTTAAACTTTTCCTTTTTTAACTTCCAAATCGAGTGAGATTGATTTATTTGGGTGTGCTCACCTCTCTCTCTCTCTCCCTATCTTTGGGAAAAGGAGGGGGAAGAGGGGAGGGCACTCTATAAATTGTCATTGGGTCTATTAAATTTATTAGAGTCTCTGGGAACCTGCATTGGAACCCAAGACACCTGTGTAGAAATGAGGCCTGCTGAAGGGCTTTGCTACCTTCCGTAACAGGTGGGCAATGTCTTTCCAAATGAAGAGAGCTGAAACAACACAGAAAGAATCAGACAGTTCACCCTATCTGTGTGTATGCAAATCACAAGGGGCATCTCCAAGGGTCTAGCCTGGGTTCTTGCTGTAAATCAGGGGCAGGAGGGGCTGTCTGAAGATAACAGGTGCTGAACCCATCCTGAACTTTTGAACGTCTAGGATGGAGCACAGGCTTGTTACAAATCAGCTCAGGCACAAGCCAGTTCGTGCCTTAGCAATATGAAATTGATTTGTTAAAGAGGAAGCAAACAGCGCTGGGCACCAGGGGAGTCTTTGCTCTGCCAACTCATGCGGTGAGCGCACAACAGCCTCTGCTATTTGTGCATTCAGTTCATGCACATGGATGAAGTTATGTAACATCTCTGTGGCTGCCATGGACGGAGGCACTGAGTGCAGCCTCAGCAAGTTTGCTGATGACACCAAGCTGAGTGGTGCAGCAGCCAGGCTGGAGGGCAGGGATCCATCCAGAGGCACCTGGGCAGGCTGCAGAGGTGGGCACAAGCCAAGCTCAGGAGGTTCAACAAGACCAAGTGCAAGGTCCTGCAGCTGGGTGGAGGCAATGCCAAGCACAAATTGAGGCTGGGCAGGGACTGGCTGGAGAGCAGCCCTGAGGAGAGGGACTTGGGGTGCTGCTGGAGGAGAAGCTCAACAGGAGCCAGCAGTGTGCACTTCCAGCCCAGAAAGCCAAGCAGAGCCTGGGCTGCAGCAGCAGAAGTGTGGCCAGCAGGGCCAGGGAGGGGATTCTCCCCCTCTGCTGCACTCTGCTGAGACCCCACCTGGAGTACTGCATCCAGTTCTGGAGCCCCCATTACAAGAAGGATGTGGAGATGCTGGAGTGTGTCCAGAGCAGGGCCAGGAGGATGCTCAGAGGGCTGCAGCAGCTCTGCTGTGAGCACAGACTGAAAGAGTTGGGGCTGTGCAGGCTGGAGCAGAGGAGGCTCCCAGGGGACCTCCTTGTGGCCTTCCAGCATCTGAAGGGGGCTACAAAAAAGCTGGAGAAGGACTTTTTATGCTCTCAAGGAGTGACAGGAGTGGGGGGAATGGAGCAAAGCTGGAGGTGGGGAGAGTGAGGCTGGAGGTGAGGAGGAAGTTGTTGAGCAGGAGAGTGGTGAGAGGCTGGAATGGGTTGCCCAGGGAGGTGGTTGAGGCCCCATGGCTGGAGGTGTTTAAGGCCAGGCTGGCTGAGGCTGTGGGCAACTTGATCTAGGGTAGGGTGTCCGTGGCCATGGCAGGGGGGTTGGAACTAGATGACCCCTGAGGTCCCTTCCAACCCTGACTGATTCTGTGGTTCTACAAAACGAGCCCTTGTGAGAGGGCAGAGTCTGTTCATGCTTGCTCCGAAGTTGCACCAGGTCGATAATCACTGGGTTACTAGAGACGGGATCCAGGGCTTTTAAGTATGCACATGAGCAGCAGGGAAAGATGGTATGTAACAGATTCCAAAACCAAGGAGGAGCTCTATTCTCCTGCGTTCAGCCTTCTGGGACATCCTGGCCATACGTCACAGAGTTCTGAACCCATCCACACTGACAGCCTGGGTCGCTGGGTTGGAGCGGCAGCAGTATCACCCCCATGATGGTGCAGTTCCTGGTGGGGATGCTTACCTTAAGAAGAAAAGTGCCTCTAGCCCTGTGATATACACCTCTCAGGAGGTTTGCTGGTCAGTTGGATAGGGTGAGTATAAGCTACTCTTTGATCAATAGAGTTACTTGGCATTCCTTGTCATACACCTGTGATTTACTGTTTGAGCTATAAGCATTGTAGTTACCAGCATACCTCTCTCGTTATGGCCTTAGCATTTGAGCTATAATAAAGTGTTGAAACTGTACCCAGAAGGGTTGGTGCCCATATGTGAGAGCATTCCCTGGCCCCAGAGAACTCACTGGAACAGTCCTTGAAATTCTTGCTGCATCTGAAGTCTCCTCTGTGCCTGCCGTGTCTGGGCTGCTGGCGGTTCCCCAGGTCTCTCTGGTGGTCGTTGGAGATGAAAATCGATGTCCTCCCCCACGTGCCCTCCTGACTCTGACCCCTGGTGCATGTGCAAGAGAACCTGGCCACACAAGTCCCCCTCCCCCACAAGTGGCACAACCCCACCAGTTCCCAGGAGCTACTCCCCCAGCCCAGGGAGGCACATCCCCACCCTGGTGTTATCCCAACATGAATCATACCCCTATTTATCACAGGCTTGAGAGACTACTTAATATCAACATCTCCACTCAGAGAAGTGAAGAGCCTAATTTAAGTGAAGAGCCTAACTGAAGTGAACATATGATGTGTGATGCAGGGAGATGAGATGCAGAGGAGGGGTACGGAAAATCAGTCTGATCTAGAAGCTTGTTCACAATGGAGACAGAGGAATTGGGGCAGGTCTGGGATGGATGTTAGGAGGAAGTTGTTGGCAGAGAGAGTGATTGGCATTGGAATGGGCTGCCCAGGGAGGTGGTGGAATCACCATCCCTGGAGGTGTTCTAGCAAAGCCTGGATGAGGCACTTAGTGCCATGGTCTGGTTGACTGGCTAGGGCTGGGTGCTAGATTGGACTGGATGAGCTCAGAGGTCTCTTCCAGCCTCTTTGATTCTATGATTCTATGAGTCATGTAAAACTTCATTTGAATAAAGGGAGAGGACAAGGGACAGATCCCTGTGGGGTGTGTTAAACTGCTGGAAGGCACAGTTTCCCTTTTGTCCCATATCCATGGATGCAGGCTTCCTTCTCCTTTTCCCTATTGGCTGAGGTACTCAGGATTTAGAGTCTTCCTGATAAGCCTACTACATGTTGAGATACTGGAATATGTCAATAGAAGGGCAGCGAAGCTGGTGAGGAGCCTGGAGCAGAGCCCTGAGAGCAGAGGCTGAGGGAGCTGGGGGTGTGCAGCCTGCAGCAGAGGAGGCTCAGGGCAGAGCTCATTGCTGTCTGCAGCTACCTGAAGGGAGGCTGTAGCCAGGTGGGGTTGGGCTCTTCTGCCAGGCAAGCAGCAACAGAACAAGGGGACACAGCCTCAAGTTGTGTCAGGGCAGGTCTAGGCAGGATGTTAGAAGGAAGTTGTTGTCAGAGCCAACTAGCCAGCGTTCCCACCTGGTGGTTGTGGTGGTGGTGAGCTTTGTTACGTTGGCTCTGGTCTGAGGCAAGCTGAGAAACCAGCTCGTACTCTTTCTAAGCTGCTCTCAGAGCTTTGTGAAGATGTAGTGATTATATCAATCTCTCACCTCTGTGCTAGTTTGAAGCTAGCTAGAATGTTTTGGTGAGAAGAACTAGATTACAGGCTGTGAAAGAGAAATATGGGTGATGTGTACTTCACTCATAGGCTTGCTGAGAGGTATAAAAACAAGAATCCAAACATAGATAAGGCACTTCTGCTGCCTGGGAGCTCTGAGCTGCATTTTCTCTCTCCAGCCTCTCTGCTGTCTCTCTTACTAATTCACTTTGCTTCCTAAACCCCTGGCTGAACCTCCATTCTTCCTTAGGGCTGGGGTAAGGTTGAGAGGGGTGGGAGAAGGTGGCAGGGTGGTTGAGAGCCCCTCCTGGGGACTCAGGTTTCTGGGAGGGGAGTTGTGTTTCTGTATTACCTTTTACCTTGCATATTTCTGTCTATAACTGTCTATACTGTAACTATCTGCTTGTCTATTGAGCTAAGCTGTAAATATAAGCTTCATTCAATTTCCAGAGCTGGCTGAGTCTAGTCTGGGTAATTCCCAAAGTGTGTGGGGGTGGGGAACACCCAAACCATCACAACCTCTTAACGTTTTCCCCAACATATTGTTTAACAAAACAATAAAACCGAACTACACCTGCAGTTACCCTTTTGCCACTAGGCAAGGGAAGATGCAGTTCTGCAGACTTTTATTTGCATGTCAGTCATTGTCATTGAAGTCACAGCAACAGTGGACAAGAGAAGGGCAAGTGACATCACCTACCCGGACCTGAGTAAGGCATTTGACTCTCTGCCACAGCACATCCTGGTCACCGTGCTGGGGAAACACAGACTGCATGGGTGCAGCACTGCTGGGTAAGGAATGGGCTGGATGGTGGCAGGCAGAGAGTGGTGATCAAGGGCACAATGGCCACCTGCAGACCAGTGCCAAGTGGCTCCCTCAGGGGTCAGTGCTGGCACCAGTGCTGTTTGGCATCTTTGTCAGTGACATGGACAGAGGAATCAGTGCACCCTCAGCAAGTGTGCAGATGGCACCAAGCTGTGTGGCACAGTCGACTTGCTAGAGGGCAGGGATCCATCCAGAGGGACCTGCACAGGCTGCAGAGCTGTGCCCAGGCCAACCTCATTGTGTTTAACAAGGCCAAGTGTAAGGTCCTGCACCTGGGTGGGTGCAATCCCAAGCACTGCTCCAGGCTGAGTGGGGAATGGCTGAAAGCAGCCCTGAGGAACAGGCCCTGGGGGTCCGGGCCGATGGAAAGATCAACAGGAGCCTGCAGTGTGAGTGCAGCCCAGACACACCCCTGTGCTGGGCTGCAGCAAGAGCAGTGTGGCAGCAGGGCAAGGGAGGGGATTCTGCCCCTTGGCTCTGCTCTCCTCACACCCCACCTGCAGTCCTGGGTGCAGTTCTGGAGCCCCCAGCACAAGCAGGACATGGAAGTGTTGGAGCCAGTCCAGAGGAGGCCACCAAGATGCTGAGAGGGCTGCAGCAGCTCTGCTGTGAGGCCAGGCTGAGAGAGTTGGAGCTCTGCAGCCTGGAGAAGAGAAGGCTTTGAGGACACCTTAGAGTGGCCTTCCAGTATCTGAAGGGGGCTACAGGAAGGCTGTGGAGGGACTATTGACAAGGTCTTGTAATGCCAGGACAAGGGGGAATGGGTTTGAACTGGCAGAGGGGAGATTCAGAGTAGATGTTAGGAAAGGGTTGTTTGCAGCAAGCATGGTGAGACACTGGCACAGGTTCCCCAAGGAGGTTGTGGAGCACAGAAGCACCCAATGTGATCAAAGATCACATTGGGTGCTTCTGTGCTCCACAACCTCCCTGGAGGTGTTCAACGTTGGATGAGCTCTTGAGCAACTTGTTCTAGTGGGAGGTGTCCCTGCCTATGGCAGGGGCTTGGAACTGGCTGATCTTTGAGGTCCCTTCCAACCTAAGCCATTCTATGGTTATTAGATATGAGTGTTGTCTATACCACAGGTAAGACAGAGGGTGACCTGGAACAGAACAAAGCTATGATAGTGGATTCTGAGCTGGAGAAGATGAGGACTGCAGCCATGATGTGTTGGTTAGTTGTGCATGTCAAATGTAAGACAAAATAAAAGCATCTATCTTCTGTGTAGATGGAGCTTGTAGTTAATGTAATAAAGTCACAAGCCTCACAAGTGGATTTCTGACCCCACCCTCATTATTTAATGACTCCTCCTTTTCCACTGTAATAATTCCATAGAGGTTAGTGGGTTAAAATTCCCCAGGCAGAGAGGTGAAATGATGCAAAGTAGCTCACAATGGTTTTGTCCTTGAGTAATTTTGCAGGAGGTGCAGCTGAGGTGGCTTCTGGCCAATATCCACAGAAATCACTTGGTTTATTGCCCTGTTCCTGACCATGCTAAACCAGGGTGCACTGAATGAGCACAGGGCTCTTGTTTTTGGGATCTCAGATGCCTTCTCTATAGTGTTTTGGAAACATGCAGTTGTGTTCTAATGTAGCATAAGGTATCTTGCAAATTAGATCCTGAGCCTGAGCTCAGGCAGTCGATTTGCATGTGTGTGTGAAAGTCTCTTCTCTAAAGTTCTGTGATTCTGTGGTTACACCCATAAGGGATTCTGGCTGGGTACATATGCAGACAGTTAGAATCACAGAATCAACCAGGTTGGAAGAGACCTCCAAGCTCACCCAGTCCAACCTAACACCCAGCCCTACACAATCAAGCAGACCATGGCACCAATTGCCTCCTTCAGTCGTTTCTTCAACACCTCCAGGGATGGTGACTCCACCACCTCCCTGGGCAGCCCATTCCAATGCCAATCACTCTCTCTGACAACAACTTCCTAACAACATCCAGCCTAGACCTCCCCTGACACAACTTGAGACTGTGTCCCCTTCTTCTGTTGCTGGTTGCCTGGCACAAGAACCCAACCCCACCTGGCTACAGCCTCCCTTCAGGTAGTTGTAGACAGCAATGAGGTCTGCCCTGAGCCTCCTGTTCTGCAGGCTGCACACCCCCAGCTCCCTCAGCCTCTCCTCACAGGGCTGTGCTCCAGGCCCCTCACCAGCTTCATTGCCCTTCTCTGGACACCTTCCAGCACCTCAACATCTCTCTGGAATGGAGGAGCCCAGAACTGGACACAGCACTCAAGGGGTGGCCTGAGTAGTGCTGAGTACAGGGGCAGAGGAACCTCCCTTGTCCTGCTGCCCACACTGCTCCTGATGCAGGCCAGGATGCCATTGGCTCTCTTGGCCACCTGGGCACACTGCTGCCTCATCTTCAGCTCCTCTCTGCCAGCACCCCCAGCTCCCTTTCTGCCTGGCTGCTCTCAGCCACTCTGTCCCCAGCCTGTAGCACTGCTTGGGGTTGTTGTAGCTGAAGTGTAGAACCCTGTGCCAGTGTCTCACCACGCTCGCTGCAAACAACCCTTTCCTAACATCTACTTTGAATCTCCCCTCTGCCTCTTTAAACCCATTCCCCCTTGTCCTGCCACTACAAGACCTTGTCAATAGTCCCTCCACAGCCTTCCTGTAGCCCCCTTCAGATACTGGAAGGCCGCTCCAAGGTCTCCTCAAAGCCTTCTCTTCTCCAGGCTGCAGAGCTCCAACTCTCTCAGCCTGGCCTCATAGCAGAGCTGCTGCAGCCCTCTGAGCATCTTTGTGGATCTCCTCTGGACTGGCTCTAACAGTTCCATGTCCTTCTTGTGCTGGGGGCTCCAGAACTGCACCCAGGACTGCAGGAGTGCTCTGAGGAGAGCTGAGCTAAGGGGCAGAATGCCCTCCCTTGCCCTGCTGCCCACACTGCTCTTGCTGCAGCCCAGCACAGAGTTGCTGTCTGGGCTGCACTCACACTGCAGGCTCCTGTTGAGCTTTGCACCACCCCAGACCCCCAGGTCCTGTTCCTCAGGGCTGCTCTCAGCCATTCCCCACCCAGCCTGGAGCAGTGCTTGGGACCCAGTGCACAGACCCAGATGCAGGACTTGGATATTAGAAAGAAATTCTTTACAGTGAATATGGTGAGGTACTGGAATTGGTTGCCCAGAGAAGTTGTGGCTGCCCCCTCCATGGAAGCATTCAAGGCCAGGTAGGTTGTACAGGGTCTTCCTCGAGCAACCTGGACTAATGGGATATGGGAGGGGACTCAGAACTAGGTGATCTTTAAGGTCCCTTCCAACTCATTCTAAGACATTAGTATTTGTTTGTGTGGCTCCTGGACCTGTCTGCTGGGTGCTTCTGACCTCTGTTGTTGGTTCCATACTTCAGCATGTGGGTAATGGTTTTGAATGCCAAAGCAGATGCACGTGATCTAAATATAGCAGCCAGCTGCTTACTGATCACTTTGTCAGGTCCATGACTGTTCATCAGCTCAGAATGGCACTGCTCTGTGAGCCTTCCCATCAAAGGCAGCAGGGTTTTGGATTCTGGTTGAAATAAACATACATGATGTCTCTCTGACAAGCAGCTGCTTTGAGGGTATCCTCGATCCTTAGAAGGAGTAACAAGCGCTGGGCACCTTGCTAGCTGCGGGAAGAGGGAGATGAGGAGCCCCAGGAGGAGCGTTGTAAGATCCTATGTTTTGGGCTTCACTGAGCCAATTCAGAGTGCAGGTATTTTTAGCACTATCCTTCAGCAGGGAGCATGCTGTACACATCAACAGGATGCTATGCTGCTCCTGTGAGTTGGTGTAGCTATGTTTCCACCTCCTGGCGACTATAAGGAATAGCTCAAAAGAGACTAAAGACAATTCTGGGTTTATTTTTGCCAGGCATTAGAAGACAAAGCAGGAATTTTAAAGAGGAATTCATGTTGAGCTTGAAGACCAGCAATAGAACAAGGGGACACAGACTGAGGTTGTGCCAGGGCAGGTCTAGGCTGGATGTTAGGAGGAAGTTGTTGGCAGAGAGAGTGATTGGCATTGGAATGGGCTGCCCAGGGAGGTGGTGGAGTCACTGTGCCTGGAGGTGTTGAAGCCAAGCCTGGCTGGGGCACTTAGTGCCATGGTCTGGTTGATTGCATAGGGCTGGGTGCTAGGTTGGGCTGGATGATCTTGGAGGTCTCTTCCAACCTGGTTTATGCTATGATTCTATGATAAGAGAATTTTAACTCTTCAAAGATCAGTATTCTTTGCTACAGAGATGTTGAGATACTGCAACGTGTGCAGAGAAGGGTGACAAAGCTGGTGAAGGGCCTGGAGCACAGCCCTGTGAAGAGAGGCTGTGGGAGCTGGGGGTGTGCAGCCTGCAGCAGAGGAGGCTCAGGGCAGACCTCATTGCTTTCTACAACTGCCTGAAGGGAGGATGTAGCCAGGTGGAGTTGGTCTCTTCTGCCAAGCAAGCAGCAACAGAGCAAGGGGACACAGTCTCAAGTTGTGCAAGGGAAGGTCTAAGTTGGAGTGATTGGCATTGGAATGGGCTGCCCAGGGAGGTGGTGGAGTCTCTGTGCCTGGAGGTGTTGAAGCAAAGCCTGGCTGGGGCACTTAGTGCCATGGTCTGGTTGATTGGCCAGGGCTGGGTGCTAGGGTGACTGGGTGAGCTTGGAGGTCTCTTCCAACCTGGTTGATTCTATGATTCTATGAAAAGCCTGGGTGAGGCACTTAGTGCCATGGTCTGGTTGACTGGATAGTGCTGGGAGATAGGTTGGACTGGACGAGCTTGGACATCGCTTCCAACCTGGTTGATTCTCTGATTCAGATTCTATATCCAGGCCTCCCGTGAGGACAGGGCAGGAAGGGACCACTAGATAACATCTCCACAGCTCCCTGGTGCACAGAAGCTGTCTCATAAGCAGCCCCCAGGACCAACATCCACAAGGGCTAACATCACTCTCCTCAGCACCAGGACTGCAAGTATGAGAAGATCAGAGCACGCTCGCATTGCTGCTCTTCATCTCCCACGCTCCTGTGGCTGCAGGGCTCCTCTGCAGGCTGGTAGCTGAGTAGCTTTCCTCCAGGCTCAGCATTCACTGGGATGAATCCAAGCATGAGCAGTGCCATTCCCCAGCTGGAAGGCTGACGGAAGAGTGCAGCAGACACTGCATGCTCTGTGCCAGGCATCTCAGCCAAGGCTGACTGAAAGTTAGAATTCATTTTAATGCAGTTAGTGAAGCATTCTAATTCCATCAGAAGAAAGAACGTGACAACCTACAAATAGGCATTTGCTGCCTTTAAATGAATTTGATTTGCTGCCTTTAAATGAATTGAATTCAGCTGCGCTTGGTTTCTCCTTTCTGGTCTTCTGGCTTCAGGCAGAAGTCTTCAAGGATTCTGAACTTTGAAAAATGACAATCTAAACTCTGCATTTCCTACATGAATATTGAAACAGAGTAATAATCTATTCTGTTCTGTCTGTGTGCCCCCATTTTTAATCATAGAATAGAATCATAGAACTGTTTAGGTTGGAAGGGACTACAAAGATGCTCAGAGGGCTGGAGCAGCTCCCCTATGGAGACAGACTATGTAGAAAAGGAGGATCCAGGGAGACCTTAGAGAGGCCTTCCAGTGCCTGAAGGAGCTTGCAGGAAAGCTGGGGAATGTCTTTTTATGAGGACTTCTATGACAGGGTGAGAGGGAATGGATTGAAGCAGGAAGAAGACAGTAGCTTTAGAATCACAGAATGGTTTAGGTTGGAAGGGACCTCAAGGATCAGCCAGTTCCAACCCCCTGACATAGGCAGGGACACCTCCCACTAGAACAGGTCACTCAAGGCCTCATCCAACCTGGCCTTGAACACCTCCAGGGAGGTTGTGGAGCACAGAAGCACCCAATGTGATCACACTGGGTGCTTCTGTGCTCCACAACCTCCCTGGGCATCCTGTGCCAGTGTCTCACCACCTTCAGCCTGTGCCAGTGTCTCACCACCCTCACTGCAATGAACCCTATCCTAACACTTACTTTGTGTCTCCCCTCTGCCAGTTCAAACCCATTCCCCCTTGTCCTGGCATTACAAGACCTTGGCAATAGTCCCTCCACAGCCTACCTGTAGCCCACTTCAGATACTGGAAGGTCACTCCAAGGTCTCCTCAAAGCCTTCTCCTCTCCAGGCTGCAGAGCCCCAACTCTTTCAGTCTGTGCTCACAGCAGAGCTGCTGCAGCCCTCTCAGCATCCTCCTGGCCATGCTCTGGACACTCTCCAGCATCTCCACAGCCCTCTTGTCATACGGACACCAGAGCTGGATGCAGTACTCCAGGTGGGGTCTCAGCAGAGCAGAGCAGAGGGCTAGAATCCCCTCCCTGGCCCTGCTGGCCACACTTCTCCTGCTGCAGCCCAGGATTGATGATATTTGCCATGTTGATTTTTGTTCAATGTATTCCTTTTTCAATTAAACTTTCTGTTTGCATTGATAATGGAAGGAAAAAAAAACAACAACCCCACAGCCCAGTTTGAAATTGCACTTTATATGGAAATGAGAAGCAGCAATGAGCAATTTTCTAAGATTCACTTTAAAGTAAATGTGCAAATATTTACCTAAATGGTTTCTGCAGCTCCTTGAGTCAGTGTTTATTGACCAGTTTCTGAGAAGCTAAGATCACAGCATGGATTAGTGCCATGGTCTGGTTGATTGGACAGGGCTGGGTGCTAGGTTGGACTGGATGAGCTTGGAGGTCTCTTCCAACCTGGCTGATTCTATGAGTTACTGAGAAGTGTTAAACTGCAAAAAAATGCAGGTGCTGTGCTTGCCTAAAACAAACAAAATCCCTAAGCAAGCAATTTAGTTCTCTTCCTTCTTTTGTCCCCAAGCTAAGCTCTGGCCCCAGATTAGTTTCTAATTTCAATTTGTCAGAGTTGTCAAACCTTCCAAACACAACTAAAGCAGTAAGTATACTTAAATATGTGCTTTGCATGGCCTTTATCTGCTTGTGGCTGTAAGATGTCCCTGGAGCTGTTCAAAAAAGCCTGGAGGGAGCTCTTAGGTCTGGTTGATTGGCCAGGGCTGGGTGCTAGGTTGGACTGGATGAGCTTGGAGGTCTCTTCCAACCTGGCTGATTCTATGATTCTATGAATCTTGCAGAAAAGGGTAATAGGTTGGACTTGGTGATCCTGAGGAAGGTCTTTTTCAACCTGGATGTATCTGTGATTCCATGATCTCTGCTCCATCAGTGTTCTGAGGCAGGAGGATCTCCCAGTGCATTTTAAACACACTTTATTTTAGCATTTCTAAGCAGCCATGGCTGAGCACCTACAAATGTTGCTCAAGCCTTTTGTTGTAGTCAGAAACACAGGAACAGTGACTCTGCTTTGGTGGGAAGTGCCTAAGGAAGCAGTAAGTGTCAGTGATGGGTCGACGTCCCTGGGGTTGTTCAAGGCAAGGGTGGATGTGGCACTTGGTGCCATGGTCTGGCCTTGAGCTCTGTGGTAAAGGGTTGGACTTGATGATCTGTGAGGTCTCTTCCAACCTTGGTGATACTGTGATACTGTGATACTATCTTAGAGCTCTATGCAGCTTCTTCATGCCACCTATAAGAAAGGGATGGACCTCTTCATGTGTTAAAGCCTCTGGGAGAGAAAAGTGACCCTTTGGAATTAGTGAAAAAGGGTTTTCAGCAAAGCTATCTAGGAAAAGTATTTTGTAGCTCTAGTGAAATTCCCAGCAGTGAAGTGGTTTCACAGGGCTGAGGGCCCACTGCTGGCAAAGCATGACAGAGAGTCATAGAATGGTTTAGGTTGGAGGGGACTTCAAGGATCAGCCAGTTCCAAATCCCTGTCACAGGCAGGGACACCTCCCACTAGAACAGGTTGCTCAAGGCCTCGTCCAACCTGGCCTTGAACACCTTCAGGGAGGTTGTGGAGCACAGAAGCACCCAATGTGATCAAGATCACATTGGGTGCTTCTGTGCTCCACAACCTCCCTGGGCAACCTGTGCCAGTGTCTCACCACCCTCACTGCAAACAACCCTTTCCTGACATCTACGTTGAATCTCCCCTCTGCCAGTTCAAACCCATTCCCCCTTGTCCTGGCATTACAAGACCTTGTCAATAGTCCCTCCACAGCCTTCCTGTAGGTCCCCTTCAGATATTGGAAGGCCACTCTAAGGTCTTCTTGAAGCCTTCTCTTCTGCAGGCTGCACAGCCCCAACTCTTGTAGCCTGTCCTCAGAGCAGAGCTGCTGCAACTCTCCTGAGCATCTTGGCAGCCTCCTCTGGACTGGCTCCAACAGCTTCATGTCCTTCTTGTGCTGGGGGCTCCAGAACTGCACCCAGGACTGCAGGAGTGCTCTGAGGAGAGCAGAGCCAAGGGGCAGAATCCCCTCCCTTGCCCTGCTGCCCACAATGCTCTTGCCCTCTAGCAAGTCGACTGCCACACAGCTTGGTGCCATCTGCACACTTGCTGAGGGTGCACTGATTCCTCTGTCCATGTCACTGACAAAGATGTCACACAGCACTGGTGCCAGCACTGACCCCTGAGGGAGCCACTTGGCACTGGTCTGCAGGTGGCCATTGTGCCCTTGATCACCACCCTCTGCCTGCCACCATCCAGCCCATTCCTTACCCAGCAGTGCTGCACCCATGCAGTCTGTGTTTCCCCAGCATGGTGACCAGGATGTGCTGTGGCACAGGAAGGCAGGCTTATGCAAATCATTCCCATATTAGACACATTTGTTGGAAGCCCCCCAGGCCAATGTGCATAAGCACCAGCAGGCTTGCTCCACTGGTCGAAAGCCCCGGGAGAGTTACACATATATTCCCTACAAGGCAGTAGGCACCTGTGGGGCTGCACAACCTGGTGCTGGGGTCCTTCTCTCTTAGGGCAGGCTTACCAGAGCCAACCCTCCATTGTTTGTTTTGTGTGCTCCTCAACTCCAGGCCCCTCACCAGCTTTGTTGCCCTTCTCTGGACACCTTCCAGCACCTCAACATCTCTCTTGAATTGAGGAGCCCAGAACTGGACACAGCACTCAAGGGGTGGCCTGAGCAGTGCTGAGCACAGAGGCAGAAGAACCTCCCTTGTCCTGCTGCCCACACTGCTCCTGAGCCAGCCCAGGATGCCATTGGCTCTGCTGCCCACCTGGGCACACTGCTACCTCATCTTCAGCTCCTCTTTCCCAGCACCCCCAGCTCCCTCTCTGCCTGCCTGCTCTCAGCCACTCTGTCCCCAGCCTGTAGTGCTGCTTGGGGTTGTTGTGGCCAAAGTGCAGAACCCTGCACTTGGCCTTGTTCAGTCTCATCCCATTGGCCTCTGCCCACCTATCCAGCCTGGCCAGGTCTCTCTGCAGGGCTCTACTACCCTCCAACAGGTCCACAGCTGCTCCTAGCTCGGTGTCATGCCCTGCCAGGACAATTGTACTCTGTGGAAAGGACCCACTATGGAGCTGTTCTTGGAGAACACCTGCTCAAATAGAGGACTTGTTCTAGTGTAGTTTGGAAGGGAGTGTATCCCATAAGCAGGGGATGCATGTGAAGAAGCAGTAGAAGAGACAAAGTGTTATGAACTGACCCTGACCCTCATTCCCCATCCCTTGAGGGTGAAGAAGAATAGGTTAATTTGGGAGGAAGGCTGAGGGAAAGTGTTTTAAATTGTGAATTTATTTCTCATTATCCTACTCTGCTATTAACTGGGAGCAAATTAGATTAATTTCCTTAATTCAAATGTTTGTGGCCTGTGACACCAACTGGTGAGTGATCTCCCTGTCCTTACCTCAACCTACAAGCTTTTTCATCATGTCTTCTCCCCTTGTCCTGCTGGGGAGAGGGAGAAAGCATCTGGTTGGGCAGCTGGTGGCTAGTCAAGGTCAATCCACCATTTAAGGCTTGCTCACTAACAGAGTTATAATACAAAATAGGATGCCTCATCCAGGCTTTTCATAGAATCATAGAATCAAGCAGGTTGGAAGAGACCTCCAAGCTCATCCACTCCAACCTAGCACCCAGCCCTGTCCAATCAACCAGACCATGGCACTAAGTGCCTCATCCAGGCTTGGCTTCAACACCTCCAGGGATGCTGACTCTACCACCTCCCTGGGCAGCCCATTCCAATGCCAATCACCCTCTCTGACAACAACTTCCTCCTAGCACCCAGCCTAGACCTGCCCTGCCACAGCTTGGGACTGTGTCCCCTTCTTCTGTTGCTGCTTGCCTGGCAGAAGATATCAACCCCAAATGGCTACAGCCTCCCTTCAGGTAGTTGTAGACAGCAATGAGCTCTGCCTTGAGCTTTCTCTGCTGCAGGCTCCCTCAGCCTCTCCTCACAGAGCTCTGCTCCAGGCCCCTCCCCAGCTTCATCACCTGTCTCTAGACACCTTCCAGCACCTCAACATCTCTTTTGAAATGAGGAGCCCAGAACTGGACACAGCACTCAAGGTGTGGCCTGAGCAGTGCTGAGCACAGGGGCACAAGAACCTCCCTTGTCCTGCTGCCCACACTGCTCCTGAGCCAGCCCAGGATGCCATTGGCTCTGCTGCCCACCTGGGCACTGCTGGCTCCTCTTCAGCTCCTCTCTGCCAGCACCCCCAGCTCCCTTTCTGCCTGGCTGCTCTCAGCCACTCTGGCCCCAGTCTGTATCTCTGCTTGGGGAGGGGCCTGCAGCACAGCTTTGTCACCCTTCTCTGGACACCTTCGAGCACCTCAACATCTCTTTTGAATTGAGGAGTCCAGAACTGGACACAGCACTCAAGGTGTGGCCTGAGCAGTCCTGAGTCCAGGGGAAGAGTAACCTCCCTTGTCCTTTATCTTCAACTTTATCTTCACCTTTCTTGATGTATTCAAACCAGGAGAATCAGAACAGAATGACATCACTTAGTGTGTTGTTAGGGTTGCCTCCTAAATCAGGCAAGTTAGTGTCTGCAGAGCCATGATACCATGAGCTCTGCCCACCTCCAGGTCTGAATCTCTACAAGCTGTATCTGCTAGCACATTCTGTACTATTCTCATTCTCATGTAATCAACAGTGGCTGCCTATTTCATGCTGCTATATATAGCAAAAATAAGAATATAGACATCTCTGCAAGCTTCTTGATGATTATGTAGGTTCTTCTGTGTGTGAAAACATCAACATACACCTGAAAACATTGCCTTTTTTGTCCTTGAGATATTAATTTCTTAATAATTTCCCATCATCAGCACACCTCATTATATTACAAATGTTGTGAATGATCTCATCAGAGAGACAGAACACAGGAGGGGATACAATTAAAAGTTGCTGTGGAGAACCATAACCTGAATAATCCTTCTTCTGTGCACCTCATAAATCCCACTTTTTGTCTCCTAGTAGAATACTGTTTGCTAATCACTTCTTTCTCTAGGAGAAGAATCTGAATTGCTGTTACAGAAGTAAAAATGCCATCTGACTGTGACTGTAAAGAGCATCTCAGAGGAATGGAATTCCTCCCTCCCCTTTCCTTTCCTTTAAGTATTTTAAGCCCCTCTCTTGTCCTGGTATATTTTGGTATAAGGCAGAATAAAGTAATCTCCAGTGCCTACATAGGAGTGCTGCAGCAGTTTGTCAGAACTGTTGATTTTATTGCCTGCACTGCAGTTAATTGTGATGTAGGAAAACAGCCTCAGGTAGATGACAAGAGGAGGAAAGAAGAAAGACCAAAAAGTCTTAGAATCATAGAATCAATCACGTTGGAAGCAACCTCCAAGCTCAGCCAGTCCAACCTAGCACCCAGCCCTAGGCAGTCAACCAGACCATGGCACTAAGTGCCCCAGCCAGGCTTGGCTTCAACACCTCCAGGCACAGTGACTCCACCACCTCCCTGGTGTTATAGAGGGGTGCAGCCCATTCCAATGCCAATCACTCTCTCTGACAACAACTTCCTAACAACATCCAGCCTAGACCTGCCCTGCCACAGCTGCAGACTTTGGCCCCTTGTCCTGTTGGTTCTTGCCTGGCAGAAGAGCCCAACCCCACCTGGCTACAGCCTCCCTTCAGGTGCGTGTAGACAGCAACGAGCTCTGCCCTGAGCCTCCTCTTCTGCAGGCTGCACACTCCCAGCTCCCTCAGCCTCTCCTCACAGGGCTGTGCTCCAGGCCCCTCCCCAGCTTCATTGCCCTTCTAAGGCACGGAGGAAATATTTTGCTAAACACAAAACATTCTTTAGCTCTCAGCTGCAGCTCTCAGCATCCCTCTACTGCATGTTCTTGTAAAAAACCACATAGAATCACAAAATCAGTCAGGATGGAAGAGACCTCCAAGCTCATCCAGTCCAACCTAGCACACAGGTCTAGCCAATCAACTAGACCATGGCACTAGGGCCACAAGGATGCTGAGAGGGCTGCAGCAGCTCTGCTGTGAGCACAGACTGAATGAGTTGGGGTTGTTCAGGCTGGAGAAGAGTAGGCTCCCAGGTGACCTTCTTGTGGCCTGCCAGGATCTGAAGGGGGCTACAAAATAGCTGGGGAGGGACTTTTCAGGATATCAGGGAGTGTCAGGACTAGGGGGAATGGAGCAAAGCTGGAGGTGGGGAGATTCAGGCTGGAGGTGAGGAGGAAGTTGTTGAGCATGAGTGTGGTGAGAGGCTGGAATGGGTTGCCCAGGGAGGGGGTTGAGGCCCCATGGCTGGAGGTGTTTGAGGCCAGGCTGGCTGAGGCTGTGTGCAGCCTGCTCTAGGGTAGGGTGTCCGTGGCCATGACAGGGGGTTGGAATTAGGTGAGTCTTGTGGTCCCTTCCAACCCTGACTGATTCTAAGTGCCTCATCCAGTCTCTTCTTGTACACCTCCAGGGATGGCAACTCCACCACCTCCCTGGGCAGCCCATTCCAATGCCAATCACTCTCTCTGCCAACAATTTCCTCCTCACACCCAGCCTAGACCTCCTCCAGCACAACTTGAGACTGTGTTCCCTTGTTCTGTTGCTGCTTGTCTGGGAGAAGAGACCAACCTCCAAATTTCAAATATGGCTTGTTAAATAAGCTAAAAAGCAACTTGAGCTTTCTATGTAGCAATCCCTTTGGCACAAGGAGGCTTGGTCACACTACAGCCTGTGTCCACATTCTGTCCTTGAGATTCCTCTGTAGCTGTTGTTTACTGCAGTCGTCTGCTGGCAGATACATTCATATAGTGTTAGCCTGGGTCAGGAATAGAATCATAGCATCATAGAATGGTTTCGGTTGGAAGGGACCTCAAGGATCATTCATCTCCAACCCCCCTCTGTAGGCAGGGACACCTCCCACTAGAACAGGTCACTCAAGGCCTTATCCAACCTGGCCTTGAACACCTCCAGGGAGGGAGCAACCACAACCTCCCTGAGCAACCGGGGCCAGTTTCTCACCACTCTCACAGTAAAGAACTTTCTCCCAACATCTAGTATAAACCTCCCCTCTGCCAGTTCAAACCCATTCCCCCTTGTCCTGCCTTTACAAGACCTTGTCAATAGTTCCTCCACAGCCTTCCTGTAGGTCCCCTTCAGATACTGGAAGGCCACTATAAGGTCTCCTGGAAGCCTTCTATTCTCCAGCTGCAGAGCCCCAACTCTTGTAGCCTGTCCTCAGAGCAGAGCTGCTGCAGCCCTCTGAGCATCTTCGTGGCCTGGTCTGTGCTTGTTGTGCTGGGCTCATATAGTTAAGCAGTCTTGGAGAAGAGAGAAAACACTCTCTGAAGTCTTTTCTGAAGGCAAATCAGTCTTGTAGGGGCACCCAATGCTCTCCAGCTGCTAACAGGCATTCAGTTCACAAGGTTAGACTGTGATTAGTCCAAAGTAAAATCTGCACAAGCCGTGTCAAAACCACTCCTGCTGAGCTATGCAGCTGTGATGGTTTGGGCTCTTACCCGCCCCACACACTTTTGGAAGGTACCCCAGCTAACTCAGACGGCCTCTGGGAATATAAATGAAGCTATTTATTTTACAGCAGCAAATATACAAGCAGCTATTTACAATATATACAGAAATATACAAAGGATAAACAATACAGAAGCACAACTCCCCTCCCAGAAACCTGAGTCCCCAGGAGGGGCTCTCAAACCACCCCAACACCTCCCCTTGCCCTCTCAACCTTACCCCAGTTCCCAGGAAGAAGAGAGGTGCAGCCAAGAGGTTAGGGAGCAAGGTTAGTGGGAGCAGGGTTAATGAGATGTGACTAGGTCTGAAGGCAAAGGCAGAAATGAAAGACAAAATGGAGAAAGTTTACTTCTTCCCAGAGTTCTCAGTGTGACTGTGAGAGAAGAGACACAATTGTTTTTCATTTCACTGCCCATTATCCAGTTCTTTTACCAAAACATTCTAGCTTGCTTCAAACTAGCACAGCAGCTAGTTTGAAGATGAGATAAACATAGTTTTGGTTAAAGAAGCTCTTCCTGCACTGTGAGATTTTTAAAAAACTGGGGTTTATGCAAGAAATGAGTTGGAGCATTAAGCTCCAAGATGGCACTGAAAATGCCCATTTGTAGTGCTCGCTGTCTTGATAATTACACAAATGATATGCATGGAAAAGATAATGGATAATACTAAGTATGGCCCTGTTATCTGCCTTTCTGTCTAGGAGAAAGCATTACAGACTGATTCTTCTGCTGACCTCATTGCTGTCTATAGCTAGCTGAAGGGAGGCTGTAGCCAGGTGGGGTTGGTCTCTTCTACCAGGCAAGCAGCAACAGAAGAAGGGGACACAGTCTCAAGTTGTGCTGGGAGAGGTCTGGGCTGGATGTTGTTAGGAAGTTGTTGGCAGAGAGAGTGATTGGCATTGGAATGGGCTGCCCAGGGAGGTGGTGGAGTTGCCATCCCTGGAGGTGTTCAAGAAGAGACTGGATGAGGCATTTGGTGCCATGGTCTGGTTGACTGGATAGGGCTGGGTGCTAGGTTGGCCTGGCTGAGCTTGGAGGTCTCTTCCAACCTGGCTGATTCTATGATTCTGTGATACAAATCATTCACTACTTGCTTGGGTGTTGGAGTGCTTCTGAGTGCCTGCTGTGACCAGTAGGCAAGTGCTGTCCATTGGAGCACAGCTGCTGGTAAAATAATGCAGCTCTTATATCTGAATGAGACCTGTTAAGTTGCTGTTTAATCCTTACAGGGCTGCTAGAAGGGCTTCCTCTCACTTTTCTTGCTCCGAGAGGAGGTTAGGCTGGGTTGTGATCAGACTCTGGCTCTGCAGTTGAAAAGGCAAGCAGATCCCTTCATGCTCCTTTGGTAGGAATGGGCTGCTCAGGGAGTGGTGGAGTTGCTGTCCCTGGAGGTGTTCAAGAAAAAAATGGATGATATACAGAGAACCCTGTCCCAAGAATATGTCATGGTCTGGTTGATTGGCTAGGGCTGGGGGCTAGGTTGGCCTGGATGATCTTGGAGGTCTCTTCCAACCTGGTCGATTCTATGATTCTATGATTCTATTTTCATCACTATAAAAGGCAGTGAAGAGCTTAGACACTGCAGCAAGTAAGAGTGAATTAAATTGAACAGCTCAAAGTAGGACAAAAAACTTCTGAGAGTCCTGATGTTTAAGGCTGTACTGCTTAAATATTTCTGTCAGTTCATTGTGCCCTCTGTGACCATTAAAGGCAAGGACACCAATAACATTTGCATCTCAGTGAGTTGAAGGTCTAAATAAACCCTGCTACCCACTCCAACCTTGGTCCTACTAATACAAATGTCTTTTCATGTGTTATTCTTTGCTGTTGAAAAGAAAAGCCTGTAGAAAACCTCCACACCTCTGACATGGGAGAGTGGTGTGCACTTGTGATTTTTGTGTGCTAAAATAGGAAACAAGATCCTTGCTTTTTGTGCTGCTTGAGTTTTGTGACTATGGTGTTACAGCTTGGCCCTAGTAGTATATTTAGCAACTTAGAAAAAGAGATGAGTAGATGAGCAAGGAGGTTTCACAGTGTCACAGTATCACCAAGGTTGGAAGAGACCTCACAGATCATCAAGTCCAACCCTTTACCACAGAGCTCAAGGCCAGACCATGGCACCAAGTGCCACGTCCAACCTTGCCTTGAACTGCCCCAGGGGACTGATGTTTCATAGCACATCAGTCCCCATAGTTTTAAAGGCTGTCCACAAAAGGCAACAGGAGAATACCTTTGGATTTAATGAAAACTTCTGAGACTCCTGATGTTTAAGGCTGTATGCTTAAATATTTCTGTCAGTTCATTGTGCCCCCTGTGACCATGAAAGGCAAGGACACCAATAACATTTGCATTTCACTGAATTAAAGATCTAAATAAACCATGCTACCAACTCAAACTTCATAGAATCATAGAATCAACCAGGTTGGAAGAGACCTCCAAGATCATCCAGTCCAACCTAGCACCCTGCCCTATCTAATCAACTACACCATGGCACTAAGTGCCTCATCCAGGCTTTTCTTGAACACCTCCAGGGATGGAGACTCCACCACCTCCCTGGGCAGCCCATTCCAATGGCAATCACTCTCTCTGACAACAACTTCCTAACAACATCCAGCCTATACCTACCCTGGCGCAACTTGAGACTGTGTCCCCTTGTTCTATTGCTGGTTGCCTGGGAGAAGAGGCCAACCCCACCTGGCTACAGCCTCCCTGCAGGCAGCTGCAGACAGCAATGAGCTCTGCCCTGAGCCTCCTCTTCTGCAGGCTGCACACCCCCAGCTCCCTCAGCCTCTCCTCATAGGATTTGTGCTCCAGGCCCCTCACCAGCTTTGTTGCTCTTCTCTGGACATGTTCCAGCACCTCAACATCTTTCTTGAATTGAGGAGCCCAGAACTGGACGCAGTACTCAAGGTGTGGTCTGACCAGTGCTGAGTACAGGGGAAGAATAACCTCCCTTGTCCTGCTGGCCACACTGTTCCTGATGCAGGCCAGGATGCCATTGGCTCTCTTGGCTACCTGGGCACACTGCTGGCTCATCTTCAGCCTACTATCTATCAGTACCCCCAGGTCCCTTTCCTCCTGGCTGCTCTCCAGCCACTCAGTCCCCAGCCTATAGAGCTGCTTGGGGTTGTTGTGGCCAAAGTGTAGAACCCTGCACTTGGCCTTGTTAAATCTCATCCCATTGGCCTCTGCCCACCCTTCCAGCCTGGCCAGGTCCCTCTGCAGGGCTCTTCTACCTTCCAACAGCTCCACACCTGCTCCTAGCTTGGTGTCATCTGCAAACTTACTGATGCTGGACTCAATCCCCTGGTCAGATCATCAATAAAGATATCGAACAGGACTGGGCCCAGTACTGATCCTTGGGGCACACCACTAGTGACAGCTGCCAGCTGGATGTGACACCATTCACCACCACTCTCTGAGCTCTGCCATCCAGCCAGTTCTTGATCCAGCACAGAGTGAATCTGTCCAAACCATGAGCTGCCAGCTGTGCCAGGAGCTTCTTGTGGCAGACAGTGTCAAAGGCTTTGCTGAAGTCCAAGTAGACTACATCCACAGCCTGCCCCACATTCACCAGGCAGGTAACCTGATCATAAAAGGAGATCAGGTTGGTGAGGCAGGACCTGCCCTTCCTAAACCCATGCTTCGGCCCAACCTGGTTGATTCTATCAGTCTATGATTCTAACCCTGGACAAGAAAAGACAGGAGCCCTGGCTGCATGCAGATATTCTTCCCAGCAAAGCCTCGTGTTTTCTCCACCAATGCTGAAATACCCCAGAGGATGATGCAATGTCAGCCTGCACAAGTGTTTGCAAATGCATTGAGTCCCTTTGGACTTGCTCAGGGTTATAGCTATAAAAACATAAAGTGGCACAGAAGTTCTACTGTTCCAACAGCTGGCATTTGCAAAGCCATTGTGCTGGAGTGCAAACTGAGAATCAGCATAGCAAAAAGGAAATAATAACAAAATCCAAATGCTCAGGTACAATGTCAGCACCAATCCCAGTCTGAGAGTTCACACTCAGCAAATATCTTATAGGCAGACACTATCAGGGCCAGCAGTTTTTTTCTGCTCATTTTCAGTGCCATTGATGGAAGAGCTCAGCCCCAGTGGAATATGACTGATTTTTTTTTCCTGAACTGTGATGGTTTGGGTGTTCCCTGCCCCTCCACACTTAGGAAATCACCCAGGCTAGACTCTGGAAAATTGAATGAAGCTTATATTTATAGCTTAGCACAACAGACAAGCAGATAGTTACAGTATAGACAGAAATAGACAGAAATAGACAAGGGAAAAGGTAACACAGAAACACAACAGCCCTCCCAGACACCTGAGTCCCCAGGAGGAGCTCCCAACTGCCCCTACACCTTCCCCCTAACCCTCTCAACCTTACCCCAGTGCCAAGGAAGAATGGAGGTTCAGCCAGGGGGTTAGGAAGCAAAGAGGATTAGTCAAAGTGGCTAGAGAGAGATGCAGCAGCAGCAGCAGCAGTAGTGAGTAATCTATGTTTTGATTCTTCTTCTTGTATCTCTCAGCAAGCCTGTGAGTGAAGCAGACATCACCACTGTTGTCCTTCCACAGCCTGCAATCTAGTTCTTTTCACCAAAACATTCTAGCTAGCTTCAAACTAGCACAGTGCCAGAATGATCCTCAAAGAAGAGTATGTTATGGTGAGCTTTGGTAGAATCCTTTCAGTCCTTGGAAGGAAGTCTGAAACAGAGATAAAGTTACTGCTAGCATACTGCAGGTGATGTGCAGAGAATGTAGCTGTGAATGTGATGTTGACCACACTGAGGTGGAGTTAGCAGCAGTAATCATTGCATGGCAAGGAGCAATCATTTGGGATATTACAGTTTAAAGGCAGTGGACGCATAGAATAACAATTTAAACTTGTGAAGAAATAAGAATAAAAGTAATTACAATGTGGATAGCTTAGTTACAATCCTTCCCTAGGAAAGGGTGGCAAAGCAGACCCTTCTGGGATAGATTGAAGAGCTGAATGTGGATACCAACAAAGAAGTATTTAATGCTATTAGTGAGAGAATGCTCCTGAGATTTGCAATGCAGAAAATTCTAATTTCACAGTCATTGAGACTGAAAACTATTAGCAATCATAGACCATGGGTGACAAAAGATGTAGAATCATAGAATCAACCAGGTTGGAAGAGACCTCCAAGATCATCCAGTCCAACCTAGCACCCTGCCCTATCTAATCAACTACACCATGGCACTAAGTGCCTCATCCAGGCTTTTCTTGAACACCTCCAGGGATGGAGACTCCACCACCTCCCTGGGCAGCCCATTCCAATGCCAATCACTCTCTCTGTGAAGAACTTCTTCCTAACATCCAGCCTATACCTACCCTGGCACAACTTGAGACTGTGTCCCCTTGTTCTATTGCTGGTTGCCTGGGAGAAGAGGCCAACCCCCACCTGGCTACAATGCCCCTTCAGGTAGTTGTAGACAGTAATAAGATCACCCCTGAGCCTCCTCTTCTCCAGGCTAAACAGGCCCAGCTCCCTCAGCCTCTCCTCATAGGATTTGTGCTCCAGGCCCCTCACCAGCTTCATTGCCCTTCTGTGGACACGTTCCAGCACCTCAACATCTCTCTGAATGGAGGAGCCCAGAGCTGGACAAAGCACTCAAGGTGTGGCCTGAGCAGTGCTGAGCACAGGGGCACAAGAACCTCCCTTGTCCTGCTGTCCACACTGCTCCTGAGCCAGCCCAGGATGCCACTGGCTCTGCTGCCCACCTGGGCACTGCTGCCTCAGCTTCAGCTTACTATCTACCAGCGCCCCCAGGTCCCAAGAACCAAATGAGGGGGGACCTCATTGCTGTCTGCAGCTACCTGCAGGGAGGCTGTAGCCAGGTGGGGGTTGGGCTCTTCTGCCAGGCAAGCAGCAACAGAACAAGGGACAGAGTCTCAAGTTGTGGCAGGGGAGGTCTAGGCTGGATGTTGTTAGGAAGTTGTTGTCAGAGAGAGTGATTGGCATTGGAATGGGCTGCCCAGGGAGGTGGTGGAGTCTCTGTCCCTGGAGGTGTTGAAGCCAAGCCTGGCTGGGGCACTTAGTGCCATGGTCTGGTTGATTGGCCAGGGCTGGGTGCTAGGTTGGGCTGGCTGAGCTTGGAGCTCTCTTCCAACCTGCTTGATTCTATGACTCCATGGACATTAGGAAAATCCAGAGACCTGGGTTAAAATACCAAGAAGGTCAGGGAGAGCACAGGCATTGCCAGTGTCTGCTCTAAGAGTGAGCTTGCAAAATACTTTGAAATGCCAAACCCCCCCAGAGAAATGTTTGGATTCGTTTTGGTAACAAGGGCAGGGTGGCTGTGCAGCCAGGCGGGCTCAGTGCCGCGGGAGGCAGGCTGGAGCAGCTACGGGAGGAGAGCTGCTGAAGCGAGGCCAGGGAGGGAGCTCAGACTGCGAGGGGAGACCCTTGGTCCGCGGGCGAGCGGCCCTTGGCTCTGCGTGAGAAAGGACCCGGGGCTGCGGAGCACTCTGACCCTGCGGGACACGGCGCGGCCGCCGCCGATAGGCCAGGTGGAGGCGGGCGGAGCGGGCGGGCGGGCGGAGCGGGCGGGCGGGCGGAGCGGGCGGGGCGGGCGGGCGGGCGGAGCAGGGGGGCGAGCAGGCGTGAGGAGCAGGCGGGCGGGCGGAGCAGGGGGCCGAGCAGGCGGGAGGAGCAGGCGGGCGGAGCGGGCGGGCTGCGCTGCCGGGCCGCTAGGGGGAGCCGCCCGCCCGGGAAACACGGGCCGCCAGCCTGCTCGTCATGCGGCGGCGCCTTTCGGCTGCGGCTTGCCTGGCGGCCCGGTTGCGCCTGCCGCTTCCCGGCCAGCGGCAACGACCTAACTCAGAATCGTAGAATCATAGTCAGTCAGGGCTGGAAGGGACCACAAGGATCAGCCAGTGCCAACCCCCCTGCCATGCCCAGGGACACCCTACCCTAGAGCAGGCTGCACACAGCCTCAGCCAGCCTGGCCTCAAACACCTCCAGCCATGGGGCCTCAACCACCTCCCTGGGCAACCCAGTCCAGCCTCTCACCACTCTCCTGCTCAACAACTTCCTCCTCACCTCCAGCCTGAACCTACCCACCCTCAGCTTTGCTCCATTCCCCCCACTCCTGTCACTCCCTGACAGCCTAAAAAGTCCCTCCCCAGCCTTTTTGTAGCCCCCTTCAGATGCTGGCAGGCCACAAGAAGGTCACCTGGGAGCCTCCTCTGCTCCAGCCTGCACAGCCCCAACTCTTTCAGTCTGTGCTCACAGCAGAGCTGCTGCAGCCTCTGAGCATCCTCCTGGCCCTGCTCTGGACACTCTCCAGCATCTCCACAGCCCTCCTGTAATGGAGGCTCCAGAACTGGATGCAGGACTCCAGGTGGGCTCTCAGCAGAGCAGAGCAGAGGAGGAGAATCCCCTCCCTGGCCCTGCTGGCCACACTTCTGCTGCTGCAGCCCAGGCTCTGCTTGGCTTTCTGGGCTGCAAGTGCACACTGCTGGCTCCTGTGGAGCTTCTGCCACTGCAGCATGTCTCCTTTGAAAGGAATGGCCAGGGACAGCCAGGACCACTCAAAAACTGCCTTCTGTTTCCCCTGTTTCTAGATTCTGGCTAGTGTACGATGTGATTCCTTGCCTTCAGTTTGCACTTAATAAATGCAACTGAGCCTGAACTTCTCAGCAGCTCAAATCAGTCAGAGCTAAGTCACCTCTATAGCAGATGGCTACCACCCTGCTCATTCAGTTTAGGCTCTGTTTGTGC